>NC_083764.1:32637815-33237815 GCF_963514075.1 Conger conger
CAGGAATTTCCCTTTGATCAATGAAGATGTTGGCGCTGCTATTGGAATGCATCAATGATATAAGCCTCACTTCCTGTTGCCAGATGGTGGCACTATATTATTGATCCGTGTATGTTTTTTGAATTTGATTACACTCCAGAAATAAACATATTTGTACATTTTCAGCCACATCGGAAGATGTTCAGCGAAATTAAGGTCAATTCCTGTTTCCAGATGATGCTGCTATAACATTGAGTCATTTTTGGAATATGGATTTGATTACACTCCAACACTGAGCATCTGTGTAAAGTTGCAGTCACATCAGACATTGGAGAATTTAAGTATGACCACTTCCTGTTTGTCTGGCATGATGTGTTTTTTATGTGCCTGACCATAGCTATATCATCCCAGTAAATCAAAAATCTGTTTTGTCAGGACCATCCTAGCATCATGCTGACCACATTTACCGTGAATGTCATGAACCCATTGAAAAATAATGCTTAAGAATGCAATATAAGGCTCACTTCCTGTTGCCAGCGGGTGGCGCTTTGCCATTTAGCCTTTATTGGAAAATGGATGAGATTACACTCCAAAAATGAACGTGTGAAGTTTCAGCCACATCAGACAATGTAGAATGAAATAAAAATAACGTCTTGCTTGCACATTGTGATAACATGCTACAGTCCTGTATGGAGAGCAGAGATTAATTAATTTCCATAGTTTTTACACGGGGAGGCACAATTTATGCTTGAAAAGTCAGTAGGCCATAAATATGCACTCAAAATGAAAACAATTGGCTTCAAGAAACTATTCAAATTCATTGTGGCTGCAGCGGGGATCGAACGGCTGAATTTGCGTGCCTTAATCCACCGCCCTAACCATTACACTATACTGCCCGCTTATACACGGGTGCCATCTATTGGCCAAATGTCTCCTTTTATCTTGGTTTAATAATTTCTCTACGAAGTGTCGGATAATATTGCACGAAACGTCTAGTTAACCAGCATCATTCTTTTCCATTTCACTGGTAATTATGCTGCCTGAAACGCATTTGTTCAGCCAAATCTAAAAGAGATGCCAACTCTCTGCCCTCAATACAGTATTTTCATATTAATTTACCATTCCTAGCGAAATTGTATGTTCTCTTAATTCGTGTTTAATGACAAGCCTAATAAACTAACATAGCTGGCGATTTAACTGAAAGTTTTCTATTCATGTAAACCAACGTAGCTGACCTGTTTTTTGACTCACACAGACAGTGGACTGGCTGGCTGCTGTTAGCCCGTGCGTGTCATCTCGCAACGACCTGCATGTGATATCTTTGTTGAACTAAACGGTCTCATGTTAACACAGCGTTCGAGCAGAGCCACCTCAGACGCTAAAGTTTCTTTTTGACTTCATGTGTTAATCTTTTAAAAATATGATACTCTCCTGCCAGTTAAAGCCTGTCTTTAAGTCTTTAAATGTCTTTAATATTTATTTTAGTTATTCAATTCATGTAATGAAAATAGATGCAAAGAAACGTCGGGCTGGGTGTCAATACATTTTGTCACGTAGGCTGCAGCTGTAAATCATACATCGTTATGCCTACTGGCTCGCTCGAAAAAAACAAAAACCTATCGTTGAAAAATCACTTGAAGGAAGAAAAAAATGAAAGTACCACTTTCTGCCAATAAATTGAATCGCCATATCAGAAATGGGGGGAAGTTACAGCGACGCAGTTAGTCTGTGAGTAGAACAGATTGTGTAGACAACTTCACTGTTTCCACAAAGGAACCAAAAATGTGCTTTTTAACAGGACTTGGTCAGTGTAATGATATAAATGCTAGCATTCGATTATGGTCAACGGTACCGAAAATGCCCGTTGCACCAGCCATCATAACAAATGTCCCAATACAGGATCGATTTAAACCTCTATATATTTTTATTTCACGTTGACAGTGTAGGCTATTATGTGTATTCCGACGCGAATTACATTTAATTGGGTTACGGCATTCACTTCAATCGAATGAAGTCAAATAGAAACGGCTCGAATTCCTTAATAAGGCTTCTTGGTTTTCAAGCCAACTTTCCGAACAGCTGTTTTGTATTGAGTCCTTAAAATGCTACAATACGGTTTTTTAAAAATCCAAATAACATTGAACGTCAAAGCAATATATGCATTATATGTGTTAATCTTTTAAATATATGATACTTTCCTGCCAGTAAAAGCCTGTTTTTTATTTTAGTTATTCAATCGAGTTAATTAAGATAGATGAGAAAAAACGTTGGTGTGGGCTGGGTGTTTTCAGTACATTTTGTCATGTAGGTTGCCGCTGTTACTCATACATCGTTATGGTTACTGGCTCGCAAAAAGAAACAAAACTTGTCGTTGAGAAATCACTTTATCCAAGAAAAAGAGAAACAATACCGAAAATTAGAAAGAATACTAACCTTTGCCACTAGATGGCAGTCGCGTATTAGAAATGGGAGAGTCAGTTGCGACTTGCGTTGAAGTTTTAAGACTGGAGATAATGAGTCTCCAGCGAAAATAGTAAACTATTATTGCTTAATGGATGTGATGACACTCCAACAATGAACATATGTGAAAAGATGTAGCCTCAAAATCAGGCAATGTAGAATTTAATACCTTTTTGAAATTATTTAATATATAATTTTCCTATTTGGGCAGCATTACAAGTTAATTTTAAGGCTGACCATAGCCATACCATTCCAAGATATTAAAAATCAGTTCATAGTTGTGTGTCAGGGCTATAATATCATGCTGACCACATTTTGTGTGAATGTGATGAACCCCCTAGGAAGAGTATTTCAAAGTTTGGTACCTGAAAAAACACTTAAAAACACACAAAATCCAAAATAGCTCACTTCCTGTTGGGAAAAGTTAAGGGATGCAAATCAGAAATGTGTGTGTCTTGAGGAGACCCTTATGCCTACCAGACGTGGTGCATTTACGTGAAAGTATATGTCCACAATATTAGAAAAAAGCCATAGGGGGCGCTGTGTAGCCACGCCCAGATGAATGTGGATATGGATGTGATTGCACTCCAAAAGTGAATATATTTGTAAAATATCAGCCCGATCAGATGATGTAGAACGGAATTAAGCCCACTTCCTGTTTTTGGGCGTAACGTGTGTATTATACGCCTCGCCATTGCCAAACCGTTTGAGATATCAAAAATCCTTTCGTCATTTAGGGTCAGGACTATTCTAAGATCATGATGACTACATTTGGTGTGAATGTGATGAATACCTTAGCAGGAACGCATACAAACATGATAAAAACCTCACGTCCGTTGCCAGATGGTGGCGCTATAACATTGATTTCTTCTTGGTATTTGGATGTGATTACACTCTAACAGTGAACATATTTGTAAAATATCAGCCAGATCAGACAATGTAGACCATGAATTTATGGCAACTTCCTGTTGGCGCGGCGTGACATGAAAATTGTACGCCTCGCCATGACCATACCGTTTGAGATATCAAAAATATCCTTTGGAATTAGTATCATGACTATCCTGAGACCACTTTGACCACATTTCGTGTGAATGCAATGAACCCCCTAGGAGGAGTACTTAAAAGTGTAGTACGTGTAAAATGCACAAAATTCAAAATGGCTGACTTCCTGTTTACATATTTGATTCAATGCGAATGAGAAATGTGTTTGTCCAGAGGAGCCCCACATGCATACCAAATTAGGTGAAGGTAGCTCAAAGTGCCTGTCCACAATAGAAGACAAAGCATTAGGGGGCGCTGTGGAGTCCCTTGGCCACGCCCAGGTCTGAGCATCTGATTCATCCTGACAGCCAACACTTCTCATGTGTGTGCAAAATTCTGTGAGTTTCCATCCATGGCAAGAACCTCAAAAATGCAAAATACATTGAAAAAAAAGAGAATAATAATTATAGGGGGCGCTGTCTAGCCACGCACCGATTGATATGTATATATCTGATATTGTACTGCTACAGTGAACATATTTGTAAAATATCAGCCAGATCGGACGATGTCGAAAAAAAAGTCATTTTTTTGCACGCAATATGTGTACTGTACGACTCGCCATTTCCATACCGTTTGAGATATCAAAAATCCCTTCACAGCTTATGGTCATGACTATCCTAAGATCATGCTGACCACATTCCGTGTGAATGTGATGAATGCCCTAGCAGGAAGGCATACAAATATGATAAAGACCTCACTTCCTGTTGCCAGATGGTGGCGCTATAACATTGACCCGTTCTTGGGATATGGATGTGATTATACTCCAACACTAAACATATTTCTAAAATATCAGCCAGATCAGACGATGTAGACCATGAAATTATGACCACTTCCTGTTGGCGCGGCGTGACATAAAAATTGCACGCCTCGCCATGACCATCCCGTTTGAGCTATCAAAAATATCCTGGCAATTTAGCATCATGAATATCCTGAGACCATTCTGACCACAGTTGGTGTGAATGCGATGAACCCCCTAGGAGGAGTACGTAAAAGTGTAGTACGTGTAAAACACACAAAATCCAAAATAGCTCACTTCCTGTTCGCATATTTGCATCAATGCGAATGAGAAATGTGTTTGAATTGAGGAGCCACACATGGTTACCAAATTAGTTTCATGTAGTTCAAAGTGCCTGCCCACAATAGACAACAATGCAATGGGGGGGGGGGGGGGTCAGCGCAATAGGGGGCGCTGTGGAGTCCCTCGGCCACACCCAGGTCTGAGCATCTGATAGATCCTGACGGCCACCTCTTCTGATGTGTCTGCAAAATTTCAAGACTTTTTAGCCATGGCAAGGCCCTCAAAAATGCCCATTTGACGGAAGAGAAAGAATAATAATAATAATAATAATAATAATAATAATAATAATCCTTCCAATAACAATAGGGTCCTTCGCACCCTACGGTGCTTGGGCCCTAATAATAATAATAATAATAATAATAATAATAATAATAATAATAATAATCCTTCCAATAACAATAGGGTCCTTCGCACCCTACGGTGCTTGGGCCCTAATAATAATAATAATAATAATAATAATAATAATCCTTCCAATAACAATAGGGTCCTTCGCACCCTACGGTGCTTGGGCCCTAATAATCCTTCCAATAACAATAGGGTCCTTCGCACCCTACGGTGCTTGGGCCCTAAATATAGCTGCAAGCAGCAATGAACGGGCCCAAGCCCCATGGGGGCAACCGCCTTGGTGGCATAGTTCTGCCAATGACATGTTTCACAACATGTACACACTTTGGAAATAATCACCTTCCTGGACAACGTATAGTGTGCACAGGAATTTCCATTTGATCAATGAAGATGTTGGCGCTGCTATTGGAATGCATCAATGATATAAGCCTCACTTCCTGTTGCCAGATGGTGGCGCTATATTATTGATCCGTGTATGTTTTTTGAATTTGATTACACTCCAGAAATAAACATATTTGTACATTTTCAGCCACATCGGAAGATGTTCAGCGAAATTAAGGTCAATTCCTGTTTCCAGATGATGCTGCTATAACATTGAGTCGTTTTTGGAATATGGATTTGATTACACTCCAACACTGAGCATCTGTGTAAAGTTGCAGTCACAACAGACATTGGAGAATTTAAGTATGACCACTTCCTGTTTGTCTGGCATGATGTGTTTTTTATGTGCCTGACCATAGCTATATCATCCCAGTAAATCAAAAATCTGTTTTGTCAGGACCATCCTAACATCATGCTGACCACATTTACCGTGAATGTCATGAACCCATTGAAAAATAATGCTTAAGAATGCAATATAAGGCTCACTTCCTGTTGCCAGCGGGTGGCGCTTTGCCATTTAGCCTTTATTGGAAAATGGATGAGATTACACTCCAAAAATGAACGTGTGAAGTTTCAGCCACATCAGACAATGTAGAATGAAATAAAAATAACGTCTTGCTTGCACATTGTGATAACATGCTACAGTCCTGTATGGAGAGCAGAGATTAATTAATTTCCATAGTTTTTACACGGGGAGGCACAATTTATGCTTGAAAAGTCATTAGGCCATAAACATGCACTCAAAATGAAAACAATTGGCTTCAAGAAACTATTCAAATTCATTGTGGCTGCAGCGGGGATCGAACGGCTGAATTTGCGTGCCTTAATCCACCGCCCTAACCATTACGCTATACTGCCCGCTTATACACGGGTGCCATCTATTGGCCAAATGTCTCCTTTTATCTTGGTTTAATAATTTCTCTACGAAGTGTCGGATAATATTGCACGAAACGTCTAGTTAACCAGCATCATTCTTTTCCATTTCACTGGTAATTATGCTGCCTGAAACGCATTTGTTCAGCCAAATCTAAAAGAGATGCCAACTCTCTGCCCTCAATACAGTATTTTCATATTAATTTACCATTCCTAGCGAAATTGTATGTTCTCTTAATTCGTGTTTAATGACAAGCCTAATAAACTAACATAGCTGGCGATTTAACTGAAAGTTTTCTATTCATGTAAACCAACGTAGCTGACCTGTTTTTTGACTCACACAGACAGTGGACTGGCTGGCTGCTGTTAGCCCATGCGTGTCATCTCGCAACGACCTGCATGTGATACCTTTGTTGAACAAAACGGTCTCATGTTAACACAGCGTTCGAGCAGAGCCACCTCAGACGCTAAAGTTTCTTTTTGACTTCTTGTGTTAATCTTTTAAAAATATGATACTCTCCTGCCAGTTAAAGCCTGTCTTTAAGTCTTTAAATGTCTTTAATATTTATTTTAGTTATTCAATTCATGTAATGAAAATAGATGCAAAGAAACGTCGGGCTGGGTGTTGTCAATACATTTTGTCACGTAGGCTGCAGCTGTAAATCATACATCGTTATGCCTACTGGCTCGCTAGAAAAAAACAAAAACCTATCGTTGAAAAATCACTTGAAGGAAGAAAAAAATGAAAGTACCACTTTCTGCCAATAAATTGAATCGCCGTATCAGAAATGGGGGGAAGTTACAGCGACGCAGTTAGTCTGTGAGTAGAACAGATTGTGTAGACAACTTCACTGTTTCCACAAAGGAACCAAAAATGTGCTTTTTAACAGGACTTGGTCAGTGTAATGATATAAATGCTAGCATTCGATTATGGTCAACGGTACCGAAAATGCCCGTTGCACCAGCCATCATAACAAATGTCCCAATACAGGATCGATTTAAACCTCTATATATTTTTATTTCACGTTGACAGTGTAGGCTATTATGTGTATTCCGACGCGAATTACATTTAATTGGCTTACGGCATTCACTTCAATCGAATGAAGTCAAATAGAAACGGCTCGAATTCCTTAATAAGGCTTCTTGGTTTTCAAGCCAACTTTCCGAACAGCTGTTTTGTATTGAGTCCTTAAAATGCTACAATACGGTTTTTTTAAAATCCAAATAACATTGAACGTTAAAGCAATATATGCATTATATGTGTTAATCTTTTAAATATATGATACTTTCCTGCCAGTAAAAGCCTGTTTTTTATTTTAGTTATTCAATCGAGTTAATTAAGATAGATGAGAAAAAACGTTGCTGTGGGCTGGGTGTTTTCAGTACATTTTGTCATGTAGGCTGCCGCTGTTACTCATACATCGTTATGGTTACTGGCTCGCAAAAAGAAACAAAACTTGTCGTTGAGAAATCACTTTATCCAAGAAAAAGAGAAACCATACCGAAAATTAGAAAGAATACTAACCTTTGCCACTAGATGGCAGTCGCGTATTAGAAATGGGAGAGTCAGTTGCGACTTGAGTTGAAGTTTTAAGACTGGAGATAATGAGTCTCCAGCGAAAATAGTAAACTATTATTGCTTAATGGATGTGATGACACTCCAACAATGAACATATGTGAAAAGATGTAGCCTCAAAATCAGGCAATGTAGAATTTAATACCTTTTTGAAATTATTTAATATATAATTTTCCTATTTGGGCAGCATTACAAGTTAATTTTAAGGCTGACCATAGCCATACCATTCCAAGATATTAAAAATCAGTTCATAGTTGTGTGTCAGGGCTATAATATCATGCTGACCACATTTTGTGTGAATGTGATGAACCCCCTAGGACGAATATTTCAAAGTTTGGTACGTGAAAAAACACTTAAAAACACACAAAATCCAAAATAGCTCACTTCCTGTTGGGAAAAGTTAAGGGATGCAAATGAGAAATGGGTGTGTCTTGAGGAGACCCTTATGCCTACCAGACGTGGTGCATTTACGAGAAAGTATATGTCCACAATATTAGAAAAAAGCCATAGGGGGCGCTGTGTAGCCACGCCCAGATGAATGTGGATATGGATGTGATTGCACTCCAAAAGTTAATATATTTGTAAAATATAAGCCCGATCAGATGATGTAGAACGGAATTAAGCCAACTTCCTGTTTTTGGGCGTAACGTGTGTATTATACGCCTCGCCATTGCCAAACCGTTTGAGATATCAAAAATCCTTTCGTCATTTAGGGTCAGGACTATTCTAAGATCATGATGACTACATTTGGTGTGAATGTGATGAATACCCTAGCAGGAACGCATACAAACATGATAAAAACCTCACTTCCGTTGCCAGATGGTGGCGCTATAACATTGATTTCTTCTTGGTATTTGGATGTGATTACACTCTAACAATGAACATATTTGTAAAATATCAGCCAGATCAGACAATGTAGACCATGAATTTATGGCTACTTCCTGTTGGCGCGGCGTGACATGAAAATTGTACGCCTCGCCATGACCATACCGTTTGAGATATCAAAAATATCCTTCGGAATTAGTATCATGACTATCCTGAGACCGCTTTGACCACATTTCGTTTGAATGTAATGAACCCCCTAGGAGGAGTACTTAAAAGTGTAGTACGTGTAAAATGCACAAAATTCAAAATGGCTGACTTCCTGTTCACATATTTGATTTGATGCGAATGACAAATGTGTTTTTCCAGAGGAGGCGCACATGTATACCAAATTAGGTGAAGGTAGCTCAAAGTGCCTGTCCACAATAGAAGACAAAGCATTAGGGGGCGCTGTGGAGTCCCTCGGCCACGCCCAGGTCTGAGCATCTGATACATTTTGAGAGCCAAAACTTCTCATGTGTTTGCAAAATTCCGTGAGTTTTCATCCATGGCAAGCACCTCAAAAATGCAAAATACATTGAAAAAAAAGAGAATAATAATTATAGGGGGCGCTGTCTAGCCACGCCCCGATTGATATGTATATATTTCATATTGTACTCCAACAGTGAACATATTTATAAAATATCAGCCAGATCGGACAATGTCGAAAAAAAAGTCTTTTTTTTGCACGCAATATGTGTACTGTACGACTCGCCATTTCCATACCGTTTGAGATATCAAAAATCCCTTCACAGCTTATGGTCATGACTATCCTAAGATCATGCTGACCACATTTCGTGTGAATGTGATGAATGCCCTAGCAGGAAGGCATACAAATATGATAAAGACCTCACTTCCTGTTGCCAGATGGTGGCGCTATAACATTGACTCGTTCTTGGGATATGGATGTGATTATACTCCAACAACAAAAGTATTTCTAAAATATCAGCCAGATGAGACAATGTAGACCATGAAATTACGGCCACTTCCTGTTGGCGCGGCGTGACATAAAAATTGTACTCCTCCCCATGACTGTCCCGTTTGAGCTATCAAAAATATCCTGGCAATTTAGCATCATGAATATCCTGAGACCATTCTGACCACAGGTGGTGTGAATGTGATGAACCCCCTAGGAGGAGTACTTAAAAGTGCAGTACGTGTAAAACGCACAAAATCCAAAATGG
Organism: Conger conger; assembly: GCF_963514075.1. Taxonomy (NCBI): domain Eukaryota; kingdom Metazoa; phylum Chordata; class Actinopteri; order Anguilliformes; family Congridae; genus Conger; species Conger conger. The sequence continues at coordinate 32,647,594 of NC_083764.1, forward strand.
CTGACTTCCTGTTTGTATATTTGATTAGATGCGAATTAGAAATGTGTTTGGTCCGAGGAGTGCTATATGCGTACTAAATTTGGTGAAGGTAGCTCAAAGTGCCTGCCCACAATAGATGACAATGCGATAGGGGGCGCTGTGGAGTCCCTCGGCCACGCCCAGGTCTGAGCATCTAATCGATCCTGAAGGTCCTCATTTCTGATGTGTGTGCAAAATTCCCAGACTTTTTATGCATGGCAAGCACCTCAAAAAGGCTCATTTGCATATAGAAAAAAGAATAATAATAATAAATATAGCTGCAAGCAGCAATGAACGGGCCCAAGCCCCATGGGGGCAACCGCCTTGGTGGCATAGTTCTGCCAATGACATGTTTCACAACATGTACACACTTTGGAAATAATCACCTTCCTGGACAACGTATAGTGTGCACAGGAATTTCCCTTTGATCAATGAAGATGTTGGCGCTGCTATTGGAATGCATCAATGATATAAGCCTCACTTCCTGTTGCCAGATGGTGGCGCTATATTATTGATCCGTGTATGTTTTTTGAATTTGATTACACTCCAGAAATAAACATATTTGTACATTTTCACCCACATCGGAAGATGTTCAGCGAAATTAAGGTCAATTCCTGTTTCCAGATGATGCTGCTATAACATTGAGTCGTTTTTGGAATATGGATTTGATTACACTCCAACACTGAGCATCTGTGTAAAGTTGCAGTCACATCAGACATTGGAGAATTTAAGTATGACCACTTCCTGTTTGTCTGGCATGATGTGTTTTTTATGTGCCTGACCATAGCTATATCATCCCAGTAAATCAAAAATCTGTTTTGTCAGGACCATCCTAGCATCATGCTGACCACATTTACCGTGAATGTCATGAACCCATTGAAAAATAATGCTTAAGAATGCAATATAAGGCTCACTTCCTGTTGCCAGCGGGTGGCGCTTTGCCATTTAGCCTTTATTGGAAAATGGATGAGATTACACTCCAAAAATGAACGTGTGAAGTTTCAGCCACATCAGACAATGTAGAATGAAATAAAAATAACGTCTTGCTTGCACATTGTGATAACATGCTACAGTCCTGTATGGAGAGCAGAGATTAATTAATTTCCATAGTTTTTACACGGGGAGGCACAATTTATGCTTGAAAAGTCATTAGGCCATAAACATGCACTCAAAATGAAAACAATTGGCTTCAAGAAACTATTCAAATTCATTGTGGCTGCAGCGGGGATCGAACGGCTGAATTTGCGTGCCTTAATCCACCGCCCTAACCATTACGCTATACTGCCCGCTTATACACGGGTGCCATCTATTGGCCAAATGTCTCCTTTTATCTTGGTTTAATAATTTCTCTACGAAGTGTCGGATAATATTGCACGAAACGTCTAGTTAACCAGCATCATTCTTTTCCATTTCACTGGTAATTATGCTGCCTGAAACGCATTTGTTCAGCCAAATCTAAAAGAGATGCCAACTCTCTGCCCTCAATACAGTATTTTCATATTAATTTACCATTCCTAGCGAAATTGTATGTTCTCTTAATTCATGTTTAATGACAAGCCTAATAAACTAACATAGCTGGCGATTTAACTGAAAGTTTTCTATTCATGTAAACCAACGTAGCTGACCTGTTTTTTGACTCACACAGACAGTGGACTGGCTGGCTGCTGTTAGCCCGTGCGTGTCATCTCGCAACGACCTGCATGTGATACCTTTGTTGAACAAAACGGTCTCATGTTAACACAGCGTTCGAGCAGAGCCACCTCAGACGCTAAAGTTTCTTTTTGACTTCATGTGTTAATCTTTTAAAAATATGATACTCTCCTGCCAGTTAAAGCCTGTCTTTAAGTCTTTAAATGTCTTTAATATTTATTTTAGTTATTCAATTCATGTAATGAAAATAGATGCAAAGAAACGTCGGGCTGGGTGTTGTCAATACATTTTGTCACGTAGGCTGCAGCTGTAAATCATACATCGTTATGCCTACTGGCTCGCTAGAAAAAAACAAAAACCTATCGTTGAAAAATCACTTGAAGGAAGAAAAAAATGAAAGTACCACTTTCTGCCAATAAATTGAATCGCCGTATCAGAAATGGGGGGAAGTTACAGCGACGCAGTTAGTCTGTGAGTAGAACAGATTGTGTAGACAACTTCACTGTTTCCACAAAGGAACCAAAAATGTGCTTTTTAACAGGACTTGGTCAGTGTAATGATATAAATGCTAGCATTCGATTATGGTCAACGGTACCGAAAATGCCCGTTGCACCAGCCATCATAACAAATGTCCCAATACAGGATCGATTTAAACCTCTATATATTTTTATTTCACGTTGACAGTGTAGGCTGTTATGTGTATTCCGACGCGAATTACATTTAATTGGGTTACGGCATTCACTTCAATCGAATGAAGTCAAATAGAAACGGCTCGAATTCCTTAATAAGGCTTCTTGGTTTTCAAGCCAACTTTCCGAACAGCTGTTTTGTATTGAGTCCTTAAAATGCTACAATACGGTTTTTTTAAAATCCAAATAACATTGAACGTCAAAGCAATATATGCATTATATGTGTTAATCTTTTAAATATATGATACTTTCCTGCCAGTAAAAGCCTGTTTTTTATTTTAGTTATTCAATCGAGTTAATTAAGATAGATGAGAAAAAACGTTGCTGTGGGCTGGGTGTTTTCAGTACATTTTGTCATGTAGGCTGCCGCTGTTACTCATACATCGTTATGGTTACTGGCTCGCAAAAAGAAACAAAACTTGTCGTTGAGAAATCACTTTATCCAAGAAAAAGAGAAACAATACCGAAAATTAGAAAGAATACTAACCTTTGCCACTAGATGGCAGTCGCGTATAAGAAATGAGAGAGTCAGTTGCGACTTGAGTTGAAGTTTTAAGACTGGAGATAATGAGTCTCCAGCGAAAATAGTAAACTATTATTGCTTAATGGATGTGATGACACTCCAACAATGAACATATGTGAAAAGATGTAGCCTCAAAATCAGGCAATGTAGAATTTAATACCTTTTCGAAATTATTTAATATATAATTTTCCTATTTGGGCAGCATTACAAGTTAATTTTAAGGCTGACCATAGCCATACCATTCCAAGATATTAAATATCAGTTCATAGTTGTGTGTCAGGGCTATAATATCATGCAGACCACATTTTGTGTGAATGTGATGAACCCCGTAGGAAAAGTATTTCAAAGTTTGGTACGTGAAAAAACACTTAAAAACACACAAAATCCAAAATAGCTCACTTCCTGTTGGGAAAAGTTAAGGGATGCAAATGAGAAATGTGTGTGTCTTGAGGAGACCCTTATGCCTACCAGACGTGGTGCATTTACGTGAAAGTATATGTCCACAATATTAGAAAAAAGCCATAGGGGGCGCTGTGTAGCCACGCCCAGATGAATGTGGATATGGATGTGATTGCACTCCAAAAGTGAATATATTTGTAAAATATCAGCCCGATCAGATGATGTAGAACGGAATTAAGCCCACTTCCTGTTTTTGCGCGTAACGTGTGTATTATACGCCTCGCCATTGCCAAACCGTTTGAGATATCAAAAATCCTTTCGTCATTTACGGTCAGGACTATTCTAAGATCATGATGACTACATTTGGTGTGAATGTGATGAATATCTTAGCAGGAACGCATACAAACATGATAAAAACCTCACGTCCGTTGCCAGATGGTGGCGCTATAACATTGATTTCTTGTTGGTATTTGGATGTGATTACACTCTAACAGTGAACATATTTGTAAAATATCAGCCAGATCAGACAATGTAGACCATGAATTTATGGCAACTTCCTGTTGGCGCGGCGTGACATGAAAATTTTACGCCTCGCCATGACCATACCGTTTGAGATATCAAAAATATCCTTTGGAATTAGTATCATGACTATCCTGAGACCAGTTTGACCACATTTCGTGTGAATACAATGAACCCCCTAGGAGGAGTACTTAAAAGTGTAGTACGTGTAAAATGCACAAAATTCAAAATGGCTGACTTCCTGTTTACATATTTGATTCGAAGCGAATGAGAAATGTGTTTGTCCAGAGGAGCCCCACATGCATACCAAATTAGGTGAAGGTAGCTCAAAGTGCCTGTCCACAATAGAAGACAAAGCATTAGGGGGCGCTGTGGAGTCCCTTGGCCACGCCCAGGTCTGAGCATCTGATACATCCTGACAGCCAACACTTCTCATGTGTGTGCAAAATTCTGTGAGTTTCCATCCATGGCAAGCACCTCAAAAATGCAAAATACATTGAAAAAAAAGAGAATAATAATTATAGGGGGCGCTGTCTAGCCACGCCCCGATTGATATGTATATATCTGATATTGTACTGCTACAGTGAACATATTTGTAAAATATCAGCCAGATCGGACGATGTCGAAAAAAAAGTCATTTTTTTGCACGCAATATGTGTACTGTACGACTCGCCATTTTTATACCGTTTGAGATATCAAAAATCCCTTCACAATTTAGTGTAAGGACTATCTTAAGATCATGCTGACCGCATTTGGTGTGAATGTGCTGAATGCCCTAGCAGGAATGCATACAAATATGTTAAAGACCTCACTTCCTATTGCCAGATGGTGGCGCTATAACATTGACCCGTTCTTGGGATATGGATGTGATTACACTCCAACAATAAACAAATTTCTAAAATATCAGCCAGATCAGACAATGTAGACCATGAAATTATGGCCACTTCCTGTTGGCGCGGCGTGACATAAAAATTGTACTCCTCCCCATGACCGTCCCGTTTGAGCTATCAAAAATATCCTGGCAATTTAGCATCATGAATATCCTGAGACCATTCTGACCACAGTTGGTGTGAATGCGATGAACCCCCTAGGAGGAGTACTTAAAAGTGTAGTACGTGTAAAACGCAGAAAATCCAAAATGGCTGACTTCCTGTTTGGATATTTGATTAGATCCGAATAAGAAATGTGTTTGGACCGAGGAGCGCTATATGGCCACCAAATTAGGTGAAGGTAGCTCAAAGTGCCTGTCCACAATAGAAGACAATGCAATAGGAGGCGCTGTGGAGTCCCTCGGCCACGCCCAGGTCTGAGCATCTGAGAGCTCCTGACAGCAACCACTTCTGATGTGTGTGCAAAATGTCAAGACTTTTTACGCATGGCAAGGCTCTCAAAAAAGCCCATTTGCCTGAAGAAAAAGAATAATAATAATAATAATAATAATAATAATAATAATCCTTCCAATAACAATAGGGTCCTTCGCACCCTACGGTGCTTGGGCCCTAAATATAGCTGCAAGCAGCAATGAACGGGCCCAAGCACCATGGGCGCAACCGCCTTGGTGGCACAGTTGTGCCAATGACATGTTTAACAATATGTACACACTTTGGAAATAATCACCTTCCTTGGCAATGTATAGTGTGCACAGGAATTCTCCTTTGATCAATGAAGATGTTGGTGTTGCTATTGGAATGCATCAATGATATAAGACTCACTTCCTGTTGCCAGATGGTGGCGCTATAATATTGAGCCGTGTATGGTTTTTGAATTTGATTACACTCCAATAATAAACCTATTTCAAAATTTTCAGCCACATCGGAAGATGTTGAGTGATATTAAGGTTAATTCAATGTTCAAGTTTCCAGATGGTGGCGCTATAACATTGAGTCATTTTTGGAATATGGATTTAATTACTCTCCAACAATATACATATTTCTAAATTTTCGGCCACATCGGAAGATGTCGAGTAAAATTAAGGCCACTTCCTGTTGCCAGATGGTGGCGCGATAACATTGAGTCATTTTTGGGATATGGATGTGATTACACTCCCACAACGAACATATCTGTGTAATATCAACCAGATCAGACCATCTAGAATGAAATTACGACCACTTCCTGTTGCTGCAGCGAGACCTCAAATTGTATGCCTCGCCATAGCCGTACCGTTTGACCTATCAGAAATATCCTTTCAATTTAGCATCAGGATTATCCTGAGACCATTCTCACCACATTTGGTGTGAATGTAATGAACCCCCTAGGAGGAGTATTTCAGAGTTTGGTACGTGTAAAAACACTTAAAAACACACAAAATCCAGAATAGCTCACTTCCTGTTTGGAAAAGTTAAGGGATGCAAATGAGAAATGTGTGTGTCTTTAGGAGACCCATATGCATACCATATTCGGTGAATTTACGTGAAAGTATATGTCCACAATATTAGAAAAGAACCATAGGGGGCGCTGCGTAGCCACGCCCAGATGTATGTGGATAAGGATGTGATTGCACTCCAAAAGTGAATATATCTGTAAAATATCAGGCCAATCAGACGATGTAGAACGGAATTAAGCCCACTTCCTGTTTTCGCTCGTAACGTGTGTATTGTACGCCTCGCCATTGCCAAACCGTTTGAGATATCAAAAATCCGTTTGGCTTTTAGGGTCAGGACTATCCTAAGATCATGCTCACTACATTTGGTGTGAATGTGATGAATACCCTAGCAGGAACACATACAAATATGATAAAAACCTCACTTCCTGTTGCCAGATGGTGGCGCTATAACATTGACTTCTTCCTGGGACATGGATGTGAGTATACTCACACAATGAACATATTTGTAAAATATCAGCCAGATCAGACGATGTAAACCACAAAATTATGGCCACTTCCTTTTGGCGCGGCGTGACATAAAAATTGTACGCCTCGCCATGACCATACCGTTTGAGATATCAGAAATATCCTGGCAATTTAGAATCATGACTATCTTGAGACCATTCGTACCACATTTGGTGTGAATGCGATGAACTGCCTTGGAGGAGTACTTAAAAGTGTAGTACATGTGAAAACGCACAAAATTCAAAATGGCTGACTTCCTGTTCGCATATTTGAATCAATGCGAATGAGAAATGTGTTTCAATTGAGGAGCCACACGTGCATACCAAATTAGGTTCATGTAGCTCAAAGTGCCTGCCCACAATAGACAACAATGCAGGGGGGGGGGGGGGGTCAGCGCAATAGGGGGCGCTGTGGAGTCCCTCGGCCACACCCAGGTCTGAGCATCTGATAGATCCTGACGGCCACCACTTCTGATGTGTCTGCAAAATTCCAAGACTTTTTAGCCATGGCAAGGCCCTCAAAAATGCCCATTTGACGGAAGAGAAAGAATAATAATAATAATAATAATAATAATAATAATAATAATAATCCTTCCAATAACAATAGGGTCCTTCGCACCCTACGGTGCTTGGGCCCTAAATATAGCTGCAAGCAGCAATGAACGGGCCCAAGCACCATGGGCGCAACCGCCTTGGTGGCACAGTTGTGCCAATGACATGTTTCACAATATGTTCACACTTTGGAAATAATCACCTTCCTGGACAACGAATAGTGTGCACAGGAATTCCCCTTTGATCAATGAAGATGTTGCTGCTGCTATTGGAATGCATTAATGATATAAGCCTCACTTCCTATTTCCAGATGGTGGCGCTATAATATTGAGCCGGGTATGGTTTATGTATTTGATTTCACTCCAAAAATTAACATATTTGTACATTTTCAGCCAAATTGGAAGATGTCGAGTAAAATTAAAGCCACTTCCTGTTGCCAGAAGGTGGCGCTATGCCATTGAGCCTTTATTGGTATATGGATGAGATTACACTCCAAAAATGAACATGTGTGAAGTTTCAGCCACATCAGACAATGTAGAATGAAACAAAAACAACTTCTTGCTTGCACATTGTGATAACATGCTACAGTCCTGTATGGAGAGCAGAGATGAATTAATTTCCATAGATTTTACAGCGGGAGGCACAATTTATGCTTGAAAAGTCATTCGGTTATAAATATGCACTCAAAATAAAACCATTGGCGTAAAGAAACTATTCAACTTTATTGTGGCCGCACCGGGGATGGAACCGCGGACCTTGCATGTCTTAATCCACTGCCTGAACCGTTAAACTATACTGCCCTCTTATACACGTACGCCATCTATTGGCCAAAAGTTGTATGTTTCCTTTTATCTTGGATAAATAATTTCTCTATGAAGTGTCTGATAATATTGCATTAAACGTCTCGTTAGCCAGCATCATTCTTTTCCATTTCACCGGTAATTATGCTGCCTGAAACGCATTTGTTCAGCCAAATCTAAAGGAGATGCCAAGTCTCTGCCCTCAATCCGGTATTTTCATATTAAGTCAAAAATTCCTCGCGAAATTGTATGTTCTCTTAATTCGTGTTTAATGACAAGCAAAATAAACTAACATAGCTGGCGATTTAACTGAAAGTTTTCTATTCTTGTAAACCAACGTAGCTGACCTGTTTTTTGACTCACACAGACAGTGGACAGGCTGGCTGCTGTTAGCCCATGCCTGTCATCTCGCAAGGACCTGCATGCGATACCTTTGTTGAACATAACGGTCTCATGTTAACACAGAGTTCGACCAGAGCCACCTCAAACGCTCACGTTTCTTTTTGACTTCATGTGTTACTCTTTTAAATATATGATACTCTCCTGCCAGTTAAAGACAGTCATTAAATGTCTTTAATATTTATTTCAGATATTCAATTCATATAATGAAAATAGATGCAAAGAAACGTCGGGCTGGGTGTTGTCAATACATTTTGTCACGTAGGCTGCAGCTGTAAATCATACATCGTTATGCCTACTGCTGCTAGAAAAAAACAAAAACCTATCGTTGAAAAATCACTTGAAGGAAGAAAAAAATAAAAGTACCACTTTCTGCCAATAAATCGAATCCCCGTATCAGAAATGGGGGGAAGTTACAGCGACGCAGTTAGTCTGTGAGTAGAATAGATTGTGTTGACAACTTCACTGTTTCCACAAAGGAACCAAAAATGTGCTTTTTAACAGGGCTTGGTCAGTGTAATGATATAAATGCTAGCATTCGATTATGGTCAACGGTACCGAAAATGCCCATTGCACCAGCCATCATAACAAATGTCCCAATATAGGATCGATTTAAACCTCTATATATTTTTATTTTACGTTGACAGTGTAGGCAATTATGTGTATTCCGACGCGAATTACATTTAATTGGGTTACGGCATTCACTTCAATCGAATGAAGTCAAATAGAAACGGCTCAAATTCCTTAATAAGGCTTCTTGGTTTTCAAGCTAACTTTCCGATCAGCTGTTTTGTATTGAGTCCTTAAAATGCGACAACACGGTTTTTTTAAACCAAATAACATTGAACGTCATTGCAAGATATATACAATACCAACTTTTGCCAGTAGATGGCAGTCGCGTATTAGAAATGGGAGAGTCATTTGCGACTTGCGTTGAAGTTTTAAGACTGGATATAATGAGTCTCCAGCGAAAATAGTGAACTATTATTGCTTAATGGATGTGATGAAACTCCAACAATGAACATATGTGAAAAGTTGTTGCCTCAAAATCAGGCAATGTAGAATTTAATACCTTTATGAAATTATTTAATACATAATTGTATTAAAACATGAACTGTTTGGGCAGCATTACAAGTTAATTTTAAGGCTGACCATAGCCATACCATTCCAAGATATTAAAAATCAGTTCATAGTTGTGTGTCAGGGCTATAATATCATGCTGACCACATTTTGTGTGAATGTGATGAACCCCCTAGGAAGAGTATTTCAAAGTTTGGTACGTGAAAAAAAACACTTAAAAACACACAAAATCCAAAATAGCTCACTTCCTGTTGAGAAAAGTTAAGGGATGCAAATGAGAAATGTGTGTGTCTTGAGGAGACCCTTATGTCTACCAGACGTGGTGCATTTACGTGAAAGTATATGTCCACAATATTAGAAAAAAGCCATAGGGGGCGCTGTGTAGCCACGCCCAGATGAATGTGGATATGGATGTGATTGCACTCCAAACGTGAATATATATTTGTAAAATATCAGCCCGATCAGATGATGTAGAACGGATTTAAGCCCACTTCCTGTTTTTGGGCGTAACGTGTGTATTATACGCCTCGCCATTGCCAAACCGTTTGAGATATCAAAAATCCTTTCGTCATTTAGGGTCAGGACTATTCTAAGATCATGATGACTACATTTGGTGTGAATGTGATGAATACCCTAGCAGGAACGCATACAAACATGATAAAAACTTCACTTCCGTTGCCAGATGGTGGCGCTATAACATTGATTTCTTCTTGGTATTTGGATGTGATTACACTCTAACAGTGAACATATTTGTAAAATATCAGCCAGATCAGACAATGTAGAGCATGAATTTATGGCTACTTCCTGTTGGCGCGGCGTGACATGAAAATTGTACGCCTCGCCATGACCATACCGTTTGAGATATCAAAAATATCCTTTGGAATTAGTATCAGGACTATCCTGAGACCACTTTGACCACATTTCCTGTGAATGCAATGAACCCCCTAGGAGGAGTACTTAAAAGTGTAGTACGTGTAAAATGCACAAAATTCAAAATGGCTGACTTCCTGTTCACATATTTGATTCGATGCGAATGAGAAATGTGTTTGTCCAGAGGAGCCCCACATGCATACCAAATTAGGTGAAGGTAGCTCAAAGTGCCTGTCCACAATAGAAGACAAAGCATTAGGGGGCGCTGTGGAGTCCCTCGGCCACGCCCAGGTCTGAGCATCTGATACGTCCTGACAGCCAACACTTCTCATGTGTGTGCAAAATTCCGTGAGTTTCCATCCATGGCAAGCACCTCAAAAATGCTAAATACATTGAAAAAAAAGAGAATAATAATTATAGGGGGCGCTGTCTAGCCACGCCCCGATTGATATGTATATATTTCATATTGTACTCCAACAGTGAACATATTTGTAAAATATCAGCCAGATCGGACGATGTCGAAAAAAAAGTCATTTTTTTGCACGAAATATGTGTACTGTACGACTCGCCATTTCCATACCGTTTGAGATATCAAAAATCCCTTCACAGCTTATGGTCATGACTATCCTAAGATCATGCTGACCACATTCCGTGTGAATGTGATGAATGCCCTAGCAGGAAGGCATACAAATATGATAAAGACCTCACTTCCTGTTGCCAGATGGTGGCGCTATAACATTGACCCGTTCTTGGGATATGGATGTGATTATAGTTCAACACTAAACATATTTCTAAAATATCAGCCAGATCAGACGATGTAGACCATGAAATTATGACCACTTCCTGTTGGCGCGGCGTGACATAAAAATTGCACGCCTCGCCATTACCATCCTGTTTGAGCTATCGAAAATATCCTGGCAATTTAGCATCATGACTATCCTGAGACCATTCTGACCACAGTTGGTGTGAATGCGATGAACCCCCTAGGAGGAGTACGTAAAAGTGTAGTACGTGTAAAACACACAAAATCCAAAATAGCTCACTTCCTGTTCGCATATTTGCATCAATGCGAATGAGAAATGTGTTTGAATTGAGGAGCCACACATGGTTACCAAATTAGTTTCATGTAGTTCAAAGTGCCTGCCCACAATAGACAACAATGCAATGGGGGGGGGGGGTCAGCGCAATAGGGGGCGCTGTGGAGTCCCTCGGCCACACCCAGGTCTGAGCATCTGATAGATCCTGACGGCCACCACTTCTGATGTGTCTGCAAAATTTCAAGACTTTTTAGCCATGGCAAGGCCCTCAAAAATGCCCATTTGACGGAAGAGAAAGAATAATAATAATAATAATAATAATAATAATAATAAATATAGCTGCAAGCAGCAATGAACGGGCCCAAGCCCCATGGGGGCAACCGCCTTGGTGGCACAGTTGTGCCAATGACATGTTTCACAACATGTACTCACTTTGGAAATAATCACCTTCCTGGACAACGTATAGTGTGCACAGGAATTCCCCTTTGATCAATGAAGATGTTGGCGCTGCTATTGGAATGCATCAATGATATAAGCCTCACTTCCTGTTGCCAGATGGTGGCGCTATATTATTGATCCGTGTATGTTTTTTGAATTTGATTACACTCCAGAAATAAACATATTTGTACATTTTCAGCCATATCGGAAGATGTTCAGCGAAATTAAGGTCAATTCCTGTTTCCAGATGATGCTGCTATAACATTGAGTCGTTTTTGGAATATGGATTTGATTACACTCCAACACTGAGCATCTGTGTAAAGTTGCAGTCACATCGGACATTGGAGAATTTAAGTATGACCACTTCCTGTTTGTCTGGCATGATGTGTTTTTTATGTGCCTGACCATAGCTATATCATCCCAGTAAATCAAAAATCTGTTTTGTCAGGACCATCCTAGCATCATGCTGACCACATTTACCGTGAATGTCATGAACCCATTGAAAAATAATGCTTAAGAATGCAATATAAGGCTCACTTCCTGTTGCCAGCGGGTGGCGCTTTGCCATTTAGCCTTTATTGGAAAATGGATGAGATTACACTCCAAAAATGAACGTGTGAAGTTTCAGCCACATCAGACAATGTAGAATGAAATAAAAATAACGTCTTGCTTGCACATTGTGATAACATGCTACAGTCCTGTATGGAGAGCAGAGATTAATTAATTTCCATAGTTTTTACACGGGGAGGCACAATTTATGCTTGAAAAGTCATTAGGCCATAAACATGCACTCAAAATGAAAACAATTGGCTTCAAGAAACTATTCAAATTCATTGTGGCTGCAGCGGGGATCGAACGGCTGAATTTGCGTGCCTTAATCCACCGCCCTAACCATTACGCTATACTGCCCGCTTATACACGGGTGCCATCTATTGGCCAAATGTCTCCTTTTATCTTGGTTTAATAATTTCTCTACGAAGTGTCGGATAATATTGCACGAAACGTCTAGTTAACCAGCATCATTCTTTTCCATTTCACTGGTAATTATGCTGCCTGAAACGCATTTGTTCAGCCAAATCTAAAAGAGATGCCAACTCTCTGCCCTCAATACAGTATTTTCATATTAATTTACCATTCCTAGCGAAATTGTATGTTCTCTTAATTCGTGTTTAATGACAAGCCTAATAAACTAACATAGCTGGCGATTTAACTGAAAGTTTTCTATTCATGTAAACCAACGTAGCTGACCTGTTTTTTGACTCACACAGACAGTGGACTGGCTGGCTGCTGTTAGCCCGTGCGTGTCATCTCGCAACGACCTGCATGTGATACCTTTGTTGAACAAAACGGTCTCATGTTAACACAGCGTTCGAGCAGAGCCACCTCAGACGCTAAAGTTTCTTTTTGACTTCTTGTGTTAATCTTTTAAAAATATGATACTCTCCTGCCAGTTAAAGACAGTCATTAAATGTCTTTAATATTTATTTTAGTTATTCAATTCATGTAATGAAAATAGATGCAAAGAAACGTCGGGCTGGGTGTTGTCAATACATTTTGTCACGTAGGCTGCAGCTGTAAATCATACATCGTTATGCCTACTGGCTCGCTAGAAAAAAACAAAAACCTATCGTTGAAAAATCACTTGAAGGAAGAAAAAAATGAAAGTACCACTTTCTGCCAATAAATTGAATCGCCGTATCAGAAATGGGGGGAAGTTACAGCGACGCAGTTAGTCTGTGAGTAGAACAGATTGTGTAGACAACTTCACTGTTTCCACAAAGGAACCAAGGACTTGGTCAGTGTAATGATATAAATGCTAGCATTCGATTATGGTCAACGGTACCGAAAATGCCCGTTGCACCAGCCATCATAACAAATGTCCCAATACAGGATCGATTTAAACCTCTATGTATTTCACGTTGACAGTGTAGGCTATTATGTGTATTCCGACGCGAATTACATTTAATTGGGTTACGGCATTCACTTCAATCGAATGAAGTCAAATAGAAACGGCTCGAATTCCTTAATAAGGCTTCTTGGTTTTCAAGCCAACTTTCCGAACAGCTGTTTTGTATTGAGTCCTTAAAATGTTACAATACGGTTTTTTCAAAATCCAAATAACATTGAACGTCAAAGCAATATATGCATTATATGTGTTAATCTTTTAAATATATGATACTTTCCTGCCAGTAAAAGCCTGTTTTTTATTTTAGTTATTCAATCGAGTTAATTAAGATAGATGAGAAAAAACGTTGCTGTGGGCTGGGTGTTTTCAGTACATTTTGTCACGTAGGCTGCCGCTGTTACTCATACATCGTTATGGTTACTGGCTCGCAAAAAGAAACAAAACTTGTCGTTGAGAAATCACTTTATCCAAGAAAAAGAGAAACCATACCGAAAATTAGAAAGAATACTAACCTTTGCCACTAGATGGCAGTCGCGTATTATTAATGGGAGAGTCAGTTGCGACTTGAGTTGAAGTTTTAAGACTGGAGATAATGAGTCTCCAGCGAAAATAGTAAACTATTATTGCTTAATGGATGTGATGACACTCCAACAATGAACATATGTGAAAAGATGTAGCCTCAAAATCAGGCAATGTAGAATTTAATACCTTTTTGAAATTATTTAATATATAATTTTCCTATTTGGGCAGCATTACAAGTTAATTTTAAGGCTGACCATAGCCATACCATTCCAAGATATTAAAAATCAGTTCATAGTTGTGTGTCAGGGCTATAATATCATGCTGACTACATTTTGTGTGAATGTGATGAACCCCCTAGGAAGAGTATTTCAAAGTTTGGTACGTGAAAAAACACTTAAAAACACACAAAATCCAAAATAGCTCACTTCCTGTTGGGAAAAGTTAAGGGATGCAAATGAGAAATGTGTGTGTCTTGAGGAGACCCTTATGCCTACCAGACGTGGTGCATTTACGTGAAAGTATATGTCCACAATATTAGAAAAAAGCCATAGGGGGCGCTGTGTAGCCACGCCCAGATGAATGTGGATATGGATGTGATTGCACTCCAAAAGTGAATATATTTGTAAAATATCAGCCCGATCAGATGATGTAGAACGGAATTAAGCCCACTTCCTGTTTTTGGGCGTAACGTGTGTATTATACGCCTCGCCATTGCCAAACCGTTTGAGATATCAAAAATCCTTTCGTCATTTAGGGTCAGGACTATTCTAAGATCATGATGACTACATTTGGTGTGAATGTGATGAATACCCTAGCAGGAACGCATACAAACATGATAAAAACCTCACGTCCGTTGCCAGATGGTGGCGCTATAACATTGATTTCTTCTTGGTATTTGGATGTGATTACACTCTAACAGTGAACATATTTGTAAAATATCAGCCAGATCAGACAATGTAGACCATGAATTTATGGCTACTTCCTGTTGGCGCGGCGTGACATGAAAATTTTACGCCTCGCCATGACCATACCGTTTGAGATATCAAAAATATCCTTTGGAATTAGTATCATGACTATCCTGAGACCACTTTTACCACATTTCGTGTGAATGCAATGAACCCCCTAGGAGGAGTACTTAAAAGTGTAGTACGTGAAAAATACACATAATTCAAAATGGCTGACTTCCTGTTTACATATTTGATTCGATGCGAATGAGAAATGTGTTTGTCCAGAGGAGCCCCACATGCATACCAAATTAGGTGAAGATAGCTCAAAGTGCCTGTCCACAATAGAAGACAAAGCATTAGGGGGCGCTGTGGAGTCCCTTGGCCACGCCCAGGTCTGAGCATCTGATACATCCTGACAGCCAACACTTCTCATGTGTGTGTAAAATTCTGTGAGTTTTCATCCATGGCAAGCACCTCAAAAATGCAAAATACATTGAAAAAAAAGAGAATAATAATTATAGGGGGCGCTGTCTAGCCACGCCCCGATTGATATGTATATATCTGATATTGTACTGCTACAGTGAACATATGTGTAAAATATCAGCCAGATCAGACGATGTCGAAAAAAAAGTCATTTTTTTGCACGCAATATGTGTACTGTACGACTCGCCATTTCCATACCGTTTGAGATATCAAAAATCCCTTCAGAAATTAGCGTAAGGACTATCTTAAGATCATGCTGACCGCATTTGGTGTGAATGTGCTGAATGCCCTAGCAGGAATGCATACAAATATGTTAAAGACCTCACTTCCTATTGCCAGATGGTGGCGCTATAACATTGACCTTTTCTTGGGATATGGATGTGATTACACTCCAAAAATAAACAAATTTCTAAAATATCAGCCTGATCAGACAACGTAGACCATGAAATTATGGCCACTTCCTGTTGGCGCGGCGTGACATAAAAATTGTACTCCTCCCCATGACCGTCCCGTTTGAGGTATCAAAAATATCCTGGCAATTTAGCATCATGACTATCCTGAGACCATTCTGACCACAGTTGGTGTGAATGCGATGAACCCCCTAGGAGGAGTACTTAAAAGTGTAGTACGTGTAAAACTCAGAAAATCCAAAATGGCTGACTTCCTGTTTGGATATTTGATTAGATTCGAATGAGAAATGTGTTTGGACCGAGGAGGGCTATTTGGCCACCAAATTAGGTGCAGGTAGCTCAAAGTGCCTGCCCACAATAGAAGACAATGCGATAGGGGGCGCTGTGGAGTCCCTCGGCCACACCCAGGTCTGAGCATCTGAGAGCTCCTGACAGCAACCACTTCTGATGTGTGTGCAAAATGTCAAGACTTTTTACGCATGGCAAGGCCCTCAAAAAAGCCCATTTGCCTGAAGAAAAAGAATAATAATAATAAATATAGCTGCAAGCAGCAATGAACGGGCCCAAGCACCATGGGCGCAACCGCCTTGGTGGCATAGTTGTGCCAATGACATGTTTCACAACATGTACACACTTTGGAAATAATCACCTTCCTGGACAACGTATAGTGTGCACAGGAATTCCCCTTTGATCAATGAGGATGTTGGTGCTGCTATTGGAATGCATCAATGATATAAGCCTCACTTCCTGTTGCCAGATGGTGGCGCTATAATATTGAACCATGTATGGTTTTTGAATTTGATTACACTCCAATAATAAACCTATTTCTAAATTCTAAGCCACATCGGAAGATGTTGAGTGAAATTAAGGCCACTTCCTGTTGCCAGCAGGTGGCGCTATAACATTGAGCAATTTTTGATATATGGATTTAATTACACTCCAATAATAAAAATATTTCTACATTTTCAGCCACATCGGAAGATGTCGAGTGAAATTAAGGTCAATTCCTGTTTCCAGATGATGCTGCTATAACATTGAGTCGTTTTTGGAATATGGATTTGATTACACTCCAACACTGAGCATCTGTGTAAAGTTGCAGTCACATCAGACATTGGAGAATTTAAGTATGACCACTTCCTGTTTGTCTGGCATGATGTGTTTTTTATGTGCCTGACCATAGCTATATCATCCCAGTAAATCAAAAATCTGTTTTGTCAGGACCATCCTAGCATCATGCTGACCACATTTACCGTGAATGTCATGAACCCATTGAAAAATAATGCTTAAGAATGCAATATAAGGCTCACTTCCTGTTGCCAGCGGGTGGCGCTTTGCCATTTAGCCTTTATTGGAAAATGGATGAGATTACACTCCAAAAATGAACGTGTGAAGTTTCAGCCACATCAGACAATGTAGAATGAAATAAAAATAACGTCTTGCTTGCACATTGTGATAACATGCTACAGTCCTGTATGGAGAGCAGAGATTAATTAATTTCCATAGTTTTTACACGGGGAGGCACAATTTATGCCTGAATAGTCATTAGGCCATAAACATGCACTCAAAATGAAAACAATTGGCTTCAAGAAACTATTCAAATTCATTGTGGCTGCAGCGGGGATAGAACGGCTGAATTTGCGTGCCTTAATCCACCGCCCTAACCATTACGCTATACTGCCCGCTTATACACGGGTGCCATCTATTGGCCAAATGTCTCCTTTTATCTTGGTTTAATAATTTCTCTACGAAGTGTCGGATAATATTGCACGAAACGTCTAGTTAACCTGCATCATTCTTTTCCATTTCACTTGTAATTATGCTGCCTGAAACGCATTTGTTCAGCCAAATCTAAAAGAGATGCCAACTCTCTGCCCTCAATACAGTATTTTCATATTAATTTACCATTCCTAGCGAAATTGTATGTTCTCTTAATTCGTGTTTAATGACAAGCCTAATAAACTAACATAGCTGGCGATTTAACTGAAAGTTTTCGATTCATGTAAACCAACGTAGCTGACCTGTTTTTTGACTCACACAGACAGTGGACTGGCTGGCTGCTGTTAGCCCGTGCGTGTCATCTCGCAACGACCTGCATGTGATACCTTTGTTGAACAAAACGGTCTCATGTTAACACAGCGTTCGAGCAGAGCCACCTCAGACGCTAAAGTTTCTTTTTGACTTCATGTGTTAATCTTTTAAAAATATGATACTCTCCTGCCAGTTAAAGCCTGTCTTTAAGTCTTTAAATGTTTTTAATTTTAATATTTATTTTAGTTATTCAATTCATGTAATGAAAATGAATGCAAAGAAACGTCGGGCTGGGTGTTGTCAATACATTTTGTCACGTAGGCTGCAGCTGTAAATCATACATCGTTATGCCTACTGCTGCTAGAAAAAAACAAAAACCTATCGTTGAAAAATCACTTGAAGGAAGAAAAAAATGAAAGTACCACTTTCTGCCAATAAATTGAATCGCCGTATCAGAAATGGGGGGAAGTTACAGCGACGCAGTTAGTCTGTGAGTAGAACAGATTGTGTAGACAACTTCACTGTTTCCACAAAGGAACCAAAAATGTGCTTTTTAACAGGACTTGGTCAGTGTAATGATATAAATGCTAGCATTCGATTATGGTCAACGGTACCGAAAATGCCCGTTGCACCAGCCATCATAACAAATGTCCCAATACAGGATCGATTTAAACCTCTATATATTTTTTTTTCACGTTGACAGTGTAGGCTATTATGTGTATTCCGACGCGAATTACATTTAATTGGGTTACGGCATTCACTTCAATCGAATGAAGTCAAATAGAAACGGCTCGAATTCCTTAATAAGGCTTCTTGGTTTTCAAGCCAACTTTCCGAACAGCTGTTTTGTATTGAGTCCTTAAAATGCTACAATACGGTTTTTTTAAAATCCAAATAACATTGAACGTCAAAGCAATATATGCATTATATGTGTTAATGATACTTTCCTGCCAGTAAAAGCCTGTTTTTTATTTTAGTTATTCAATCGAGTTAATTAAGATAGATGAGAAAAAACGTTGCTGTGGGCTGGGTGTTTTCAGTACATTTTGTCACGTAGGCTGCCGCTGTTACTCATACATCGTTATGGTTACTGGCTCGCAAAAAGAAACAAAACTTGTCGTTGAGAAATCACTTTATCCAAGAAAAAGAGAAACAATACCGAAAATTAGAAAGAATACTAACCTTTGCCACTAGATGGCAGTCGCGTATTAGAAATGGGAGAGTCAGTTGCGACTTGAGTTGAAGTTTTAAGACTGGAGATAATGAGTCTCCAGCGAAAATAGTAAACTATTATTGTTTAATGGATGTGATAACACTCCAACAATGAACATATGTGAAAAGATGTAGCCTCAAAATCAGGCAATGTAGAATTTAATACCTTTTTGAAATTATTTAATATATAATTTTCCTATTTGGGCAACATTACAAGTTAATTTTAAGGCTGACCATAGCCATACCATTCCAAGATATTAAAAATCAGTTCATAGTTGTGTGTCAGGGCTATAATATCATGCTGACCACATTTTGTGTGAATGTGATGAACCCCCTAGGAAGAGTATTTCAAAGTTTGGTACCTGAAAAAACACTTAAAAACACACAAAATCCAAAATAGCTCACTTCCTGTTGGGAAAAGTTAAGGGATGCAAATGAGAAATGTGTGTGTCTTGAGGAGACCCTTATGCCTACCAGACGTGGTGCATTTACGTGAAAGTATATGTCCACAATATTAGAAAAAAGCCATAGGGGGCGCTGTGTAGCCACGCCCAGATGAATGTGGATATGGATGTGATTGCACTCCAAAAGTGAATATATTTGTAAAATATCAGCCCGATCAGATGATGTAGAACGGAATTAAGCCCACTTCCTGTTTTTGGGCATAACGTGTGTACTCTACGCCTCGCCATTGCCAAACCGTTTGAGATATCAAAAACCCTTTCGTCATTTAGGGTCAGGACTATTCTAAGATCATGATGACTACATTTGGTGTGAATGTGATGAATACCTTAGCAGGAACGCATACAAACATGATAAAAACCTCACGTCCGTTGCCAGATGGTGGCGCTATAACATTGATTTCTTCTTGGTATTTGGATGTGATTACACTCTAACAGTGAACATATTTGTAAAATATCAGCCAGATCAGACAATGTAGACCATGAATTTATGGCTACTTCCTGTTGTTGCGGCGTGACATGAAAATTGTACGCCTCGCCATGACCATACCGTTTGAGATATCAAAAATATCCTTTGGAATTAGTATCATGACTATCCTGAGACCAATTTGTCCACATTTCGTGTGAATGCAATGAACCCCCTAGGAGGAGTACTTAAAAGTGTAGTACGTGTAAAATGCACAAAATTCAAAATGGCTGACTTCCTGTTTACATATTTGTTTCGATGCAAATGAGAAATGTGTTTGTGCAGAGGAGTCCCACATGCATACCAAATTAGGTGAAGGTAGCTCAAAGTGCCTGTCCACAATAGAAGACAAAGCATTAGGGGGCGCTGTGGAGTCCCTTGGCCACGCCCAGGTCTGAGCATCTGAAAGATCCTGACAGCCAACACTTCTCATGTGTCTGCAAAATTCTGTGAGTTTCCATCCATGGCAAGCACCTCAAAAATGCAAAATACATTGAAAAAAAAGAGAATAATAATTATAGGGGGCGCTGTCTAGCCACGCCCCGATTGATATGTATATATCTGATATTGTACTGCTACAGTGAACATATTTGTAAAATATCAGCCAGATCGGACGATGTCGGAAAAAAAGTCATTTTTTTGCACGCAATATGTGTACTGTACGACTCGCCATTTCCATACCGTTTGAGATATCAAAAATCCCTTCACAACTTAGCGCAAGGACTATCTTAAGATCATGCTGACTGCATTTGGTGTGAATGTGCTGAATGCCCTAGCAGGAAGGCATACAAATATGTTAAAGACCTCACTTCCTATTGCCAGATGGTGGCGCTATAACACTGACCTGTTCTTGGGATATGGATGTGATTACACTCCAACAATAAACAAATTTCTAAAATATCAGCCAGATCAGACAATGTAGACCATGAAATTATGGCCACTTCCTGTTGGCGTGGCGTGACATAAAAATTGTAATCCTCCCCGTGACTGTCCCGTTTGAGATATCAAAAATATCCTGGCAATTTAGCATCATGACTATCTTGAGACCATTCTGACCACAGGTGGTGTGAATGTGATGAACCCCCTAGGAGGAGTACTTAAAAGTGTAGTACGTGTAAAACGCACAAAATCCAAAATTGCTGACTTCCTGTTTATATATTTTATTAGATGCAAATTATAAATGTTTTTGTTCCGAGGAGTGCTATATGCGTACTAAATTTTGTGAAGGGAGCTCAAAGTGCCTGCCCACAATAGATGACAATGCGATAGGGGGCGCTGTGGAGTCTCTCGGCCACGCCCAGCTTTGAGCATCTAATCAATCCTGAAGGTCCTCATTTCTGATGTGTGTGCAAAATTCCCAGACTTTTTATGCATGGCAAGCACCTCAAAAAGGCCCATTTGCATATAGAAAAAAGAATAATAATAATAATAATAA
The DNA here is from genome assembly GCF_963514075.1 of Conger conger. Classification (NCBI taxonomy): domain Eukaryota; kingdom Metazoa; phylum Chordata; class Actinopteri; order Anguilliformes; family Congridae; genus Conger; species Conger conger. The sequence goes on from NC_083764.1 coordinate 32,669,264, forward strand.
TAATAATAATAATAATAATAATCTTTACAATAACAATAGGGTCCTTCGCACCCTACGGTGCTTGGGCCCTAAATATAGCTGCAAGCAGCAATGAACGGGCCCAAGCCCCATGGGGGCAACCGCCTTGGTGGCATAGTTCTGCCAATGACATGTTTCACAACATGTACACACTTTGGAAATAATCACCTTCCTGGACAACGTATAGTGTGCACAGGAATTTCCCTTTGATCAATGAAGATGTTGGCGCTGCTATTGGAATGCATCAATGATATAAGCCTCACTTCCTGTTGCCAGATGGTGGCGCTATATTATTGATCCGTGTATGTTTTTTGAATTTGATTACACTCCAGAAATAAACATATTTGTACATTTTCAGCCACATCGGAAGATGTTCAGCGAAATTAAGGTCAATTCCTGTTTCCAGATGATGCTGCTATAACATTGAGTCGTTTTTGGAATATGGATTTGATTACACTCCAACACTGAGCATCTGTGTAAAGTTGCAGTCACATCAGACATTGGAGAATTTAAGTATGACCACTTCCTGTTTGTCTGGCATGATGTGTTTTTTATGTGCCTGACCATAGCTATATCATCCCAGTAAATCAAAAATCTGTTTTGTCAGGACCATCCTAGCATCATGCTGACCACATTTACCGTGAATGTCATGAACCCATTGAAAAATAATGCTTAAGAATGCAATATAAGGCTCACTTCCTGTTGCCAGCGGGTGGCGCTTTGCCATTTAGCCTTTATTGGAAAATGGATGAGATTACACTCCAAAAATGAACGTGTGAAGTTTCAGCCACATCAGACAATGTAGAATGAAATAAAAATAACGTCTTGCTTGCACATTGTGATAACATGCTACAGTCCTGTATGGAGAGCAGAGATTAATTAATTTCCATAGTTTTTACACGGGGAGGCACAATTTATGCTTGAAAAGTCATTAGGCCATAAACATGCACTCAAAATGAAAACAATTGGCTTCAAGAAACTATTCAAATTCATTGTGGCTGCAGCGGGGATCGAACGGCTGAATTTGCGTGCCTTAATCCACCGCCCAAACCATTACGCTATACTGCCCGCTTATACACGGGTGCCATCTATTGGCCAAATGTTTCCTTTTATCTTGGTTAAATAATTTCTCTACGAAGTGTCGGATAATATTGCACGAAACGTCTAGTTAACCTGCATCATTCTTTTCCATTTCACTGGTAATTATGCTGCCTGAAACGCATTTGTTCAGCCAAATCTAAAAGAGATTTCAACTCTCTGCCCTCAATACAGTATTTTCATATTAATTTACCATTCCTAGCGAAATTGTATGTTCTCTTAATTCGTGTTTAATGACAAGCCTAATAAACTAACATAGCTGGCGATTTAACTGAAAGTTTTCTATTCATGTAAACCAACGTAGCTGACCTGTTTTTTGACTCACACAGACAGTGGACTGGCTGGCTGCTGTTAGCCCGTGCGTGTCATCTCGCAACGACCTGCATGTGATACCTTTGTTGAACAAAACGGTCTCATGTTAACACAGCGTTCGAGCAGAGCCACCTCAGACGCTAAAGTTTCTTTTTGACTTCATGTGTTAATCTTTTAAAAATATGATACTCTCCTGCCAGTTAAAGCCTGTCTTTAAGTCTTTAAATGTCTTTAATATTTATTTTAGTTATTCAATTCATGTAATGAAAATAGATGCAAAGAAACGTCGGGCTGGGTGTTGTCAATACATTTTGTCACGTAGGCTGCAGCTGTAAATCATACATCGTTATGCCTACTGGCTCGCTAGAAAAAAACAAAAACCTATCGTTGAAAAATCACTTGAAGGAAGAAAAAAATGAAAGTACCACTTTCTGCCAATAAATTGAATCGCCGTATCAGAAATGGGGGGAAGTTACAGCGACGCAGTTAGTCTGTGAGTAGAACAGATTGTGTAGACAACTTCACTGTTTCCACAAAGGAACCAAAAATGTGCTTTTTAACAGGACTTGGTCAGTGTAATGATATAAATGCTAGCATTCGATTATGGTCAACGGTACCGAAAATGCCCGTTGCACCAGCCATCATAACAAATGTCCCAATACAGGATCGATTTAAACCTCTATATATTTTTTTTTCACGTTGACAGTGTAGGCTATTATGTGTATTCCGACGCGAATTACATTTAATTGGGTTACGGCATTCACTTCAATCGAATGAAGTCAAATAGAAACGGCTCGAATTCCTTCATAAGGCTTCTTGGTTTTCAAGCCAACTTTCCGAACAGCTGTTTTGTATTGAGTCCTTAAAATGCTACAATACGGTTTTTTTTAAATCCAAATAACATTGAACGTCAAAGCAATATATGCATTATATGTGTTAATCTTTTAAATATATGATACTTTCCTGCCAGTAAAAGCCTGTTTTTTATTTTAGTTATTCAATCGAGTTAATTAAGATAGATGAGAAAAAACGTTGCTGTGGGCTGGGTGTTTTCAGTACATTTTGTCACGTAGGCTGCCGCTGTTACTCATACATCGTTATGGTTACTGGCTCGCAAAAAGAAACAAAACTTGTCGTTGAGAAATCACTTTATCCAAGAAAAAGAGAAACAATACCGAAAATTAGAAAGAATACTAACCTTTGCCACTAGATGGCAGTCGCGTATTAGAAATGGGAGAGTCAGTTGCTACTTGAGTTGAAGTTTTAAGACTGGAGATAATGAGTCTCCAGCGAAAATAGTAAACTATTATTGCTTAATGGATGTGATGACACTCCAACAATTAACATATGTGAAAAGATGTAGCCTCAAAATCAGGCAATGTAGAATTTAATACCTTTTTGAAATTATTTAATATATAATTTTCCTATTTGGGCAGCATTACAAGTTAATTTTAAGGCTGACCATAGCCATACCATTCCAAGATATTAAAAATCAGTTCATAGTTGTGTGTCAGGGCTATAATATCATGCTGACCACATTTTGTGTGAATGTGATGAACCCCCTAGGAAGAGTATTTCAAAGTTTGGTACGTGAAAAAACACTTAAAAACACACAAAATCCAAAATAGCTCACTTCCTGTTGGGAAAAGTTAAGGGATGCAAATGAGAAATGTGTGTGTCTTGAGGAGACCCTTATGCCTACCAGACGTGGTGCATTTACGTGAAAGTATATGTCCACAATATTAGAAAAAAGCCATAGGGGGCGCTGTGTAGCCACGCCCAGATGAATGTGGATATGGATGTGATTGCACTCCAAAAGTGAATATATTTGTAAAATATCAGCCCGATCAGATGATGTGGAACGGAAATAAGCCCACTTTCTGTTTTTGGGCATAACGTGTGTACTATACGCCTCGCCATTGCCAAACCGTTTGAGATATCAAAAACCCTTTCGTCATTTAGGGTCAGGACTATTCTAAGATCATGATGACTACATTTGGTGTGAATGTGATGAATACCTTAGCAGGAACGCATACAAACATGATAAAAACCTCACGTCCGTTGCCAGATGGTGGCGCTATAACATTGATTTCTTCTTGGTATTTGGATGTGATTACACTCTAACAGTGAACATATTTGTAAAATATCAGCCAGATCAGACAATGTAGACCATGAATTTATGGCAACTTCCTGTTGGCGCGGCGTGACATGAAAATTGTACGCCTCGCCATGACCATACCGTTTGAGATATCAAAAATATCCTTTGGAATTAGTATCAAGACTATCCTGAGACCAATTTGACCACATTTCGTGTGAATGCAATGAACCCCCTAGGAGGAGTACTTAAAAGTGTAGTACGTGTAAAATGCACAAAATTCAAAATGGCTGACTTCCTGTTTACATATTTGATTCGATGCGAATGAGAAATGTGTTTGTCCAGAGGATTCCCACATGCATACCAAATTAGGTGAAGGTAGCTCAAAGTGCCTGTCCACAATAGAAGACAAAGCATTAGGGGGCGCTGTGGAGTCCCTTGGCCACGCCCAGGTCTGAGCATCTGATACATCCTGACAGCCAACACTTCTCATGTGTGTGCAAAATTCTGTGAGTTTCCATCCATGGCAAGCACCTCAAAAATGCAAAATACATTGAAAAAAAAGAGAATAATAATTATAGGGGGCGCTGTCTAGCCACGCCCCGATTGATATGTATATATCTGATATTGTAGTGCGACAGTGAACATATTTGTAAAATATCAGCCAGATCGGACGATGTCGAAAAAAAAGTCATTTTTTTGCACGCAATATGTGTACTGTACGACTCGCCATTTCCATACCGTTTGAGATATCAAAAATCCCTTCACAAATTAGCGTAAGGACTATCTTACGATCATGCTGACCGCATTTGGTGTGAATGTGCTGAATGCCCTAGCAGGAATGCATACAAATATGTTAAAGACCTCACTTCCTGTTGCCAGATGGTGGCGCTATAACACTGACCTGTTCTTGGGATATGGATGTGATTACACTCCAACAATAAACAAATTTCTAAAATATCAGCCAGATCAGACAATGTAGACCATGAAATTATGGCCACTTCCTGTTGGCGTGGCGTGACATAAAAATTGTAATCCTCCCCGTGACTGTCCCATTTGAGCTATCAAAAATATCCTGGCAATTTAGCATCATGACTATCCTGAGACCATTCTGACCACAGTTGGTGTGAATGCGATGAACCCCCTAGGAGGAGTACTTAAAAGTGTAGTACGTGTAAAACTCAGAAAATCCAAAATGGCTGACTTCCTGTTTGGATATTTGATTAGATCCGAATGAGAAATGTGTTTGGACCGAGGAGCGCTATTTGGCCACCAAATTAGGTGCAGGTAGCTCAAAGTGCCTGCCCACAATAGAAGACAATGCGATAGGGGGCGCTGTGGAGTCCCTCGGCCACACCCAGGTCTGAGCATCTGAGAGCTCCTGACAGCAACCACTTCTGATGTGTGAGCAAAATGTCAAGACTTTTTACGCATGGCAAGGCCCTCAAAAAAGCCCATTTGCCTGAAGAAAAAGAATAATAATAATAAATATAGCTGCAAGCAGCAATGAACGGGCCCAAGCACCATGGGCGCAACCGCCTTGGTGGCATAGTTGTGCCAATGACATGTTTCACAATATGTACACACTTTGGAAATAATCACCTTCCTGGACAACGTATAGTGTGCACAGGAATTCCCCTTTGATCAATGAAGATGTTTCTGCTGCTATTGGAATGCATCAATGATATAAGCCTCACTTCCTGTTGCCAGATGGTGGCGGTATAATATTGAGCCGTGTATGGTTCATGGATTTGATTACACTCCAATAATTAACATATTTGTCCATTTTCAGCCAAATTGGAAGATGTCAAGTAAAATTAAAGCCACTTCCTGTTGCCAGATGGTGGCGCTATGCCATTGAGCCTTTCTTGGTATATGGATGAGATTACACTCCAAAAATGAACATGTGTGAAGTTTCTGCCACATCAGACAATGTAGAATGAAACAAAAATTACTTCTTGCTTGCACAGTGTAATAATATGCTCCAGTCCTGTATGGAGAGCAGAGATTAATTAATTTCAATAGATTTTACAGCGGGAGGCACAATTTACGCTTGAGAAGTCATTCGGTTATAAATATGTACTCAAAATAGAACCATTGGCGTAAAGAAACTATTCATCTTTATTGTGGCCGCACCGGGGATGGAACCGCGGACCTTGCATTTCTTAATCCACTGTCTGAACCATTAAGCTATACTGCCCTCTTATACACGTACGTTATCTATTGGCCAAAAGTTGTATGTTTCCTTTAATCCTGGTTAAATAATTTCTCTCCGAAGTGTCGGATAATATTGCATTAAACGTCGAGTTAGCGAGCATCATTTTTTTCCATTTCACCGGTAATTATGCTGCCTGAAACGCATTTGTTCAGCCAAATCTAAAGGAGATGCCAAGTCTCTGCCCTCAATCCGGTATTTTCATATTAAGTCAAAAATTCCTAGCGAAATTGTATGTTCTCTTAATTCGTGTTTAATGACAAGCAAAATAAACTAACATATCTGGCGATTTAACTGAAAGTTTTCTATTCATGTAAACAAACGTAGCTGACCTGTTTTTTTGACTCACACAGACAGTGGACAGGCTGGCTGCTGTTAGCCAATGCGCGTCATCTCGCAACGACCTGCATGCCATACCTTTGTTGAACATAACGGTCTCATGTTAACACAGAGTTCGACCAGAGCCATCTCAAACGTTAACGTTTCTTTTTGACTTTTGACTCTTTTAAATATATGCTACTCTCCTGCCAGTTAAAGACAGTCATTAAATGTCTTTAATATTTATTTCAGATATTCTATTCAAAAATGAAAATAGATGCAAAGAAACGTCGGGCTGGGTGTTGTCAATACATTTTGTCACGTAGGCTGCAGCTGTAAATCATACATCGTTATGCCTACTGGCTCGCTAGAAAAAAAACAAAAACCTATCGTTGAAAAATCACTTGAAGGAAGAAAAATATAAAAGTTCCACTTTCTGCCAATAAATGGAATCCCCGTATCAGAAATGGGGGGAAGTTACAGCGACGCAGTTAGTCTGTGAGTAGAATAGATTGTGTAGACAACTTCACTGTTTCCACAAAGGTGATGTGTTTTTTAACAGGACTTGGTCAGTGTAATGATATAAATGCTAGCATTCGATTATGGTCAACGGTACCGAAAATGCCCGTTGCACCAGCCATCATAACAAATGTCCCAATATAGGATCGATTTAAACCTCTATATATTTTTATTTCACGTTGACAGTGTAGGCTATTATGTGTATTCCGACGCGAATTACATTTAATTGGGTTACGGCATTCACTTCAACCGAATGAAGTCAAATAGAAACGGCTCGAATTCCTTAATAAGGCTTCTTGATTTTCAAGCTAACTTTCCGAACAGCTATTTTGTATTGAGTCCTTAAAATGCTACAACACGGTTTTTTTTAAACCAAATAACATTCAACGTCATTGCAAGATATATGCAATACCAACTTTTGCCAGTAGATGGCAGTCGCGTATTAGAAATGGGAGAGTCATTTGCGACTTGCGTTGAAGTTTTAAGACTGGATATAATGAGTCTCCAGCGAAAATAGTGAACTATTATTGCTTAATGGATGTGATGACACTCCAACAATGAACATATGTGAAAAGTTGTAGCCTCAAAATCAGGCAATGTAGAATTTAATACCTTTTTGAAATTATTTAATACATAATTGTATTAAAACATGAACTGTTTGGGCAGCATTACAAGTTAATTTTAAGGCTGACCATAGCCATACCATTCCAAGATATTAAAAATCAGTTCATAGTTGTGTGTCAGGGCTATAATATCATGCTGACCACATTTTGTGTGAATGTGATGAACCCCCTAGGAAGAGTATTTCAAAGTTTGGTACGTGAAAAAACACTTAAAAACACACAAAATCCAAAATAGCTCACTTCCTGTTGGGAAAAGTTAAGGGATGCAAATGAGAAATGTGTGTGTCTTGAGGAGACCCTTATGCCTACCAGACGTGGTGCATTTACGTGAAAGTATATGTCCACAATATTAGAAAAAAGCCATAGGGGGCGCTGTGTAGCCACGCCCAGATGAATGTGGATATGGATGTGATTGCACTCCAAAAGTGAATATATTTGTAAAATATCAGCCCGATCAGATGATGTAGAACGGAATTAAGCCCACTTCCTGTTTTTGGGCGTAACGTGTGTATTATACGCCTCGCCATTGCCAAACCGTTTGAGATATCAAAAATCCTTTCGTCATTTAGGGTCAGGACTATTCTAAGATCATGATGACTACATTTGGTGTGAATGTGATGAATACCCTAGCAGGAACGCATACAAACATGATAAAAACCTCACTTCCGTTGCCAGATGGTGGCGCTATAACATTGATTTCTTCTTGGTATTTGGATGTGATTACACTCTAACAGTGAACATATTTGTAAAATATCAGCCAGATCAGACAATGTAGACCATGAATTTATGGCTACTTCCTGTTGGCGTGGCGTGACATGAAAATTGTACGCCTCGCCATGACCATACCGTTTGAGATATCAAAAATATCCTTCGGAATTAGTATCATGACTATCCTGCGACCACTTTGACCACATTTCGTGTGAATGCAATGAACCCCCTAGGAGGAGTACTTAAAAGTGTAGTACGTGTAAAACGCACAAAATTCAAAATGGCTGACTTCCTGTTCACATATTTGATTCGATGCGAATGAGAAATGTGTTTGAGCAGAAGAGCCCCACAAGCCTACAAAATTAGGTGAAGGTAGCTCAAAGTGCCTGTCCACAATAGAAGACAAAGCAATAGGGGGCGCTGTGGAGTCCCTTGGCCACGCCCAGGTCTGAGCATCTGACAGGTCCTGAGAGACACCACTTCTCATGTGTGTGCAAAATTCCGTGAGTTTTCATCCATGGCAAGCACCTCAAAAATGCACAAAACATAGAAAAAAAAGATTATAATAATTATAGGGGGCGCTGTCTAGCCACGCCCCGATTGATATGTATATATTTGATATTGTATTCCAACAGTGAACATATTTCTAAAATATCAGCCAGATCGGACGATATCGAAAAAAAAGTCTTTTTTTTGCACGCACTATGTCTACTCTACGACTCGCCATTTCCATACCGTTTGAGATATCAAAAATCCCTTCGCAAATTAGTGTAAAGACTATCTTAAGATCATGCTGACCACATTTGGTGTGAATGTGATGAATTCCCTAGCAGGAAGGCATACAAATATGATGTAGACCACACTTCCTGTTGCCAGATGGTGGCGCTATAAGATTGACCCGTTCTTGGGATATGGATGTGATTATACTCCAACAATAAACGTATTTCTAAAATATCAGCCAGATCAAACGATGTCGACCATGAAATTACGGCCACTTCCTGTTGGCGTGGCGTGACATAAAAATTGTAATCCTCCCCGTGACTGTCCCGTTTTAGCTATCAAAAATATCCTGCCAATTTAGTATCATGACTATCCTGAGACCATTCTGACCACAGTTGGTGTGAATGCGATCAACCCCCTAGGAGGAGTACTTAAAAGTGTAGTACGTGTAAAACGCACAAAATCCAAAATGGCTGACTTCCTGTTCGCATATTTGATTAGATGCAAATTTGAAATGTGTTTAGCCTGAGGAGTGCTATATGCATTCTAAATATGGTGCAGGTAGCTCAAAGTGCCTGCCCACAATAGAAAACGATGCGACAGGGGGCGCTGTGGAGTCCCTCAGCGACGCCCAGGTCTGAGCATCTGAGAGATCCTGACAGCCACCACTTCTGATGTGTGTGCAAAATTCCGTGAGTTTTCATTCATGGCAAGCACCTCAAAAATTCACAAAACATTGAAAAAAAAAGAATAATAATAATAATAATAATAATAATCCTTCCAATAACAATAGGGTCCTTCGCACCCTACGGTGCTTGGGCCCTAATAATAATCTTTACAATAACAATAGGGTCCTTCGCACCCTACGGTGCTTGGGCCCTAATAATAATAATAATAATCCTTCCAATAACAATAGGGTCCTTCGCACCCTACGGTGCTTGGGCCCTAATAATAATCCTTCCAATAACAATAGGGTCCTTCGCACCCTACGGTGCTTGGGCCCTAAATATAGCTGCAAGCAGCAATGAACGGGCCCAAGCACCATGGGCGCAACCGCCTTGCTGGCACAGTTGTGCCAATGACATGTTTCACAATATGTACACACTTTGGAAATAATCACCTTCCTGGACAACGAATAGTGTGCACAGGAATTCCCCTTTGATCAATGAAGATGTTGCTGCTGCTATTGGAATGCATCAATGATATAAGCCTCACTTCCTATTGCCAGATGGTGGCGCTATAATATTGAGCTGTGTATGGTTTATGGATTTGATTTCACTCCAAAAATGAACATATTTGTACATTTTCAGCCAAATTGGAAGATGTCGAGTAAAATTAAAGCCACTTCCTGTTGCCAGATGCTGGCCATATAATATTGAGCCGTGTATGGTTTATGGATTTGATTACACTCCAATAATTAACATATTTGTACATTTTCAGCCAAATTGGAAGATGTCAAGTAAAATTAAAGCCACTTCCTGTTGCCAGATGGTGGGGCTATGCCATTGAGCCTTTCTTGGTATATGGATGAGATTACACTCCAAAAATGAACATGTGTGAAGTTTCTGCCACATCAGACAATGTAGAATGAAACAAAAATTACTTCTTGCTTGCACATTGTAATAATATGCTCCAGTCCAGTATGGAGAACAGAGATGAATTAATTTCCATAGATTTTACAGCGGGAGGCACAATTTACGCTTGAGAAGTCATTCGGTTATAAATATGCACTCAAAATAAAACCATTGGCGTAAAGAAACTATTCAACTTTATTGTAGCCGCACCGGGGATGGAACCGCGGACCTTGCATGTCTTAATCCACTGTCTGAACCATTAAGCTATACTGCCCTCTTATACACGTACGCCATCTATTGGCCAAAAGTTGTATGTTTCCTTTTATCCTGGTTAAATAATTTCTCTCCGAAGTGTCGGATAATATTGCATTAAACGTCGAGTTAGCCAGCATCATTCTTTTCCATTTCACCGGTAATTATGCTGCCTGAAACGCATTTGTTCAGCCAAATCTAAAGGAGATGCCAAGTCTCTGCCCTCAATCCGGTATTTTCATATTAAGTCAAAAATTCCTAGCGAAATTGTATGTTCTCTTAATTCGTGTTTAATGACAAGCAAAATAAACGAACATATCTGGCGATTTAACTGAAAGTTTTCTATTCATGTAAACAAACGTAGCTGACCTGTTTTTTGACTCACACAGACAGTGGACAGGCTGGCTGCTGTTAGCCAATGCGCGTCATCTCGCAACGACCTGCATGCCATACCTTTGTTGAACATAACGGTCTCATGTTAACACAGAGTTCGACCAGAGCCATCTCAAACGTTAACGTTTCTTTTTGACTTTTGACTCTTTTAAATATATGCTACTCTCCTGCCAGTTAAAGACAGTCATTAAATGTCTTTAATATTTATTTCAGATATTCTATTCATATAATGAAAATAGATGCAAAGAAACGTCGGGCTGGGTGTTGTCAATACATTTTGTCACGTAGGCTGCAGCTGTAAATCATACATCGTTATGCCTACTGGCTCGCTAGAAAAAAAACAAAAACCTAGAGTTGAAAAATCAGTTGAAGGAAGAAAAATATAAAAGTTCCACTTTCTGCCAATAAATGGAATCCCCGTATCAGAAATGGGGGGAAGTTACAGCGACGCAGTTAGTCTGTGAGTAGAATAGATTGTGTAGACAACTTCACTGTTTCCACAAAGGAACCAAAAATGTGCTTTTTAACAGGACTTGGTCAGCGTAATGATATAAATGCTAGCATTCGATTATGGTCAACGGTACCGAAAATGCCCGTTGCACCAGCCATCATAACAAATGTCCCAATATAGGATCGATTTAAACCTCTATATATTTTTATTTCACGTTGACAGTGTAGGCTATTACGTGTATTCCGACGCGAATTACATTTAATTGGGTTACGGCATTCACTTCAATCGAATGAAGTCAAATAGAAACGGCTCGAAATCCTTAATAAGGCTTCTTGGTTTTCAAGCTAACTTTCCGAACAGCTGTTTTGTATTGAGTCCTTAAAATGCTACAACACGGTTTTTTATGAACCAAATAACATTGAACGTCATTGCAAGATATGCATTATATGTGTTAATCTTTGAAATATATGATACTTTCCTGCCAGTAAAAGCCTGTCTTTTATTTTAGTTATTCAATCCATATAATTAAGGTGGATGAGAAAAAACGTTGCTGTGGGCTGGGTGTTGTCAGTACATTTTGTCACGTAGGCTGCCGCTGTTACTCATACATCGTTATGGTTACTGGCTCGCAAAAAGAAACAAAACTTGTCATTGAGGAATCACTTGAGAAACAATACCAACTTTTGCCAGTAGATGGCAGTCGCGTATTAGAAATGGGAGAGTCATTTGAAACTTGCCTTGAAGTTTTAAGACTGGATATAATGAGTCTCCAGCGAAAATAGTGAACTATTATTGCTTAATGGATGTGATGACACTCCAACAATGAACATATGTGAAAAGTTGTAGCCTCAAAATCAGGCAATGTAGAATTTAATACCTTTTTGAAATTATTTAATACATAATTGTATTAAAACATGAACTGTTTGGGCAGCATTACAAGTTAATTTTAAGGCTGACCATAGCCATACCATTCCAAGATATTAAAAATCAGTTCATAGTTGTGTGTCAGGGCTATAATATCATGCTGACCACATTTTGTGTGAATGTGATGAACCCCCTAGGAAGAGTATTTCAAAGTTTGGTACGTGAAAAAACACTTAAAAACACACAAAATCCAAAATAGCTCACTTCCTGTTGGGAAAAGTTAAGGGATGCAAATGAGAAATGTGTGTGTCTTGAGGAGACCCTTATGCCTACCAGACGTGGTGCATTTACGTGAAAGTATATGTCCACAATATTAGAAAAAAGCCATAGGGGGCGCTGTGTAGCCACGCCCAGATGAATGTGGATATGGATGTGATTGCACTCCAAAAGTGAATATATTTGTAAGATATCAGCCTGATCAGATGATGTAGAACGGAATTAAGCCCACTTCCTGTTTTTGGGCGTAACGTGTGTATTATACGCCTCGCCATTGCCAAACCGTTTGAGATATCAAAAATCCTTTCGTCATTTAGGGTCAGGACTATTCTCAGATCATGATGACTACATTTGGTGTGAATGTGATGAATACCCTAGCAGGAACGCATACAAACATGATAAAAACCTCACGTCCGTTGCCAGATGGTGGCGCTATAACATTGATTTCTTCTTGGTATATGGATGTGATTACACTCTAACAGTGAACATATTTGTAAAATATCAGCCAGATCAGACAATGTAGACCATGAATTTATGGCTACTTCCTGTTGGTGCGGCGTGACATGAAAATTTTACGCCTCGCCATGACCATACCGTTTGAGATATCAAAAATATCCTTTGGAATTAGTATCATGACTATCCCTGAGACCACTTTGACCACATTTCGTGTGAATGCAATGAACCCCCTAGGAGGAGTACTTAAAAGTGTAGAACGTGTAAAATGCACAAAATTCAAAATGGCTGACTTCCTGTTCACATATTTGATTCAATGCGAAAGAGAAATGTGTTTGTCCAGAGGAGGCCCACATGCCTACCAAATTAGGTGAAGGTAGCTCAAAGTGCCTGTCCACAATAGAAGACAAAGCATTAGGGGGCGCTGTGGAGTCCCTCGGCCACGCCCTGGTCTGAGCATCTGACACATCCTGACAGCCAACACTTCTCATGTGTGTGCAAAATTCCGTGAGTTTTCATCCATGGCAAGCACCTCAAAAATGCAAAATACATTAAAAAAAAAGAGAATAATAATTATAGGGGGCGCTGTCTAGCCACGCCCCGATTGATATGTATATATTTCATATTGTACTTTAACAGTGAACATATTTTTAAAATATCAGCCAGATCGGACGATGTCGAAAAAAAAGTCATTTTTTTGCACGCAATATGTGTACTGTACGACTCGCCATTTCCATACCGTTTGAGATATCAAAAATCCCTTCTCAGCTTATGGTCATGACTATCCTAAGATCATGCTGACCACATTTCGTGTGAATGTGATGAATGCCCTAGCAGGAAGGCATACAAATATGATAAAGACCTCACTTCCTGTTGCCAGATGGTGGCGCTATAATATTGACCCGTTCTTGGGATATGGATGTGATTATACTCCAACAATAAACGTATTTCTAAAATATCAGCCAGATCAGACAATGTAGACCATGAAATTACGGCCACTTCCTGTTGGCGTGGCGTGACATAAAAATTCTACGCCTCCCCAGGACCGTCCCGTTTGAGCTATCAAAAATATCCTGCCAATTTAGCATCATGAATATCCTGAGACCATTATGACCACAGGTGGTGTGAATGTAATGAACCCCCTAGGAGGAGTACTTAAAAGTGCAGTACGTGTAAAACGCACAAAATCCAAAATGGCTGACTTCCTGTTTGGATATTTGATTAGATGCGAATGAGAAATGTGTTTGGACCGAGGAGTGCTATATGCCTACTAAATTTTGTGAAGGTAGCTCAAAGTGCCTGCCCAGAATAGATGACAATGCGATAGGGGGCGCTGTGGAGTCCCTCAGCGACGCCCAGGTCTGAGCATCTGAGACAACCTGACAGCCACCACTTCTAATGTGTGTGCAAAATTCTGTGAGTTTTCATCCATGGCAAGCACCTCAAAAATGCACAAAACATTGAAAAAAAAAGAATAATAATAATAAATATAGCTGCAAGCAGCAATGAACGGGCCCAAGCACCATGGGCGCAACCGCCTTGGTGGCACAGTTGTGCCAATGACATGTTTCACAATATGTTCACACTTTGGAAATAATCAACTTCCTTGGCAACGTATAGTGTGCACAGGAATTCCCCTTTGATCAATGAAGATGTTGGTGCTGCTATTGGAATGCATCAATGATATAAGCCTCACTTCCTATTGCCAGATGGTGGCGCTATAATATTGAGCTGTGTATGGTTAATGGATTTGATTTCACTCCAAAAATGAACATATTTGTAAATTTTCAGCCAAATTGGAAGATGTCGAGTAAAATTAAAGCCACTTCCTGTTGCCAGATGGTGGCGCTTTAATATTGAGCCGTGTATGGTTTATGGGTTTGATTACACTCCAATAATTAACATATTTGTACATTTTCAGCCAAATTGGAAGATGTCAAGTAAAATTAAATCCACTTCCTGTTGCCAGATGGTGGCGCAATGCCATTGAGCCTTTCTTGGTATATGGATGAGATTACACTCCAAAAATGAACATGTGTGAAGTTTCTGCCACATCAGACAATGTAGAATCAAACAAAAATTACGTCTTGCTTGCACATTGTAATAATATGCTCCAGTCCTGTATGGAGAGCAGAGATGAATTAATTTCCATAGATTTTACAGCGGGAGGCACAATTTACGCTTGAGAAGTCATTCGGTTACAAATATGCACTCAAAATAAAACCATTTGGCGTAAAGAAACTATTCAACTTTATTGTAGCCGCACCGGGGGCGGAACCGCGGACCTTGCATGTGTTAATCCACTGTCTGAACCATTAAGCTATACTGCCCTCTTATACTCCTACGCCATCTATTCGCCAAAAGTTGTATGTTTCCTTTTATCTTGGTTAAATAATTTATCTCCTAAGTGTCGGATAATATTGCATTAAACGTCTAGTTAGCCAGCATCATTCTTTTCCATTTCACCGGTAATTATGCTGCCTGAAACGCATTTGTTCAGCCACATCTAAAGGAGATGCCAAGTCTCTGCCCTCAATCCGGTATTTTCATATTAAGTGAAAAATTCCTAGCGAAATTGTATGTTCTCTTAATTCGTGTTTAATGACAAGCAAAATAAACTAACATGTCTGTCGATTTAACTGAAAGTTTTCTATTCATGTAAACAAACGTAGCTGACCTGTTTTTTGACCCACACAGACAGTGGACAGGCTGGCTGCTGTTAGCCAATGCGCGTCATCTCGCAACGACCTGCATGCCATACCTTTGTTGAACATAACGGTCTCATGTTAACACAGAGTTCGACCACAGCCATCTCAAACGTTAACGTTTCTTTTTGACTTTTGACTCTTTTAAATATATGCTACTCTCCTGCCAGTTAAAGACAGTCATTAAATGTCTTTAATATTTATTTCAGATATTCTATTCATATAATGAAAATAGATGCAAAGAAACGTCGGGCTGGGTGTTGTCAATACATTTTGTCACGTAGGCTGCAGCTGTAAATCATACATCGTTATGCCTACTGCTGCTAGAAAAAAACAAAAACCTATCGTTGAAAAATCACTTGAAGTAAGAAAAAAATAAAAGTTCCACTTCCTGCAAATAAATGGAATCCCCGTATCAGAAATGGGGGGAAGTTACAGCGACGCAGTTAGTCTGTGAGTAGAATAGATTGTGTAGACAACTTCACTGTTTCCACAAAGGAACCAAAAATGTGCTTTTTAACAGGACTTGGTCAGTGTAATGATATAAATGCTAGCATTCTATTATGGTCAACGGTACCGAAAATGCCCGTTGCACCAGCCATCATAACAAATGTCCCAATACAGGATCGATTTAAACCTCTATATATTTTTATTTCACGTTCACAGTGTCGGCTATTATGTGTATTCCGACGCGAATTACATTTACTTGGGTTACGGCATTCACTTCAATCGAATGAAGTCAAATAGAAACGGCTCGAATTCTTTAATAACGCTTCTTGGTTTTCAAGCCAACTTTCCGAAAAGCTGTTTTGTATTGAGTCCTTAAAATGCTACAACACGGTTTTTTTTAAACCAAATAACATTGAACGTCTTTGCAAGATATATACAATACCAACTTTTGCCAGTAGATGGCAGTCGCGTATTAGAAATGGGAGAGTCATTTGCGACTTGCGTTGAAGTTTTAAGACTGGATATAATGAGTCTCCAGCGAAAATAGTGAACTATTATTGCTTAATGGATGTGATGACACTCCAACAATGAACATATGTGAAAAGTTGTAGCCTCAAAATCAGGCAATGTAGAATTTAATACCTTTTTGAAATTATTTAATACATAATTGTATTAAAACATGAACTGTTTGGGCAGCATTACAAGTTAATTTTAAGGCTGACCATAGCCATACCATTCCAAGATATTAAAAATCAGTTCATAGTTGTGTGTCAGGGCTATAATATCATGCTGACCACATTTTGTGTGAATGTGATGAACCCCCTAGGAAGAGTATTTCAAAGTTTGGTACGTGAAAAAACACTTAAAAACACACAAAATCCAAAATAGCTCACTTCCTGTTGGGAAAAGTTAAGGGATGCAAATGAAAAATGTGTGTGTCTTGAGGAGACCCTTATGCCTACCAGACGTGGTGCATTTACGTGAAAGTATATGTCCACAATATTAGAAAAAAGCCATAGGGGGCGCTGTGTAGCCACGCCCAGATGAATGTGGATATGGATGTGATTGCACTCCAAAAGTGAATATATTTGTAAAATATCAGCCCGATCAGATGATGTAGAACGGAATTAAGCCCACTTCCTGTTTTTGGGCGTAACGTGTGTATTATACACCTCGCCATTGCCAAACCGTTTGAGATATCAAAAACCCTTTCGTCATTTAGGGTCAGGAGTATTCTCAGATCATGATGACTACATTTGGTGTGAATGTGATGAATACCTTAGCAGGAACGCATACAAACATGATAAAAACCTCACGTCCGTTGCCAGATGGTGGCGCTATAACATTGATTTCTTCTTGGTATTTGGATGTGATTACACTCTAACAGTGAACATATTTGTAAAATATCAGCCAGATCAGACAATGTAGACCATGAATTTATGGCAACTTCCTGTTGGCGCGGCGTGACATGAAAATTGTACGCCTCGCCATGACCATACCGTTTGAGATATCAAAAATATCCTTTGGAATTAGTATCAAGACTATCCTGAGACCAATTTGACCACATTTCGTGTGAATGCAATGAACCCCCTAGGAGGAGTACTTAAAAGTGTAGTACGTGTAAAATGCACAAAATTCAAAATGGCTGACTTCCTGTTTACATATTTGATTCGATGCGAATGAGAAATGTGTTTGTCCAGAGGATTCCCACATGCATACCAAATTAGGTGAAGGTAGCTCAAAGTGCCTGTCCACAATAGAAGACAAAGCATTAGGGGGCGCTGTGGAGTCCCTTGGCCACGCCCAGGTCTGAGCATCTGATACATCCTGACAGCCAACACTTCTCATGTGTGTGCAAAATTCTGTGAGTTTCCATCCATGGCAAGCACCTCAAAAATGCAAAATACATTGAAAAAAAAGAGAATAATAATTATAGGGGGCGCTGTCTAGCCACGCCCCGATTGATATGTATATATCTGATATTGTAGTGCGACAGTGAACATATTTGTAAAATATCAGCCAGATCGGACGATGTCGAAAAAAAAGTCATTTTTTTGCACGCAATATGTGTACTGTACGACTCGCCATTTCCATACCGTTTGAGATATCAAAAATCCCTTCACAAATTAGCGTAAGGACTATCTTACGATCATGCTGACCGCATTTGGTGTGAATGTGCTGAATGCCCTAGCAGGAATGCATACAAATATGTTAAAGACCTCACTTCCTGTTGCCAGATGGTGGCGCTATAACACTGACCTGTTCTTGGGATATGGATGTGATTACACTCCAACAATAAACAAATTTCTAAAATATCAGCCAGATCAGACAATGTAGACCATGAAATTATGGCCACTTCCTGTTGGCGTGGCGTGACATAAAAATTGTAATCCTCCCCGTGACTGTCCCATTTGAGCTATCAAAAATATCCTGGCAATTTAGCATCATGACTATCCTGAGACCATTCTGACCACAGTTGGTGTGAATGCGATGAACCCCCTAGGAGGAGTACTTAAAAGTGTAGTACGTGTAAAACTCAGAAAATCCAAAATGGCTGACTTCCTGTTTGGATATTTGATTAGATCCGAATGAGAAATGTGTTTGGACCGAGGAGCGCTATTTGGCCACCAAATTAGGTGCAGGTAGCTCAAAGTGCCTGCCCACAATAGAAGACAATGCGATAGGGGGCGCTGTGGAGTCCCTCGGCCACACCCAGGTCTGAGCATCTGAGAGCTCCTGACAGCAACCACTTCTGATGTGTGAGCAAAATGTCAAGACTTTTTACGCATGGCAAGGCCCTCAAAAAAGCCCATTTGCCTGAAGAAAAAGAATAATAATAATAATAATAATCTTTACAATAACAATAGGGTCCTTCGCACCCTACGGTGCTTGGGCCCTAATAATAATAATAATAATCCTTCCAATAACAATAGGGTCCTTCGCACCCTACGGTGCTTGGGCCCTAATAATAATCCTTCCAATAACAATAGGGTCCTTCGCACCCTACGGTGCTTGGGCCCTAAATATAGCTGCAAGCAGCAATGAACGGGCCCAAGCACCATGGGCGCAACCGCCTTGCTGGCACAGTTGTGCCAATGACATGTTTCACAATATGTACACACTTTGGAAATAATCACCTTCCTGGACAACGAATAGTGTGCACAGGAATTCCCCTTTGATCAATGAAGATGTTGCTGCTGCTATTGGAATGCATCAATGATATAAGCCTCACTTCCTATTGCCAGATGGTGGCGCTATAATATTGAGCTGTGTATGGTTTATGGATTTGATTTCACTCCAAAAATGAACATATTTGTACATTTTCAGCCAAATTGGAAGATGTCGAGTAAAATTAAAGCCACTTCCTGTTGCCAGATGCTGGCCATATAATATTGAGCCGTGTATGGTTTATGGATTTGATTACACTCCAATAATTAACATATTTGTACATTTTCAGCCAAATTGGAAGATGTCAAGTAAAATTAAAGCCACTTCCTGTTGCCAGATGGTGGGGCTATGCCATTGAGCCTTTCTTGGTATATGGATGAGATTACACTCCAAAAATGAACATGTGTGAAGTTTCTGCCACATCAGACAATGTAGAATGAAACAAAAATTACTTCTTGCTTGCACATTGTAATAATATGCTCCAGTCCAGTATGGAGAACAGAGATGAATTAATTTCCATAGATTTTACAGCGGGAGGCACAATTTACGCTTGAGAAGTCATTCGGTTATAAATATGCACTCAAAATAAAACCATTGGCGTAAAGAAACTATTCAACTTTATTGTAGCCGCACCGGGGATGGAACCGCGGACCTTGCATGTCTTAATCCACTGTCTGAACCATTAAGCTATACTGCCCTCTTATACACGTACGCCATCTATTGGCCAAAAGTTGTATGTTTCCTTTTATCCTGGTTAAATAATTTCTCTCCGAAGTGTCGGATAATATTGCATTAAACGTCGAGTTAGCCAGCATCATTCTTTTCCATTTCACCGGTAATTATGCTGCCTGAAACGCATTTGTTCAGCCAAATCTAAAGGAGATGCCAAGTCTCTGCCCTCAATCCGGTATTTTCATATTAAGTCAAAAATTCCTAGCGAAATTGTATGTTCTCTTAATTCGTGTTTAATGACAAGCAAAATAAACGAACATATCTGGCGATTTAACTGAAAGTTTTCTATTCATGTAAACAAACGTAGCTGACCTGTTTTTTGACTCACACAGACAGTGGACAGGCTGGCTGCTGTTAGCCAATGCGCGTCATCTCGCAACGACCTGCATGCCATACCTTTGTTGAACATAACGGTCTCATGTTAACACAGAGTTCGACCAGAGCCATCTCAAACGTTAACGTTTCTTTTTGACTTTTGACTCTTTTAAATATATGCTACTCTCCTGCCAGTTAAAGACAGTCATTAAATGTCTTTAATATTTATTTCAGATATTCTATTCATATAATGAAAATAGATGCAAAGAAACGTCGGGCTGGGTGTTGTCAATACATTTTGTCACGTAGGCTGCAGCTGTAAATCATACATCGTTATGCCTACTGGCTCGCTAGAAAAAAAACAAAAACCTAGAGTTGAAAAATCAGTTGAAGGAAGAAAAATATAAAAGTTCCACTTTCTGCCAATAAATGGAATCCCCGTATCAGAAATGGGGGGAAGTTACAGCGACGCAGTTAGTCTGTGAGTAGAATAGATTGTGTAGACAACTTCACTGTTTCCACAAAGGAACCAAAAATGTGCTTTTTAACAGGACTTGGTCAGCGTAATGATATAAATGCTAGCATTCGATTATGGTCAACGGTACCGAAAATGCCCGTTGCACCAGCCATCATAACAAATGTCCCAATATAGGATCGATTTAAACCTCTATATATTTTTATTTCACGTTGACAGTGTAGGCTATTACGTGTATTCCGACGCGAATTACATTTAATTGGGTTACGGCATTCACTTCAATCGAATGAAGTCAAATAGAAACGGCTCGAAATCCTTAATAAGGCTTCTTGGTTTTCAAGCTAACTTTCCGAACAGCTGTTTTGTATTGAGTCCTTAAAATGCTACAACACGGTTTTTTATGAACCAAATAACATTGAACGTCATTGCAAGATATGCATTATATGTGTTAATCTTTGAAATATATGATACTTTCCTGCCAGTAAAAGCCTGTCTTTTATTTTAGTTATTCAATCCATATAATTAAGGTGGATGAGAAAAAACGTTGCTGTGGGCTGGGTGTTGTCAGTACATTTTGTCACGTAGGCTGCCGCTGTTACTCATACATCGTTATGGTTACTGGCTCGCAAAAAGAAACAAAACTTGTCATTGAGGAATCACTTGAGAAACAATACCAACTTTTGCCAGTAGATGGCAGTCGCGTATTAGAAATGGGAGAGTCATTTGAAACTTGCCTTGAAGTTTTAAGACTGGATATAATGAGTCTCCAGCGAAAATAGTGAACTATTATTGCTTAATGGATGTGATGACACTCCAACAATGAACATATGTGAAAAGTTGTAGCCTCAAAATCAGGCAATGTAGAATTTAATACCTTTTTGAAATTATTTAATACATAATTGTATTAAAACATGAACTGTTTGGGCAGCATTACAAGTTAATTTTAAGGCTGACCATAGCCATACCATTCCAAGATATTAAAAATCAGTTCATAGTTGTGTGTCAGGGCTATAATATCATGCTGACCACATTTTGTGTGAATGTGATGAACCCCCTAGGAAGAGTATTTCAAAGTTTGGTACGTGAAAAAACACTTAAAAACACACAAAATCCAAAATAGCTCACTTCCTGTTGGGAAAAGTTAAGGGATGCAAATGAGAAATGTGTGTGTCTTGAGGAGACCCTTATGCCTACCAGACGTGGTGCATTTACGTGAAAGTATATGTCCACAATATTAGAAAAAAGCCATAGGGGGCGCTGTGTAGCCACGCCCAGATGAATGTGGATATGGATGTGATTGCACTCCAAAAGTGAATATATTTGTAAGATATCAGCCTGATCAGATGATGTAGAACGGAATTAAGCCCACTTCCTGTTTTTGGGCGTAACGTGTGTATTATACGCCTCGCCATTGCCAAACCGTTTGAGATATCAAAAATCCTTTCGTCATTTAGGGTCAGGACTATTCTCAGATCATGATGACTACATTTGGTGTGAATGTGATGAATACCCTAGCAGGAACGCATACAAACATGATAAAAACCTCACGTCCGTTGCCAGATGGTGGCGCTATAACATTGATTTCTTCTTGGTATATGGATGTGATTACACTCTAACAGTGAACATATTTGTAAAATATCAGCCAGATCAGACAATGTAGACCATGAATTTATGGCTACTTCCTGTTGGTGCGGCGTGACATGAAAATTTTACGCCTCGCCATGACCATACCGTTTGAGATATCAAAAATATCCTTTGGAATTAGTATCATGACTATCCCTGAGACCACTTTGACCACATTTCGTGTGAATGCAATGAACCCCCTAGGAGGAGTACTTAAAAGTGTAGAACGTGTAAAATGCACAAAATTCAAAATGGCTGACTTCCTGTTCACATATTTGATTCAATGCGAAAGAGAAATGTGTTTGTCCAGAGGAGGCCCACATGCCTACCAAATTAGGTGAAGGTAGCTCAAAGTGCCTGTCCACAATAGAAGACAAAGCATTAGGGGGCGCTGTGGAGTCCCTCGGCCACGCCCTGGTCTGAGCATCTGACACATCCTGACAGCCAACACTTCTCATGTGTGTGCAAAATTCCGTGAGTTTTCATCCATGGCAAGCACCTCAAAAATGCAAAATACATAAAAAAAAAAGAGAATAATAATTATAGGGGGCGCTGTCTAGCCACGCCCCGATTGATATGTATATATTTCATATTGTACTTTAACAGTGAACATATTTTTAAAATATCAGCCAGATCGGACGATGTCGAAAAAAAAGTCATTTTTTTGCACGCAATATGTGTACTGTACGACTCGCCATTTCCATACCGTTTGAGATATCAAAAATCCCTTCTCAGCTTATGGTCATGACTATCCTAAGATCATGCTGACCACATTTCGTGTGAATGTGATGAATGCCCTAGCAGGAAGGCATACAAATATGATAAAGACCTCACTTCCTGTTGCCAGATGGTGGCGCTATAATATTGACCCGTTCTTGGGATATGGATGTGATTATACTCCAACAATAAACGTATTTCTAAAATATCAGCCAGATCAGACAATGTAGACCATGAAATTACGGCCACTTCCTGTTGGCGTGGCGTGACATAAAAATTCTACGCCTCCCCAGGACCGTCCCGTTTGAGCTATCAAAAATATCCTGCCAATTTAGCATCATGAATATCCTGAGACCATTATGACCACAGGTGGTGTGAATGTAATGAACCCCCTAGGAGGAGTACTTAAAAGTGCAGTACGTGTAAAACGCACAAAATCCAAAATGGCTGACTTCCTGTTTGGATATTTGATTAGATGCGAATGAGAAATGTGTTTGGACCGAGGAGTGCTATATGCCTACTAAATTTTGTGAAGGTAGCTCAAAGTGCCTGCCCAGAATAGATGACAATGCGATAGGGGGCGCTGTGGAGTCCCTCAGCGACGCCCAGGTCTGAGCATCTGAGACAACCTGACAGCCACCACTTCTAATGTGTGTGCAAAATTCTGTGAGTTTTCATCCATGGCAAGCACCTCAAAAATGCACAAAACATTGAAAAAAAAAGAATAATAATAATAAATATAGCTGCAAGCAGCAATGAACGGGCCCAAGCACCATGGGCGCAACCGCCTTGGTGGCACAGTTGTGCCAATGACATGTTTCACAATATGTTCACACTTTGGAAATAATCAACTTCCTTGGCAACGTATAGTGTGCACAGGAATTCCCCTTTGATCAATGAAGATGTTGGTGCTGCTATTGGAATGCATCAATGATATAAGCCTCACTTCCTATTGCCAGATGGTGGCGCTATAATATTGAGCTGTGTATGGTTAATGGATTTGATTTCACTCCAAAAATGAACATATTTGTAAATTTTCAGCCAAATTGGAAGATGTCGAGTAAAATTAAAGCCACTTCCTGTTGCCAGATGGTGGCGCTTTAATATTGAGCCGTGTATGGTTTATGGGTTTGATTACACTCCAATAATTAACATATTTGTACATTTTCAGCCAAATTGGAAGATGTCAAGTAAAATTAAATCCACTTCCTGTTGCCAGATGGTGGCGCAATGCCATTGAGCCTTTCTTGGTATATGGATGAGATTACACTCCAAAAATGAACATGTGTGAAGTTTCTGCCACATCAGACAATGTAGAATCAAACAAAAATTACGTCTTGCTTGCACATTGTAATAATATGCTCCAGTCCTGTATGGAGAGCAGAGATGAATTAATTTCCATAGATTTTACAGCGGGAGGCACAATTTACGCTTGAGAAGTCATTCGGTTACAAATATGCACTCAAAATAAAACCATTTGGCGTAAAGAAACTATTCAACTTTATTGTAGCCGCACCGGGGGCGGAACCGCGGACCTTGCATGTGTTAATCCACTGTCTGAACCATTAAGCTATACTGCCCTCTTATACTCCTACGCCATCTATTCGCCAAAAGTTGTATGTTTCCTTTTATCTTGGTTAAATAATTTATCTCCTAAGTGTCGGATAATATTGCATTAAACGTCTAGTTAGCCAGCATCATTCTTTTCCATTTCACCGGTAATTATGCTGCCTGAAACGCATTTGTTCAGCCACATCTAAAGGAGATGCCAAGTCTCTGCCCTCAATCCGGTATTTTCATATTAAGTGAAAAATTCCTAGCGAAATTGTATGTTCTCTTAATTCGTGTTTAATGACAAGCAAAATAAACTAACATGTCTGTCGATTTAACTGAAAGTTTTCTATTCATGTAAACAAACGTAGCTGACCTGTTTTTTGACCCACACAGACAGTGGACAGGCTGGCTGCTGTTAGCCAATGCGCGTCATCTCGCAACGACCTGCATGCCATACCTTTGTTGAACATAACGGTCTCATGTTAACACAGAGTTCGACCACAGCCATCTCAAACGTTAACGTTTCTTTTTGACTTTTGACTCTTTTAAATATATGCTACTCTCCTGCCAGTTAAAGACAGTCATTAAATGTCTTTAATATTTATTTCAGATATTCTATTCATATAATGAAAATAGATGCAAAGAAACGTCGGGCTGGGTGTTGTCAATACATTTTGTCACGTAGGCTGCAGCTGTAAATCATACATCGTTATGCCTACTGCTGCTAGAAAAAAACAAAAACCTATCGTTGAAAAATCACTTGAAGTAAGAAAAAAATAAAAGTTCCACTTCCTGCAAATAAATGGAATCCCCGTATCAGAAATGGGGGGAAGTTACAGCGACGCAGTTAGTCTGTGAGTAGAATAGATTGTGTAGACAACTTCACTGTTTCCACAAAGGAACCAAAAATGTGCTTTTTAACAGGACTTGGTCAGTGTAATGATATAAATGCTAGCATTCTATTATGGTCAACGGTACCGAAAATGCCCGTTGCACCAGCCATCATAACAAATGTCCCAATACAGGATCGATTTAAACCTCTATATATTTTTATTTCACGTTCACAGTGTCGGCTATTATGTGTATTCCGACGCGAATTACATTTACTTGGGTTACGGCATTCACTTCAATCGAATGAAGTCAAATAGAAACGGCTCGAATTCTTTAATAACGCTTCTTGGTTTTCAAGCCAACTTTCCGAAAAGCTGTTTTGTATTGAGTCCTTAAAATGCTACAACACGGTTTTTTTTAAACCAAATAACATTGAACGTCTTTGCAAGATATATACAATACCAACTTTTGCCAGTAGATGGCAGTCGCGTATTAGAAATGGGAGAGTCATTTGCGACTTGCGTTGAAGTTTTAAGACTGGATATAATGAGTCTCCAGCGAAAATAGTGAACTATTATTGCTTAATGGATGTGATGACACTCCAACAATGAACATATGTGAAAAGTTGTAGCCTCAAAATCAGGCAATGTAGAATTTAATACCTTTTTGAAATTATTTAATACATAATTGTATTAAAACATGAACTGTTTGGGCAGCATTACAAGTTAATTTTAAGGCTGACCATAGCCATACCATTCCAAGATATTAAAAATCAGTTCATAGTTGTGTGTCAGGGCTATAATATCATGCTGACCACATTTTGTGTGAATGTGATGAACCCCCTAGGAAGAGTATTTCAAAGTTTGGTACGTGAAAAAACACTTAAAAACACACAAAATCCAAAATAGCTCACTTCCTGTTGGGAAAAGTTAAGGGATGCAAATGAAAAATGTGTGTGTCTTGAGGAGACCCTTATGCCTACCAGACGTGGTGCATTTACGTGAAAGTATATGTCCACAATATTAGAAAAAAGCCATAGGGGGCGCTGTGTAGCCACGCCCAGATGAATGTGGATATGGATGTGATTGCACTCCAAAAGTGAATATATTTGTAAAATATCAGCCCGATCAGATGATGTAGAACGGAATTAAGCCCACTTCCTGTTTTTGGGCGTAACGTGTGTATTATACACCTCGCCATTGCCAAACCGTTTGAGATATCAAAAATCCTTTCATTATTTAGGGTCAGGAGTATTCTCAGATCATGATGACTACATTTGGTGTGAATGTGATGAATACCCTAGCAGGAACGCATAAAAACATGATAAAAACCTAACTTCCGTTGCCACATGGTGGCGCTATAACATTGATTTCTTCTTGGTATATGGATGTGATTACACTCTAACAGTGAACATATTTGTAAAATATCAGCCAGATCAAACAATGTAGACCATGAATTTATGGCTACTTCCTGTTGGCGCGGCGTGACATGAAAATTTTACGCCTCGCCATGACCATACCGTTTGAGATATCAAAAATATCCTTTGGAATTAGTATCATGACTATCCTGAGACCACTTTGACCACATTTCGTGTGAATGCAATGAACCCCCTAGGAGGAGTACTTAAAAGTGTAGTACTTATAAAATGCACAAAATTCAAAATGGCTGACTTCCTGTTCAAATATTTCATTCGATCTGAATGAGAAATGTGTTTGTCCAGAGGAGGCCCACATGCATACCAAATTAGGTGAAGGTAGCTCAAAGTGCCTGTCCACAATAGAAGACAAAGCATTAGGGGGCGCTGTGGAGTCCCTCGGCCACGCCCAGGTCAGAGCATCTGATACATCCTGACAGCCAACACTTCTCATGTGTGTGCAAAATTCTGTGAGTTTTCATCCATGGCAAGAACCTCAAAAATGCAAAATACATTGAAAAAAAAGAGAATAATAATTATAGGGGGCGCTGTCTAGCCACGCCCTGATTGATATGTATATATTTCATATTGTACTCCAACAGTGAACATATTTGTAAAATATCAGCCAGATCGGACGATGTCAAAAAAAAAGTCATTTTTTTGCACGCAATATGTGTACTGTACGACTCGCCATTTCCATACCGTTTGAGATATCAAAAATCCCTTCACAGCTTATGGTCATGACTATCCTAAGATCATGCGGACCACATTTCGTGTGAATGTGTTGAATGCCCTAGCAGGAAGGCATACAAATATGATAAAGACCTCACTTCCTTTTGCCAGATGGTGGCGCTATAACATTGACCCGTTCTTGGGATATGGATGTGATTATACTCCAACACTAAACGTATTTCTAAAATATCAGCCAGATCAGACGATGTAGACCATGAAATTACGGCCACTTCCTGTTGGCGTGGCGTGACATAAAAATTCTACGCCTCCCCAGGACCGTCCCGTTTGAGCTATCAAAAATATCCTGGCAATTTAGCATCATGAATATCCTGAGACCATTCTGACCACAGGTGGTGTGAATGTGATGAACCCCCTAGGAGGAGTACTTAATAGTGCAGTACGTGTAAAACGCACAAAATCCAAAATGGCTGACTTCCTGTTTGCATATTTGATTAGATCCGAATTAGAAATGTGTTTGGCCTGAGGAGTGCTATATGCGGACTAAATTTTGTGAAGGTAGCTCAAAGTGCCTGCCCACAATAGATGACAATGCGATAGGGGGCGCTGTGGAGTCCCTCAGCCACGCCCAGGTCTGAGCATCTGAGACAACCTGACAGCCACCACTTCTGATGGGTGTGCAAAATTCTGTGAGTTTTCATCAATGGCAAGCACCTCAAAAATGCACAAAACATTGAAAAAAAAAGAATAATAATAATAAATATAGCTGCAAGCAGCAATGAACGGGCCCAAGCCCCATGGGGGCAACCGCCTTGGTGGCATAGTTCTGCCAATGACATGTTTCACAACATGTACACACTTTGGAAATAATCACCTTCCTGGACAACGTATAGTGTGCACAGGATTTTCCCTTTGATCAATGAAGATGTTGGCGCTGCTATTGGAATGCATCAATGATATAAGCCTCACTTCCTGTTGCCAGATGGTGGCGCTATATTATTGATCCGTGTATGTTTTTTGAATTTGATTACACTCCAGAAATAAACATATTTGTACATTTTCAGCCACATCGGAAGATGTTCAGCGAAATTAAGGTCAATTCCTGTTTCCAGATGATGCTGCTATAACATTGAGTCGTTTTTGGAATATGGATTTGATTACACTCCAACACTGAGCATCTGTGTAAAGTTGCAGTCACATCAGACATTGGAGAATTTAAGTATGACCACTTCCTGTTTGTCTGGCATGATGTGTTTTTTATGTGCCTGACCATAGCTATATCATCCCAGTAAATCAAAAATCTGTTTTGTCAGGACCATCCTAGCATCATGCTGACCACATTTACCGTGAATGTCATGAACCCATTGAAAAATAATGCTTAAGAATGCAATATAAGGCTCACTTCCTGTTGCCAGCGGGTGGCGCTTTGCCATTTAGCCTTTATTAGAAAATGGATGAGATTACACTCCAAAAATGAACGTGTGAAGTTTCAGCCACATCAGACAATGTAGAATGAAATAAAAATAACGTCTTGCTTGCACATTGTGATAACATGCTACAGTCCTGTATGGAGAGCAGAGATTAATTAATTTCCATAGTTTTTACACGGGGAGGCACAATTTATGCTTGAAAAGTCATTAGGCCATAAACATGCACTCAAAATGAAAACAATTGGCTTCAAGAAACTATTCAAATTCATTGTGGCTGCAGCGGGGATGGAACGGCTGAATTTGCGTGCCTTAATCCACCGCCCTAACCATTACGCTACACTGCCCGCTTATACACGGGTGCCATCTATTGGCCAAATGTCTCCTTGTATCTTGGTTTAATAATTTCTCTACGAAGTGTCGGATAATATTGCACGAAACGTCTAGTTAACCTGCATCATTCTTTTGCATTTCACTGGTAATTATGCTGCCTGAAACGCATTTGTTCAGCCAAATCTAAAAGAGATGCCAACTCTCTGCCCTCAATACAGTATTTTCATATTAATTTACCATTCCTAGCGAAATTGTATGTTCTCTTAATTCGTGTTTAATGACAAGCCTAATAAACTAACATAGCTGGCGATTTAACTGAAAGTTTTCTATTCATGTAAACCAACGTAGCTGACCTGTTTTTTGACTCACACAGACAGTGGACTGGCTGGCTGCTGTTAGCCCGTGCGTGTCATCTCGCAACGACCTGCATGTGATACCTTTGTTGAACAAAACGGTCTCATGTTAACACAGCGTTCGAGCAGAGCCACCTCAGACGCTAAAGTTTCTTTTTGACTTCATGTGTTAATCTTTTAAAAATATGATACTCTCCTGCCAGTTAAAGCCTGTCTTTAAGTCTTTAAATGTCTTTAATATTTATTTTAGTTATTCAATTCATGTAATGAAAATAGATGCAAAGAAACGTCGGGCTGGGTGTTGTCAATACATTTTGTCACGTAGGCTGCAGCTGTAAATCATACATCGTTATGCCTACTGGCTCGCTAGAAAAAAACAAAAACCTATCGTTGAAAAATCACTTGAAGGAAGAAAAAAATGAAAGTACCACTTTCTGCCAATAAATTGAATCGCCGTATCAGAAATGGGGGGAAGTTACAGCGACGCAGTTAGTCTGTGAGTAGAACAGATTGTGTAGACAACTTCACTGTTTCCACAAAGGAACCAAAAATGTGCTTTTTAACAGAACTTGGTCAGTGTAATGATATAAATGCTAGCATTCGATTATGGTCAACGGTACCGAAAATGCCCGTTGCACCAGCCATCATAACAAATGTCCCAATACAGGATCGATTTAAACCTCTATATATTTTTATTTCACGTTGACAGTGTAGGCTATTATGTGTATTCCGACGCGAATTACATTTAATTGGCTTACGGCATTCACTTCAATCGAATGAAGTCAAATAGAAACGGCTCGAATTCCTTAATAAGGCTTCTTGGTTTTCAAGCCAACTTTCCGAACAGCTGTTTTGTATTGAGTCCTTAAAATGCTACAATACGGTTTTTTTTAAATCCAAATAACATTGAACGTCAAAGCAATATATGCATTATATGTGTTAATCTTTTAAATATATGATACTTTCCTGCCAGTAAAAGCCTGTTTTTTATTTTAGTTATTCAATCGATTTAATTAAGATAGATGAGAAAAAACGTTGCTGTGGGCTGGGTGTTTTCAGTACATTTTGTCATGTAGGCTGCCGCTGTTACTCATACATCGTTATGGTTACTGGCTCGCAAAAAGAAACAAAACTTGTCGTTGAGAAATCACTTTATCCAAGAAAAAGAGAAACCATACCGAAAATTAGAAAGAATACTAACCTTTGCCACTAGATGGCAGTCGCGTATTAGAAATGGGAGAGTCAGTTGCGACTTGAGTTGAAGTTTTAAGACTGGAGATAATGAGTCTCCAGCGAAAATAGTAAACTATTATTGCTTAATGGATGTGATGACACTCCAACAATGAACATATGTGAAAAGATGTAGCCTCAAAATCAGGCAATGTAGAATTTAATACCTTTTTGAAATTATTTAATATATAATTTTCCTATTTGGGCAGCATTACAAGTTAATTTTAAGGCTGACCATAGCCATACCATTCCAAGATATTAAAAATCAGTTCATAGTTGTGTGTCAGGG
Source organism: Conger conger (assembly GCF_963514075.1). NCBI lineage: Eukaryota > Metazoa > Chordata > Actinopteri > Anguilliformes > Congridae > Conger > Conger conger. The sequence goes on from NC_083764.1 coordinate 32,700,459, forward strand.
CTATAATATCATGCTGACCACATTTTGTGTGAATGTGATGAACCCCCTAGGAAGAGTATTTCCAAGTTTGGTACGTGAAAAAACACTTAAAAACACACAAAATCCAAAATAGCTCACTTCCTGTTGGGAAAAGTTAAGGGATGCAAATGAGAAATGTGTGTGTCTTGAGGAGACCCTTATGCCTACCAGACGTGGTGCATTTACGTGAAAGTATATGTCCACAATATTAGAAAAAAGCCATAGGGGGCGCTGTGTAGCCACGCCCAGATGAATGTGGATATGGATGTGATTGCACTCCAAAAGTGAATATATTTGTAAAATATCAGCCCGATCAGATGATGTAGAACGGAATTAAGCCCACTTCCTGTTTTTGGGCGTAACGTGTGTATTATACGCCTCGCCATTGCCAAACCGTTTGAGATATCAAAAATCCTTTCGTCATTTAGGGTCAGGACTATTCTAAGATCATGATGACTACATTTGGTGTGAATGTGATGAATACCTTAGCAGGAACGCATACAAACATGATAAAAACCTCACTTCCGTTGCCAGATGGTGGCGCTATAACATTGATTTCTTCTTGGTATTTGGATGTGATTAGACTCTAACATTGAACATATTTGTAAAATATCAGCCAGATCAGACAATGTAGACCATGAATTTATGGCTACTTCCTGTTGGCGTGGCGTGACATGAAAATTGTACGCCTCGCCATGACCATACCGTTTGAGATATCAAAAATATCCTTCGGAATTAGTATCATGACTATCCTGAGACCACTTTGACCACATTTAGTGTGAATGCAATGAACCCCCTAGGAGGAGTACTTAAAAGTGTAGTACGTGTAAAACGCACAAAATTCAAAATGGCTGACTTCCTGTTCACATATTTGATTCGATGCGAATGAGAAATGTGTTTGGGCAGAGGAGCCCCACAACCGTACAAAATTAGGTGAAGGTAGCTCAAAGTGCCTGTCCACAATAGAAGACAAAGCAATAGGGGGCGCTGTGGAGTCCCTTGGCCACGCCCAGGTCTGAGCATCTGACAGTTCTTGAGAGACACCACTTCTCAAGTGTGTGCAAAATTCCGTGAGTTTTCATCCATGGCAAGCACCTCAAAAATGCACAAAACATAGAAAAAAAAGATTATAATAATTATAGGGGGCGCTGTCTAGCCACGCCCCGATTGATATGTATATATTTGATATTGTATTCAAACAGTGAACATATTTCTAAAATATCAGCCAGATCGGACGATATCGAAAAAAAAGTCATTTTTTTGCACGCACTATGTCTACTCTACGACTCGCCATTTCCATACCGTTTGAGATATCAAAAATCCCTTCGCAATTTAGTGTAAGGACTATCTTAAGATAATGCTGACCACATGTGGTGTGAATGTGATGAATGGCCTAGCAGGAAGGCATACAAATATGATGAAGACCACACTTCCTGTTGCCAGATGGTGGCGCTATAACATTGACCCGTTCTTGGGATATGCTTGTGTTTATACTCCAACAATAAACGTATTTCTAAAATATCAGCCAGATCAGACGATGACGACCATGAAATTACGGCCACTTCCTGTTGGCGTGGCGTGACATAAAAATTGTAATCCTCCCCGTGACTGTCCCGTTTGAGCTATCAAAAATATCCTGCCAATTTAGTATCATGACTATCCTGAGACCATTCTGACCACAGTTGGTGTGAATGCGATCAACCCCCTAGGAGGAGTACTTAAAAGTGTAGAACGTGTAAAACGCACAAAATCCAAAATGGCTGACTTCCTGTTTGCATATTTGATTAGATGCAAATTTGAAATGTGTTTGGCCTGAGGAGTGCTATATGCATACTAAATATGGTGCAGGTAGCTCAAAGTGCCTGCCCACAATAGAAAACAATGCGATAGGGGGCGCTGTGGAGTCCCTCAGCGACGCCCAGGTCTGAGCATCTGAGAGATCCTGACAGCCACGACTTCTGATGTGTGTGCAAAATTCTGTGAGTTTTCATTCATGGCAAGCACCTCAAAAATGCACAAAACATTGAAAAAAAAAGAATAATAATAATAATAATAATAATAATAATCCTTCCAATAACAATAGGGTCCTTCGCACCCTACGGTGCTTGGGCCCTAAATATAGCTGCAAGCAGCAATGAACGGGCCCAAGCACCATGGGCGCAACCGCCTTGGTGGCATAGTTGTGCCAATGACATGTTTCACAATATGTACACACTTTGGAAATAATCACCTTCCTGGACAACGTATAGTGTGCACAGGAATTCCCCTTTGATCAATGAAGATGTTTCTGCTGCTATTGGAATGCATCAATGATATAAGCCTCACTTCCTATTGCCAGATGGTGGCGCTATAATATTGAGCCGTGTATGGTTTATGGATTTGATTTCACTCCAATAATTAACATATTTGTATATTTTCAGCCAAATTGGAAGATGTCACGTAAAATTTAAGCCACTTCCTGTTGCCAGATGGTGGTGGTATAATATTGAGCCGTGTATGGTTCATGGATTTGATTACACTCCAATAATTAACATATTTGTCCATTTTCAGCCAAATTGGAAGATGTCAAGTAAAATTAAAGCCACTTCCTGTTGCCAGATGGTGGCGCTATGCCATTGAGCCTTTCTTGGTATATGGATGAGATTACACTCCAAAAATGAACATGTGTGAAGTTTCTGCCACATCAGACAATGTAGAATGAAACAAAAATTACTTCTTGCTTGCACAGTGTAATAATATGCTCCAGTCCTGTATGGAGAGCAGAGATTAATTAATTTCAATAGATTTTACAGCGGGAGGCACAATTTACGCTTGAGAAGTCATTCGGTTATAAATATGCACTCAAAATAGAACCATTGGCGTAAAGAAACTATTCATCTTTATTGTGGCCGCACCGGGGATGGAACCGCGGACCTTGCATGTCTTAATCCACTGTCTGAACCATTAAGCTATGCTGCCCTCTTATACACGTGCGTTATCTATTGGCCAAAAGTTGTATGTTTCCTTTAATCCTGGTTAAATAATTTCTCTCCGAAGTGTCGGATAATATTGCATTAAACGTCGAGTTAGCCAGCATCATTCTTTTCCATTTCACCGGTAATTATGCTGCCTGAAACGCATTTGTTCAGCCAAATCTAAAGGAGATGCCAAGTCTCTGCCCTCAATCCGGTATTTTCATATTAAGTCAAAAATTCCTAGCGAAATTGTATGTTCTCTTAATTCGTGTTTAATGACAAGCAAAATAAACTAAAATATCTGGCGATTTAACTGAAAGTTTTCGATTCATGTAAACAAACGTAGCTGACCTGTTTTTTTGACTCACACAGACAGTGGACAGGCTGGCTGCTGTTAGCCAATGCGCGTCATCTCGCAACGACCTGCATGCCATACCTTTGTTGAACATAACGGTCTCATGTTAACACAGAGTTCGACCACAGCCATCTCAAACGTTAACGTTTCTTTTTGACTTTTGACTCTTTTAAATATATGCTACTCTCCTGCCAGTTAAAGACAGTCATTAAATGTCTTTAATATTTATTTCAGATATTCTATTCAAAAATGAAAATAGATGCAAAGAAACGTCGGGCTGGGTGTTGTCAATACATTTTGTCACGTAGGCTGCAGCTGTAAATCATACATCGTTATGCCTACTGGCTCGCTAGAAAAAAAACAAAAACCTATCGTTGAAAAATCACTTGAAGGAAGAAAAATATAAAAGTTCCACTTTCTGCCAATAAATGGAATCCCCGTATCAGAAATGGGGGGAAGTTACAGCGACGCAGTTAGTCTGTGAGTAGAATAGATTGTGTAGACAACTTCACTGTTTCCACAAAGGTGATGTGCTTTTTAACAGGACTTGGTCAGTGTAATGATATAAATGCTAGCATTCGATTATGGTCAACGGTACCGAAAATGCCCGTTGCACCAGCCATCATAAAAAATGTCCCAATATAGGATCGATTTAAACCTCTATATATTTTTATTTCACGTTGACAGTGTAGGCTATTATGTGTATTCCGACGCGAATTACATTTAATTGGGTTACGGCATTCACTTCAACCGAATGAAGTCAAATAGAAACGGCTCGAATTCCTTAATAAGGCTTCTTGATTTTCAAGCTAACTTTCCGAACAGCTGTTTTGTATTGAGTCCTTAAAATGCTACAACACGGTTTTTTTTAAACCAAATAACATTGAACGTCATTGCAAGATATATGCAATACCAACTTTTGCCAGTAGATGGCAGTCGCGTATTAGAAATGGGAGAGTCATTTGCGACTTGCGTTGAAGTTTTAAGACTGGATATAATGAGTCTCCAGCGAAAATAGTGAACTATTATTGCTTAATGGATGTGATGACACTCCAACAATGAACATATGTGAAAAGTTGTAGCCTCAAAATCAGGCAATGTAGAATTTAATACCTTTATGAAATTATTTAATACATAATTGTATTAAAACATGAACTGTTTGGGCAGCATTTCAAGTTAATTTTAAGGCTGACCATAGCCATACCATTCCAAGATATTAAAAATCAGTTCATAGTTGTGTGTCAGGGCTATAATATCATGCTGACCACATTTTGTGTGAATGTGATGAACCCCCTAGGAAGAGTATTTCAAAGTTTGGTACGTGAAAAAACACTTAAAAACACACAAAATCCAAAATAGCTCACTTCCTGTTGGGAAAACTTAAGGGATGCAAATGAGAAATGTGTGTGTCTTGAGGAGACCCTTATGCCTACCAGACGTGGTGCATTTACCTGAAAGTATATGTCCACAATATTATAAAAAAGCCATAGGGGGCGCTGTGTAGCCACGCCCAGATGAATGTGGATATGGATGTGATTGCACTCCAAAAGTGAATATATTTGTAAAATATCAGCCCGATCAGATGATGTAGAACGGAATTAAGCCCACTTCCTGTTTTTGGGCGTAACGTGTGTATTATACGCCTCGCCATTGCCAAACCGTTTGAGATATCAAAAATCCTTTCGTCATTTAGGGTCGGAACTACTCTAAGATCATGATGACTACATTTGGTGTGAATGTGATGAATACCTTAGCAGGAACGCATACAAACATGATAAAAACCTCACTTCCGTTGCCAGATGGTGGCGCTATAACATTGATTTCTTCTTGGTATTTGGATGTGATTACACTCTAACAGTGAACATATTTGTAAAATATCAGCCAGATCAGACAATGTAGACCATGAATTTATGGCAACTTCCTGTTGGCGCGGCGTGACATGAAAATTGTACGCCTCGCCATGACCATACCGTTTGAGATATCAAAAATATCCTGTGGAATTAGTATCATGACTATCCTGAGACCACTTTGACCACATTTCGTGTGAATGCAATGAACCTCCTAGGAGGAGTACTTAAAAGTGTAGTACGTTTAAAATGCACAAAATTCAAAATGGCTGACTTCCTGTTTACATATTTGATTCGATGCGAATTAGAAATGTGTTTGTCCAGAGGAGCCCCACATGCATACCAAATTAGGTGAAGGTAGCTCAAAGTGCCTGTCCACAATAGAAGACAAAGCATTAGGGGGCGCTGTGGAGTCCCTCGGCCACGCCCAGGTCTGAGCATCTGACACATCCTGACAGCCAACACTTCTCATGTGTGTGCAAAATTCCATGAGTTTCCATCCATGGCAAGCACCTCAAAAATGCAAAATACATTGAAAAAAAAGAGAATAATAATTATAGGGGGCGCTGTCTAGCCACGCCCCGATTGATATGTATATATTTAATATTGTACTCCAACAGTGAACATATTTATAAAATATCAGCCAGATCGGACGATGTCGAAAAAAAAATCATTTTTTTGCACGCAATATGTGTACTGTACGACTCGCCATTTCCATACCGTTTGAGATATCAAAAATCCCTTCACAGCTTATGGTCATGACTATCCTAAGATCATGCTGACCACATTTCGTGTGAATGTGATGAATGCCCTAGCAGGAAGGCATACAAATATGATAAAGACCTCACTTCCTGTTGCCAGATGGTGGCGCTATAACATTGACCCGTTCTTGGGATATGGATGTGATTATACTCCAACAATAAACGTATTTCTAAAATATCAGCCAGATCAGACAATGTAGACCATGAAATTACGGCCACTTCCTGTTGGCGCCGCGTGACATAAAAATTCTACGCCTCCCTAGGACCGTCCCGTTTGAGCTATCAAAAATATCCTGGCAATTTAGCATCATGAATATCCTGAGACCATTCTGACCACAGGTGGTGTGAATGTGATGAACCCCCTAGGAGGAGTACTTAAAAGTGCAGTACGTGTAAAACGCACAAAATCCAAAATGGCTGACTTCCTGTTTGTATATTTGATTAGATGCGAATTAGAAATGTGTTTAGGCCGAGGAGTGCTATATGCGTACTAAATTTTGTGAAGGTAGCTCAAAGTGCCTGCCCACAATAGATGACAATGCGATAGGGGGCGCTGTGGAGTTCCTCAGCGACGCCCAGGTCTGAGCATCTGAGCGGTCCTGACAGCCACCACTTCTGATGTGTGTGCAAAATTCCGTGAGTTTTCATCCATGGCAAGCACCTCAAAAATGCACAAAACATTGAAAAAAAAAGAATAATAATAATAATAATAATAATCCTTCCAATAACAATAGGGTCCTTCGCACCCTACGGTGCTTGGGCCCTAATAATAATAATCCTTCCAATAACAATAGGGTCCTTCGCACCCTACGGTGCTTGGGCCCTAATAATAATAATAATAATAATAATAATAATAATAATAATCCTTCCAATAACAATAGGGTCCTTCGCACCCTACGGTGCTTGGGCCCTAATAATAATAATAATAATCCTTCCAATAACAATAGGGTCCTTCGCACCCTACGGTGCTTGGGCCCTAATAATAATCCTTCCAATAACAATAGGGTCCTTCGCACCCTACGGTGCTTGGGCCCTAAATATAGCTGCAAGCAGCAATGAACGGGCCCAAGCCCCATGGGGGCAACCGCCTTGGTGGCATAGTTCTGCCAATGACATGTTTCACAACATGTACACACTTTGGAAATAATCACCTTCCTGGACAACGTATAGTGTGCACAGGAATTTCCCTTTGATCAATGAAGATGTTGGCGCTGCTATTGGAATGCATCAATGATATAAGCCTCACTTCCTGTTGCCAGATGGTGGCGCTATATTATTGATCCGTGTATGTTTTTTGAATTTGATTACACTCCAGAAATAAACATATTTGTACATTTTCAGCCACATCGGAAGATGTTCAGCGAAATTAAGGTCAATTCCTGTTTCCAGATGATGCTGCTATAACATTGAGTCGTTTTTGGAATATGGATTTGATTACACTCCAACACTGAGCATCTGTGTAAAGTTGCAGTCACATCAGACATTGGAGAATTTAAGTATGACCACTTCCTGTTTGTCTGGCATGATGTGTTTTTTATGTGCCTGACCATAGCTATATCATCCCAGTAAATCAAAAATCTGTTTTGTCAGGACCATCCTAGCATCATGCTGACCACATTTACCGTGAATGTCATGAACCCATTGAAAAATAATGCTTAAGAATGCAATATAAGGCTCACTTCCTGTTGCCAGCGAGTGGCGCTTTGCCATTTAGCCTTTATTGGAAAATGGATGAGATTACACTCCAAAAATGAACGTGTGAAGTTTCAGCCACATCAGACAATGTAGAATGAAATAAAAATAACGTCTTGCTTGCACATTGTGATAACATGCTACAGTCCTGTATGGAGAGCAGAGATTAATTAATTTCCATAGTTTTTACACGGGGAGGCACAATTTATGCTTGAAAAGTCATTAGGCCATAAACATGCACTCAAAATGAAAACAATTGGCTTCAAGAAACTATTCAAATTCATTGTGGCTGCAGCGGGGATCGAACGGCTGAATTTGCGTGCCTTAATGCACCGCCCAACCATTACGCTATACTGCCCGCTTATACACGGGTGCCATCTATTGGCCAAATGTCTCCTTTTATCTTGGTTTAATAATTTCTCTACGAAGTGTCGGATAATATTGCACGAAACGTCTAGTTAACCAGCATCATTCTTTTCCATTTCACTGGTAATTATGCTGCCTGAAACGCATTTGTTCGGCCAAATCTAAAAGAGATGCCAACTCTCTGCCCTCAATACAGTATTTTCATATTAATTTACCATTCCTAGCGAAATTGTATGTTCTCTTAATTCGTGTTTAATGACAAGCCTAATAAACTAACATAGCTGGCGATTTAACTGAAAGTTTTCTATTCATGTAAACCAACGTAGCTGACCTGTTTTTTGACTCACACAGACAGTGGACTGGCTGGCTGCTGTTAGCCCGTGCGTGTCATCTCGCAACGACCTGCATGTGATACCTTTGTTGAACAAAACGGTCTCATGTTAACACAGCGTTCGAGCAGAGCCACCTCAGACGCTAAAGTTTCTTTTTGACTTCATGTGTTAATATTGTAAAAATATGATACTCTCCTGCCAGTTAAAGCCTGTCTTTAAGTCTTTAAATGTCTTTAATATTTATTTTAGTTATTCAATTCATGTAATGAAAATAGATGCAAAGAAACGTCGGGCTGGGTGTTGTCAATACATTTTGTCACGTAGGCTGCAGCTGTAAATCATACATCGTTATGCCTACTGGCTCGCTAGAAAAAAACAAAAACCTATCGTTGAAAAATCACTTGAAGGAAGAAAAAAATGAAAGTACCACTTTTTGCCAATAAATTGAATCGCCGTATCAGAAATGGGGGGAAGTTACAGCGACGCAGTTAGTCTGTGAGTAGAACAGATTGTGTAGACAACTTCACTGTTTCCACAAAGGAACCAAAAATGTGCTTTTTAACAGGACTTGGTCAGTGTAATGATATAAATGCTAGCATTCGATTATGGTCAACGGTACCGAAAATGCCCGTTGCACCAGCCATCATAACAAATGTCCCACTACAGGATCGATTTAAACCTCTATATACTTTTATTTCACGTTGACAGTGTAGGCTATTATGTGTATTCCGACGCGAATTACATTTAATTCGGTTACGGCATTCACTTCAATCGAACGAAGTCAAATAGAAACGGCTCGAATTCCTTAATAAGGCTTCTTGGTTTTCAAGCCAACTTTCCGAACAGCTGTTTTGTATTGAGTCCTTAAAATGCTACAATACGGTATTTTTAAAATCCAAATAACATTGAACGTCAAAGCAATATATGCATTATATGTGTTAATCTTTTAAATATATGATACTTTCCTGCCAGTAAAAGCCTGTTTTTTATTTTAGTTATTCAATCGAGTTAATTAAGATAGATGAGAAAAAACGTTGCTGTGGGCTGGGTGTTTTCAGTACATTTTGTCATGTAGGCTGCCGCTGTTACTCATACATCGTTATGGTTACTGGCTCGCAAAAAGAAACAAAACTTGTCGTTGAGAAATCACTTTATCCAAGAAAAAGAGAAACAATACGAAAATTAGAAAGAATACTAACCTTTGCCACTAGATGGCAGTCGCGTATTAGAAATGGGAGAGTCAGTTGCGACTTGCGTTGAAGTTTTAAGACTGGAGATAATGAGTCTCCAGCGAAAATAGTAAACTATTTTTGCTTAATGGATGTGATGACACTCCAACAATGAACATATGTGAAAAGATGTAGCCTCAAAATCAGGCAATGTAGAATTTAATACCTTTTTGAAATTATTTAATATATAATTTTCCTATTTGGGCAGCATTACAAGTTAATTTTAAGGCTGACCATAGCCATACCATTCCAAGATATTAAAAATCAGTTCATAGTTGTGTGTCAGGGCTATAATATCATGCTGACCACATTTTGTGTGAATGTAATGAACCCCCTAGGAAGAGTATTTCAAAGTTTGGTACCTGAAAAAAACTTAAAAACACACAAAATCCAAAATAGCTCACTTCCTGTTGGGAAAAGTTAAGGGATGCAAATGAGAAATGTGTGTGTCTTGAGGAGACCCTTATGCCTACCAGACGTGGTGCATTTACGTGAAAGTATATGTCCACAATATTAGAAAAAAGCCATAGGGGGCGCTGTGTAGCCACGCCCAGATGAATGTGGATATGGATGTGATTGCACTCCAAAAGTGAATATATTTGTAAAATATCAGCCCGATCAGATGATGTAGAACGGAATTAAGCCCACTTCCTGTTTTTGGGCGTAACGTGTGTATTATACGCCTCGCCATTGCCAAACCGTTTGAGATATCAAAAATCCTTTCGTCATTTAGGGTCAGGACTATTCTAAGATCATGATGACTACATTTGGTGTGAATGTGATGAATACCCTAGCAGGAACGCATACAAACATGATAAAAACCTCACGTCCGTTGCCAGATGGTGGCGCTATAACATTGATTTCTTCTTGGTATTTGGATGTGATTACACTCTAACAGTGAACATATTTGTAAAATATCAGCCAGATCAGACAATGTAGACCATGAATTTATGGCAACTTCCTGTTGGCGCGGCGTGACATGAAAATTGTACGCCTCGCCATGACCATACCGTTTGAGATATCAAAAATATCCTTTGGAATTAGTATCATGACTATCCTGAGACCACTTTGACCACATTTCGTGTGAATGCAATGAACCCCCTAGGAGGAGTACTTAAAAGTGTAGTACGTGTTAAACGCACAAAATTCAAAATGGCTGACTTCCTGTTTACATATTTGATTTGATGCGAATGAGAAATGTGTTTGTCCAGAGGAGCCCCACAAGCCTACCAAATTAGGTGAAGGTAGCTCCAAGTGCCTGTCCAAAATAGAAGACAAGGCATTAGGTGGCGCTGTGGAGTCCCTTGGCCACGCCCAGGTCTGAGCATCTGATACATCCTGACAGCCAACACTTCTCTTGTGTGTGCAAAATTCAGTGAGTTTCCATCCATGGCAAGCACCTCAAAAATGCGAAATACATTGAAAAAAAAGAGAATAATAATTATAGGCGGCGCTGTCTAGCCACGCCCCGATTGATATGTATATATCTGATATTGTACTGCTACATTGAACATATTTGTAAAATATCAGCCAGATCGGACGATGTCGAAAAAAAAGTCATTTTTTTGCATGCAATATGTGTACTGTACGACTCGCCATTTCCATACCGTTTGAGATATCAAAAATCCCTTCACAACTTAGCGTAAGGACTATCTTCAGATCATGCTGACCGCATTTGGTGTGAATGTGCTGAATGCCCTAGCAGGAATGCATACAAATATGTTAAAGACCTCACTTCCTGTTGCCAGATGGTGGCGCTATAACATTGACCTGTTCTTGGCATATGGATGTGATTACACTCCAACAATAAACACATTTCTAAAATATCAGCCAGATCAGACAATGTAGACCATGAAATTATGGCCACTTCCTGTTGGCGCGGCGTGACATAAAAATTGTACTCCTCCCCATGACCGTCCCGTTTGAGCTATCAAAAATATCCTGGCAATTTAGCATCATGACTATCCTGAGACCATTCTGACCACAGTTGGTGTGAATGCGATGAACCCCCTAGGACGAGTACTTAAAAGTGTAGTACGTGTAAAACTCAGAAAATCCAAAATGGCTGACTTCCTGTTAGGATATTTGATTAGATCTGAATAAGAAATGTGTTTGGACCGAGGAGCGCTATATGGCCACCAAATTAGGTGCAGGTAGCTCAAAGTGCCTGCCCACAATAGAAGACAATGCGATAGGGGGCGCTGTGGAGTCCCTCGGCCACGCCCAGGTCTGAGCATCTGAGAGCTCCTGACAGCAACCACTTCTGATGTGTGTGCAAAATGTCAAGATTTTTTACGCATGGCAAGGCCCTCAAAAAAGCCCATTTGCCTGAAGAAAAAGAATAATAATAATAATAATAATAATAATAATAATAATAATAATAATAATAATAATCTTTACAATAACAATAGGGTCCTTCGCACCCTACGGTGCTTGGGCCCTAATAATAATAATAATAATAATCCTTCCAATAACAATAGGGTCCTTCGCACCCTACGGTGCTTGGGCCCTAAATATAGCTGCAAGCAGCAATGAACGGGCCCAAGCACCATGGGCGCAACCGCCTTGGTGGCACAGTTGTGCCAATGACATGTTTCACAATATGTACACACTTTGGAAATAATCACCTTCCTGGACAACGTATAGTGTGCACAGGAATTCCCCTTTGATCAATGAAGATGTTTCTGCTGCTATTGGAATGCATCAATGATATAAGCCTCACTTCCTATTGCCAGATGGTGGCGCTATAATATTGAGCCGTGTATGGTTTATGGATTTGATTTCACTCCAATAATTAACATATTTGTACATTTTCAGCCAAATTGGAAGATGTCACGTAAAATTTAAGCCACTTCCTGTTGCCAGATGGTGGCGGTATAATATTGAGCCGTGTATGGTTCATGGATTTGATTACACTCCAATAATTAACATATTTGTCCATTTTCAGCCAAATTGGAAGATGTCAAGTAAAATTAAAGCCACTTCCTGTTGCCAGATGGTGGCGCTATGCCATTGAGCCTTTCTTGGTATATGGATGAGATTACACTCCAAAAATGAACATGTGTGAAGTTTCTGCCACATCAGACAATGTAGAATGAAACAAAAATTACTTCTTGCTTGCACAGTGTAATAATATGCTCCAGTCCTGTATGGAGAGCAGAGATTAATTAATTTCAATAGATTTTACAGCGGGAGGCACAATTTACGCTTGAGAAGTCATTCGGTTATAAATATGCACTCAAAATAGAACCATTGGCGTAAAGAAACTATTCATCTTTATTGTGGCCGCACCGGGGATGGAACCGCGGACCTTGCATGTCTTAATCCACTGTCTGAACCATTAAACTATACTGCCCTCTTATACACGTACGTTATCTATTGGCCAAAAGTTGTATGTTTCCTTTAATCCTGGTTAAATAATTTCTCTCCGAAGTGTCGGATAATATTGCATTAAACGTCGAGTTAGCCAGCATCATTCTTTTCCATTTCACCGGTAATTATGCTGCCTGAAACGCATTTGTTCAGCCAAATCTAAAGGAGATGCCAAGTCTCTGCCCTCAATCCGGTATTTTCATATTAAGTCAAAAATTCCTAGCGAAATTGTATGTTCTCTTAATTCGTGTTTAATGACAAGCAAAATAAACTAACATATCTGGCGATTTAACTGAAAGTTTTCTATTCATGTAAACAAACGTAGCTGACCTGTTTTTTAAACTCACACAGACAGTGGACAGGCTGGCTGCTGTTAGCCAATGCGCGTCATCTCGCAACGACCTGCATGCCATACCTTTGTTGAACATAACGGTCTCATGTTAACACAGAGTTGGACCACAGCCATCTCAAACGTTAACGTTTCTTTTTGACTTTTGACTCTTTTAAATATATGCTACTCTCCTGCCAGTTAAAGACAGTCATTAAATGTCTTTAATATTTATTTCAGATATTCTATTCAAAAATGAAAATAGATGCAAAGAAACGTCGGGCTGGGTGTTGTCAATACATTTTGTCACGTAGGCTGCAGCTGTAAATCATACATCGTTATGCCTACTGGCTCGCTAGAAAAAAAACAAAAACCTATCGTTGAAAAATCAGTTGAAGGAAGAAAAATATAAAAGTTCCACTTTCTGCCAATAAATGGAATCCCCGTATCAGAAATGGGGGGAAGTTACAGCGACGCAGTTAGTCTGTGAGTAGAATAGATTGTGTAGACAACTTCACTGTTTCCACAAAGGTGATGTGCTTTTTAACAGGACTTGGTCAGTGTAATGATATAAATGCTAGCATTCGATTATGGTCAACGGTACCGAAAATGCCCGTTGCACCAGCCATCATAACAAATGTCCCAATATAGGATCGATTTAAACCTCTATATATTTTTATTTCACGTTGACAGTGTAGGCTATTATGTGTATTCCGACGCGAATTACATTTAATTGGGTTACGGCATTCACTTCAACCGAATGAAGTCAAATAGAAACGGCTCGAATTCCTTAATAAGGCTTCTTGATTTTCAAGCTAACTTTCCGAACAGCTGTTTTGTATTGAGTCCTTAAAATGCTACAACACGGTTTTTTTTAAACCAAATAACATTGAACGTCATTGCAAGATATATGCAATACCAACTTTTGCCAGTAGATGGCAGTCGCGTATTAGAAATGGGAGAGTCATTTGCGACTTGCGTTGAAGTTTTAAGACTGGATATAATGAGTCTCCAGCGAAAATAGTGAACTATTATTGCTTAATGGATGTGATGACACTCCAACAATGAACATATGTGAAAAGTTGTAGCCTCAAAATCAGGCAATGTAGAATTTAATACCTTTATGAAATTATTTAATACATAATTGTATTAAAACATGAACTGTTTGGGCAGCATTTCAAGTTAATTTTAAGGCTGACCATAGCCATACCATTCTAAGATATTAAAAATCAGTTCATAGTTGTGTGTCAGGGCTATAATATCATGCTGACCACATTTTGTGTGAATGTGATGAACCCCCTAGGAAGAGTATTTCAAAGTTTGGTACGTGAAAAAACACTTAAAAACACACAAAATCCAAAATAGCTCACTTCCTGTTGGGAAAAGTTAAGGGATGCAAATGAGAAATGTGTGTGTCTTGAGGAGACCCTTATGCCTACCAGACGTGGTGCATTTACGTGAAAGTATATGTCCACAATATTAGAAAAAAGCCATAGGGGGCGCTGTGTAGCCACGCCCAGATGAATGTGGATATGGATGTGATTGCACTCCAAAAGTGAATATATTTGTAAAATATCAGCCCGATCAGATGATGTAGAACGGAATTAAGCCCACTTCCTGTTTTTGGGCGTAACGTGTGTATTATACGCCTCGCCATTGCCAAACCGTTTGAGATATCAAAAATCCTTTCGTCATTTAGGGTCAGGACTATTCTAAGATCATGATGACTACATTTGGTGTGAATGTGATGAATACCTTAGCAGGAACGCATACAAACATGATAAAAACCTCACTTCCGTTGCCAGATGGTGGCGCTATAACATTGATTTCTTCTTGGTATTTGGATGTGATTAGACTCTAACATTGAACATATTTGTAAAATATCAGCCAGATCAGACAATGCAGACCATGAATTTATGGCTACTTCCTGTTGGCGCGGCGTGACATGAAAATTTTACGCCTCGCCATGACCATACCGTTTGAGATATCAAAAATATCCTTTGGAATTAGTATCATGACTATCCTGAGACCACTTTGACCATATTTCGTGTGAATGCAATGAACTCCCTAGGAGGAGTACTTAAAAGTGTAGTACGTGTAAAACGCACAAGATTCAAAATGGCTGACTTCCTGTTCACATATTTGATTTGATGCGAATGAGAAATGTGTTTGTCCAGAGGAGTCCCACATGCATACCAAATTAGGTGAAGGTTGCTCAAAGTGCCTGTCCACAATAGAAGACAAAGCAATAGGGGGCGCTGTGGAGTCCCTCGGCCATGCCCAGGTCTGAGCATCTGATACATCCTGAGAGCCAAAACTTTGCATGTGTGTGCAAAATTCCGTGAGTTTTCATCCATGGCAAGCACCTCAAAAATGCAAAATACATTGAAAAAAAAGAGAATAATAATTATAGGGGGCGCTGTCTAGCCACGCCCCGATTGATATGTATATATTTCATATTGTACTCCAACAGTGAACATATTTGTAAAATATCAGCCAGATCGGACGATGTCAAAAAAAAAGTCATTTTTTTGCACGCAATATGTGTACTGTACGACTCGCCATTTCCGTACCGTTTGAGATATCAAAAATCCCTTCACAGCTTATGGTCATAACTATCCTAAGATCATGCGGACCACATTTCGTGTGAATGTGATGAATGCCCTAGCAGGAAGGCATACAAATATGATAAAGACCTCACTTCCTGTTGCCAGATGGTGGCGCTATAACATTGACCCGTTCTTGGCATATGGATGTGATTATACTCCAACAATAAACGTATTTCTAAAATATCAGCCAGATCAGACAATGTAGACCATGAAATTACGGCCACTTCCTGTTGGTGCGGCGTGACATAAAAATTGTACTCCTCCCCATGACTGTCCCGTTTGAGCTATCAAAAATATCCTGGCAATTTAGCATCATGAATATCCTGAGACCATTCTGACCACAGGTGGTGTGAATGTGATGAACCCCCTAGGAGGAGTACTTAAAAGTGCAGTACGTGTAAAACGCACAAAATCCAAAATCGCTGACTTCCTGTTTGTATATTTGATTAGATGCAAATGAGAAATGTGTTTGGTCCGAGGAGTGCTATATGCCTACTAAATTTGGTGAAGGTAGCTCAAAGTGCCTGCCCACAATAGATGACAATGCGATAGGGGGCGCTGTGGAGTCCCTCGGCCACGCCCAGGTCTGAGCATCTAATCGATCCTGAAGGTCCTCATTTCTGATGTGTGTGCAAAATTCCCAGACTTTTTATGCATGGCAAGCACCTCAAAAAGGCCCATTTGCATATAGAAAAAAGAATAATAATAATAAATATAGCTGCAAGCAGCAATGAACGGGCCCAAGCCCCATGGGGGCAACCGCCTTGGTGGCATAGTTGTGCCAATGACATGTTTCACAATATGTACACACTTTGGAAATAATCACCTTTCTGGACAACGTATAGTGTGCACAGGAATTCTCCTTTGATCAATGAAGATGTTGCTGCTGCTATTGGAATGCATCAATGATATAAGCCTCACTTCCTGTTGCCAGATGGTGGCGCTATAATATTGAGCCGTGTATGGTTTATGGATTTGATTACACTCCAATAATTAACATATTTGTACATTTTCAGCCAAATTGGAAGATGTCGAGTAAAATTAAAGTCACTTCCTTTTGCCAGATGGTGGAGCTATAACATTGAGCCATTTTTGGTATATGGATTTAATTACACTCCAATAATAAAAATATTTCTACATTTTCAGCCACATCGGAAGATGTCGAGTGAAATTAAGGCCACTTCCTGTTGCCAGATGGTGGCGCTATGCCATTGAGCCTTTATTGGTATATGGATGAGATTACACTCCAAAAATGAACATGTGTGAAGTTTCAGCCACATCAGACAATGTAGAATGAAACAAAAACAACAAACACATTGTGATAACGTGCTACAGTCCTGTATGGAGAGCAGAGATGAATTAATTTCCATAGATTTTACAGCGAGAGGCACATTTTATGCTTGAAAAGTCATTCGGTTATAAATATGCACTCAAAATAAAACCATTGGCTTAAACAAACTATTCAACTTCATTGTGACCGCACTGGGGATAGAACCGCCGACCTTGCATGTCTTAATCCACTGCCTAAACCATTAAGGTATACTGCCCTCTTATACACGGGCGCCATCTATTGGCCAAATGTTGTATGTTTCCTTTCATCTTGGTTAAATAATTTCTCGCCGAAGTGTCGGATAATATTGCATTAAAAGTCTAGTTAGCCAGCATCATTCTTTTCCATTTCACCGGTAATTATGCTGCCTGAAACGCATTTGTTCAGCCAAATCTAAAGGAGATGCCAAGTCTCTGCCCTCAATCCGGTATTTTCATATTAAGTCAAAAATTCCTAGCGAAATTGTATGTTCTCTTAATTCGTGTTTAATGATAAGCAAAATAAACGAACATAGCTGGCGATTTAACTGAAAGTTTTCTATTCATGTAAACCAACGTAGCTGACCTGTTTTTTGACTCACACAGACAGTGGAAAGGCTACGCAACGACGTGCATGCGATACCTTTGTTGAACATAACGGTCTCTTGTTAACACAGCGTTCGAGCAGAGCCACCTCAAACGCTACCGTTTCTTTTTGACTTCATGTGTTACTCTTTTAAATATATGACACTCTCCTGCTAATTAAAGACAGTCATTAAATGTCTTTAATATTTATTTTAGATATTCAATTAAAATAATGAAAATAGATGCAAAGAAACGTCGGGCTGGGTGTTGTCAATACATTTTGTCACGTAGGCTGCAGCTGTAAATCATACGTCGTTATGCCTACTGGCTCGATATAAAAAACGAAAACCTATCGTTGAAAAATCACTAGAAGGAAGAAAAAAATCAAAGTACCACTTTTTGCCAATAAATGGAATCCCCGTTTCAGAAATGGGGGGAAGTTACAGCGACGCAGTTAGTCTGTGAGTAGAATATATTGTGTAGACAACTTCACTGTTTCCACAAAGGAGTCAAAAATGTGCTTTTTAACAGGACTTGGTCAGTTTAATGATATAAATGCTAGCATTCGATTATGGTCAATGGTACCGAAAATGCCCGTTGCACCAGCCATGATAACAAAAGTCCCAATATAGGATCGATTTAAACCTCTATATATTTTTATTTCACGTTGACAATGTAGGCTATTATGTGTATTCCGACGCGAATTCCATTTAATTGGGTTACGGCATTCACTTCAATCGAATGAAGTCAAATAGAAACGGCGCGAATTCCTAAATAAGGCTTCTTGGTTTTCAAGCTAACTTTCCGAACAGCAGTTTTGTATTGAGTCCTGAAAATGCTACAATACGTTTTTTTTTAACAAAATACCATTTAACGTCAATGCAAGATATGCATTATATGTGTAAATCTTTTAAATATATGATACTCTCCTGCCAGTTAAAGCCTGTCTTTAAGTCTTTAAATGTCTTTAATATTTATTTTAGATATTCAATTCATATAATGAAAATAGATGCAAAGAAACGTCGGGCTGGGTGTTGTCAATACATTTTGTCACGTAGGCTGCAGCTGTAAATCATACATCGTTATGCCTACTGGCTCGCTAGAAAAAAACAAAAACCTATCGTTGAAAAATCACTTGAATGAAGAAAAAAATAAAAGTACCAATTTCTGCCAATAAATGGAATCCCCGTATCAGAAATGGGGGGAAGTTACAGCGACGCAGTTAGTCTGTGAGTAGAATAGATTATGTAGACAACTTCACCGTTTCCACAAAGGAACCAAAAATGTGCTTTTTAACAGGACTTGGTCAGTGTAATGATATAAATGCTAGCATTCGATTATGGTCAACGGTACCGAAAATGCCCGTTGCACCAGCCATCATAACAAATGTCTTAATATAGGATCGATTTAAACATCTATATATTTTTATTTCACGTTGACAGTGTAGGCGATTGTGTGTATTCCGACGCGAATTACATTTAATTGGGTTACGGCATTCACTTCAATCGAATGAAGTCAAATAGAAACGGCTCGAATTCCTTAATAAGGCTTCTTGGTTTTCAACCCAACTTTCCGAACAGCTGTTTTGTGTTGAGTCCTTAAAATGCTACAATACGTTTTTTTTTAAACCAAATAACATTGAACGTCAATGCAAGATCTGCATTATATGTGTTAATCTTTTAAATATATGATACTTTCCTGCCAGTAAAAGCCTGTCCTTTATTTTAGCTATTCAATCCATAAAATTAAGGTCGATGAAAAAAACGTTGCTGTGGGCTGGGTGTTTTCAGTACATTTTGTCACGTAGGCTGCCGCTGTTACTCATACATCGTTATGGTTACTGGCTCGCAAAAAGAAACAAAACTTGTCATTGAGAAATTACTTTATCCAAGAAAATTAGAAAGAATACTAACCTTTGCCAGTAGATGGCAGTCGCGTATTAGAAATGGGAGAGTCAGTTGCGACTTGCGTTGAAGTTTTAAGACTGGATATAATGAGTCTCCAGCGAAAATAGTGAACTATTATTGCTTAATGGATGTGATGACACTCCAACAATGAACATATGTGAAAAGTTGTAGCCTCAAAATCAGGCAATACCTTTTTGAAATTATTTAATACATAATTGTATTAAAACATGAACTGTTTGGGCAGCATTACAAGTTAATTTTAAGGCTGACCATAGCCATACCATTCCAAGATATTAAAAATCAGTTCATAGTTGTGTGTCAGGGCTATAATATCATGCTGACCACATTTTGTGTGAATGTGATGAACCCCCTAGGAAGAGTATTTCAAAGTTTGGTACGTGAAAAAACACTTAAAAACACACAAAATCCAAAATAGCTCACTTCCTGTTGGGAAAAGTTAAGGGATGCAAATGAAAAATGTGTGTGTCTTGAGGAGACCCTTATGCCTACCAGACGTGGTGCATTTACGTGAAAGTATATGTCCACAATATTAGAAAAAAGCCATAGGGGGCGCTGTGTAGCCACGCCCAGATGAATGTGGATATGGATGTGATTGCACTCCAAAAGTGAATATATTTGTAAAATATCAGCCCGATCAGATGATGTAGAACGAAATTAAGCCCACTTCCTGTTTTTGGGCGTAACGTGTGTATTATACGCCTCGCCATTGCCAAACCGTTTGAGATATCAAAAATCCTTTCGTCATTTAGGGTCAGGACTATTCTCAGATCATGATGACTACATTTGGTGTGAATGTGATGAATGCTCTAGCAGGAACGCATACAAACATGATAAAAACCTCACTTCCGTTGCCAGATGGTGGCGCTATAACATTGATTTCTTCTTGGTATATGGATGTGATTACACTCTAACAGTGAACATATTTGTAAAATATCAGCCAGATCAGACAATGTAGACCATGAATTTATGGCTACTTCCTGTTGGCGCGGCTTGACATGAACATTTTACGCCTCGCCATGACCATACCGTTTGAGATATCAAAAATATGCTTTGGAATTAGTATCATGACTATCCTGAGACCACTTTGACCACATTTCGTGTGAATGCAATGAACCCCCTAGGAGGAGTACTTAAAAGTGTAGTACGTGTAAAACGCACAAAATTCAAAATGGCTGACTTCCTGTTCACATATTTGATTCGATGCCAATGAGAAATGTGTTTGTCCAGAGGAGGCCCACATGCATACCAAATTAGGTGGAGGTAGCTCAAAGTGCCTGTCCACAATAGAAGACAAAGCATTAGGGGGCGCTGTGGAGTCCCTCGGCCACGCCCAGGTCTGAGCATCTGATACATCCTGACAGCCAACACTTCTCATGTGTGGGCAAAATTCTGTGAGTTTTCATCCATGGCAAGCACCTCAAAAATGCAAAATTCATTGAAAAAAAAGAGAATAATAATTATAGGGGGCGCTGTCTAGCCACGCCCCGATTGATATGTATATATTTCATATTGTACTCCAACAGTGAACATATTTGTAAAATATCAGCCAGATCGGACGATGTCAAAAAAAAAGTCATTTTTTTGCACGCAATATGTGTACTGTACGACTCGCCATTTCCATACCGTTTGAGATATCAAAAATCCCTTCACATTTTTTGGTCATGACTATCCTAAGATCATGCGGACCACATTTCGTGTGAATGTGATGAATGCCCTAGCAGGAAGGCATACAAATATGATAAAGACTTCACTTCCTGTTGCCAGATGGTGGCGCTATAACATTGACCCGTTCTTGGGATATGGATGTGATTATCCTCCAACAATAAACGTATTTCTAAAATATCAGCCAGATCAGACGATGTAAACCATGAAATTACGGCCACTTCCTGTTGGCGTGGCGTGACATAAAAATTCTACGCCTCCCCAGGACCGTCCCGTTTGAGCTATCAAAAATATCCTGGCAATTTAGCATCATGAATATCCTGAGACCATTCTGACCACAGGTGGTGTGAATGTGATGAACCCCCTAGGAGGAGTACTTAAAAGTGCACTACGTGTAAAACGCACAAAATCCAAAATGGCTGACTTCCTGTTTGTATATTTGATTAGATGTGAATGAGAAATGTGTTTGGACCGAGAAGTGCTATATGCGTACTAAATTTTGTGAAGGTAGCTCAAAGTGCCTGCCCACAATAGATGACAATGCGATAGGGGGCGCTGTGGAGTCCCTCAGCCACGCCCAGGTCTGAGCATCTGAGACAACCTGACAGCCACCACTTCTGATGTGTGTGCAAAATTCTGTGAGTTTTCATCCATGGCAAGCACCTCAAAAATGCACAAAACATTGAAAAAAAAAGAATAATAATAATAAATATAGCTGCAAGCAGCAATGAACGGGCCCAAGCACCATGGGCGCAACCGCCTTGGTGGCATAGTTGTGCCAATGACATGTTTCACAATATGTACACACTTTGGAAATAATCACCTTCCTGGACAACGTATAGTGTGCACAGGAATTCCCCTTTGATCAATGAAGATGTTTCTGCTGCTATTGGAATGCATCAATGATATAAGCCTCACTTCCTATTGCCAGATGGTGGCGCTATAATATTGAGCCGTGTATGGTTTATGGATTTGATTTCACTCCAATAATTAACATATTTGTACATTTTCAGCCAAATTGGAAGATGTCAAGTAAAATTTAAGCCACTTCCTGTTGCCAGATGGTGGCGGTATAATACTGAACCGTGTATGGTTCATGGATTTGATTACACTCCAATAATTAACATATTTGTCCATTTTCAGCCAAATTGGAAGATGTCAAGTAAAATTAAAGCCACTTCCTGTTGCCAGATGGTGGCGCTATGCCATTGAGCCTTTCTTGGTATATGGATGAGATTACACTCCAAAAATGAACATGTGTGACGTTTCTGCCACATCAGACAATGTAGAATGAAACAAAAATTACTTCTTGCTTGCACAGTGTAATAATATGCTCCAGTCCTGTATGGAGAGCAGAGATTAATTAATTTCAATAGATTTTACAGCGGGAGGCACAATTTACGCTTGAGAAGTCATTCGGTTATAAATATGCACTCAAAATAAAACCATTGGCGTAAAGAAACTATTCAACTTTATTGAGGCCGCACCGGGGATGGAACCGCGGACCTTGCATGTCTTAATCCACTGTCTGAACCATTAAACTATACTGCCCTCTTATACACGTACGTTATCTATTGGCCAAAAATTGTATGTTTCCTTTCATCCTGGTTAAATAATTTATCTCCGAAGTGTCGGATAATATTGCATTAAACGTCGAGTTAGCCAGCATCATTCTTTTCCATTTCACCGGTAATTATGCTGCCTGAAACGCATTTGTTCAGCCAAATCTAAAGGAGATGCCAAGTCTCTGCCCTCAATCCGGTATTTTCATATTAAGTCAAAAATTCCTAGCGAAATTGTATGTTCTCTTAATTCGTGTTTAATGACAAGCAAAATAAACTAACATATCTGGCGATTTAACTGAAAGTTTTCTATTCATCTAAACAAACGTAGCTGACCTGTTTTTTTGACTCACACAGACAGTGGACAGGCTGGCTGCTGTTAGCCAATGCGCGTCATCTCGCAACGACCTGCATGCCATACCTTTGTTGAACATAACGGTCTCATGTTAACACAGAGTTCGACCAGAGCCATCTCAAACGTTAACGTTTCTTTTTGACTTTTGACTCTTTTAAATATAAGCTACTCTCCTGCCAGTTAAAGACAGTCATTAAATGTCTTTAATATTTACTTCAGATATTCTATTCAAAAATGAAAATAGATGCAAAGAAACGTCGGGCTGGGTGTTGTCAATACATTTTGTCACGTAGGCTGCAGCTGTAAATCATACATCGTTATGCCTACTGGCTCGCTGGAAAAAAAACAAAAACCTATCGTTGAAAAATCACTTGAAGGAAGAAAAATATAAAAGTTCCACTTTCTGCCAATAAATGGAATCCCCGTATCAGAAATGGGGGGAAGTTACAGCGACGCAGTTAGTCTGTGAGTAGAATAGATTGTGTAGACAACTTCACTGTTTCCACAAAGGTGATGTGCTTTTTAACAGGACTTGGTCAGTGTAATGATATAAATGCTAGCATTCGATTATGGTCAACGGTACCGAAAATGCCCGTTGCACCAGCCATCATAACAAATGTCCCAATATAGGATCGATTTAAACCTCTATATATTTTTATTTCACGTTGGCAGTGTAGGCTATTATGTGTATTCCGACGCGAATTACATTTAATTGGGTTACGGCATTCACTTCAATCGAATGAAGTCAAATAGAAACGGCTCGAAATCCATAATAAGGCTTCTTGGTTTTCAAGCTAAGTTTCCGAACAGCTGTTTTGTATTGAGTCCTTAAAATGCTACAACACGGTTTTTTATGAACCAAATAACATTGAACGTCATTGCAAGATATGCATTATATGTGTTAATCTTTGAAATATATGATACTTTCCTGCCAGTAAAAGCCTGTCTTTTATTTTAGTTATTCAATCCATATAATTAAGGTGGATGAGAAAAAACGTTGCTGTGGGCTGGGTGTTGTCAGTACATTTTGTCACGTAGGCTGCCGCTGTTACTCATACATCGTTATGGTTACTGGCTCGCAAAAAGAAACAAAACTTGTCATTGAGAAATCACTTGAGAAACAATACCAACTTTTGCCAGTAGATGGCAGTCGCGTATTAGAAATGGGAGAGTCATTTGCGACTTGCGTTGAAGTTTTAAGACTGGATATAATGAGTCTCCAGCGAAAATAGTGAACTATTATTGCTTAATGGACGTGATGACACTCCAACAATGAACATATGTGAAAAGTTGTAGCCTCAAAATCAGGCAATGTAGAATTTAATACCTTTATGAAATTATTTAATACATAATTGTATTAAAACATGAACTGTTTGGGCAGCATTTCAAGTAAATTTTAAGGCTGACCATAGCCATACCATTCCAAGATATTAAAAATCAGTTCATAGTTGTGTGTCAGGGCTATAATATCATGCTGACCACATTTTGTGTGAATGTGATGAACCCCCTAGGAAGAGTATTTCAAAGTTTGGTACGTGAAAAAACACCTAAAAACACACAAAATCCAAAATAGCTCACTTCCTGTTGAGAAAAGTTAAGGGATGCAAATGAGAAATGTGTGTGTCTTGAGGAGACCCTTATGCCTACCAGACGTGGTGCATTTACGTGAAAGTATGTGTCCACAATATTAGAAAAAAGCCATAGGGGGCGCTGTGTAGCCACGCCCAGATGAATGTGGATATGGATGTGATTGCACTCCAAAAGTGAATATATTTGTAAAATATCAGCCCGATCAGATGATGTAGAACGGAATTAAGCCCACTTCCTGTTTTTGGGCGTAACGTGTATATTATACGCCTCGCCATTGCCAAACCGTTTGAGATATCAAAAATCCTTTCGTCATTTAGGGTCGGAACTATTCTAAGATCATGATGACTACATTTGGTGTGAATGTGATGAATACCTTAGCAGGAACGCATACAAACATGATAAAAACCTCACGTCCGTTGCCAGATGGTGGCGCTATAACATTGATTTCTTCTTGGTATTTGGATGTGATTACACTCTAACAGTGAACATATTTGTAAAATATCAGCCAGATCAGACAATGTAGACCATGAATTTATGGCTACTTCCTGTTGGCGCGGCGTGACATGAAAATTGTACGCCTCGCCATGACCATACCGTTTGAGATATCAAAAATATCCTGTGGAATTAGTATCATGACTATCCTGAGACCACTTTGACCACATTTCGTGTGAATGCAATGAACCCCCTAGGAGGAGTACTTAAAAGTGTAGTACGTGTAAAATGCACAAAATTCAAAATGGCTGACTTCCTGTTTACATATTTGATTCGATGCGAATGAGAAATGTGTTTGTCCAGAGGAGCCCCACATGCGTACGAAATAAGGTGAAGGTAGCTCAAATTGCCTGTCCACAATAGAAGACAAAGCATTAGGGGGCGCTGTGGAGTCCCTTGGCCACGCCCAGGTCTGAGCATCTGATACATCCTGACAACCAACACTTCTCATGTGTGTGCAAAATTCTGTGAGTTTCCATCCATGGCAAGCACCTCAAAAATGCAAAATACATTGAAAAAAAAGAGAATAATAATTATAGGGGGCGCTGTCTAGCCACGCCCCGATTGATATGTATATATCTGATATTGTAGTGCTACAGTGAACATATTTGTAAAATATCAGCCAGATCGGACGATGTCGAAAAAAAAGTCATTTTTTTGCACGCAATATGTGTACTGTACGACTCGCCATTTCCATACCGTTTGAGATATCAAAAATCCCTTCACAACTTAGCGTAAGGACTATCTTAAGATCATGCTGTCCGCATTTGGTGTGAATGTGCTGAATGCACTAGCAGGAATGCATACAAATATGTTAAAGACCACACTTCCTGTTGCCAGATGGTGGCGCTATAACATTGACCCGTTCTTGGGATATGGATGTGATTGTAGTCCAACAATAAACAAAGTTCTAAAATATCAGCCAGATCAGACAATGTAGACCATGAAATTATGGCCACTTCCTGTTGGCGCGGCGTGACATAAAAATTGTACTCCTCCCCATGACCGTCCCGTTTGAGCTATCAAAAATATCCTGGCAATTTAGCATCATGACTATCCTGAGACCATTCTGACCACAGGTGGTGTGAATGCGATGAACCCCCTAGGAGGAGTACTTAAAAGTGTAGTACGTGTAAAACTCAGAAAATCCAAAATGGCTGACTTCCTGTTTGGATATTTGATTAGATCCGAATGAGAAATGTGTTTGGACCGAGGAGCGCTATATGGCCACCAAATTAGGTGCAGGTAGCTCAAAGTGCCTGCCCACAATAGAAGACAATGCGATAGGGGGCGCTGTGGAGTCCCTCGACCACGCCCAGGTCTGAGCATCTGAGAGCTCCTGACAGCAACCACTTCTGATGTGTGTGCAAAATGTCAAGACTTTTTACGCATGGCAAGGCCCTCAAAAAAGCCCATTTGCCTGAAGAAAAAGAATAATAATAATAATAATAATAATAATAATAATAATAAATATAGCTGCAAGCAGCAATGAACGGGCCCAAGCACCATGGGCGCAACCGCCTTGGTGGCATAGTTGTGCCAATGACATGTTTCACAATATGTACACACTTTGGAAATAATCACCTTCCTGGACAACGTATAGTGTGCACAGGAATTCCCCTTTGATCAATGAAGATGTTTCTGCTGCTATTGGAATGCATCAATGATATAAGCCTCACTTCCTATTGCCAGATGGTGGCGCTATAATATTGAGCCGTGTATGGTTTATGGATTTGATTTCACTCCAATAATTAACATATTTGTACATTTTCAGCCAAATTGGAAGATGTCAAGTAAAATTTAAGCCACTTCCTTTTGCCAGATGGTGGCGGTATAATATTGAGCCGTGTATGGTTCATGGATTTGATTACACTCCAATAATTAACATATTTGTCCATTTTCAGCCAAATTGGAAGATGTCAAGTAAAATTAAAGCCACTTCCTGTTGCCAGATGGTGGCGCTATGCCATTGAGCCTTTCTTGGTATATGGATGAGATTACACTCCAAAAATGAACATGTGTGAAGTTTCTGCCACATCAGACAATGTAGAATGAAACAAAAATTACTTCTTGCTTGCACAGTGTAATAATATGCTCCAGTCCTGTCTGGAGAGCAGAGATGAATTAATTTCAATAGATTTTACAGCGGGAGGCACAATTTACGCTTGAGAAGTCATTCGGTTATAAATATGCACTCAAAATAAAACCATTGGCGTAAAGAAACTATTCAACTTTATTGTGGCCGCACCGGGGATGGAACCGCGGACCTTGCATGTCTTAATCCACTGTCTGAACCATTAAGCTATACTGCCCTCTTATACACGTACGTTATCTATTGGCCAAAAGTTGTATGTTTCCTTTCATCCTGGTTAAATAATTTCTCTCCGAAGTGTCGGATAATATTGCATTAAACGTCGAGTTAGCCAGCATCATTCTTTTCCATTTCACCGGTAATTATGCTGCCTGAAACGCATTTGTTCAGCCAAATCTAAAGGAGATGCCAAGTCTCTGCCCTCAATCCGGTATTTTCATATTAAGTCAAAAATTCCTAGCGAAATTGTATGTTCTCTTAATTCGTGTTTAATGACAAGCAAAATAAACTAACATATCTGGCGATTTAACTGAAAGTTTTCTATTCATGTAAACAAACGTAGCTGACCTGTTTTTTTGACTCACACAGACAGTGGACAGGCTGGCTGCTGTTAGCCAATGCGCGTCATCTCGCAACGACCTGCATGCCATACCTTTGTTGAACATAACGGTCTCATGTTAACACAGAGTTCGACCAGAGCCATCTCAAACGTTAACGTTTCTTTTTGACTTTTGACTCTTTTAAATATATGCTACTCTCCTGCCAGTTAAAGACAGTCATTAAATGTCTTTAATATTTACTTCAGATATTCTATTCAAAAATGAAAATAGATGCAAAGAAACGTCGGGCTGGGTGTTGTCAATACATTTTGTCACGTAGGCTGCAGCTGTAAATCATACATCGTTATGCCTACTGGCTCGCTAGAAAAAAAAAAAAAACCTATCGTTGAAAAATCACTTGAAGGAAGAAAAATATAAAAGTTCCACTTTCTGCCAATAAATGGAATCCCCGTATCAGAAATGGGGGGAAGTTACAGCGACGCAGTTAGTCTGTGAGTAGAATAGATTGTGTAGACAACTTCACTGTTTCCACAAAGGTGATGTGCTTTTTAACAGGACTTGGTCAGTGTAATGATATAAATGCTAGCATTCGATTATGGTCAACGGTACCGAAAATGCCCGTTGCACCAGCCATCATAACAAATGTCCCAATATAGGATCGATTTAAACCTCTATATATTTTTATTTCACGTTGACAGTGTACGCTATTATGTGTATTCCGACGCGAATTACATTTAATTGGGTTACGGCATTCACTTCAACCGAATGAAGTCAAATAGAAACGGCTCGAATTCCTTAATAAGGCTTCTTGATTTTCAAGCTAACTTTCCGAACAGCTGTTTTGTATTGAGTCCTTAAAATGCTACAACACGGTTTTTTTTAAACCAAATAACATTGAACGTCATTGCAAGATATATGCAATACTAACTTTTGCCAGTAGATGGCAGTCGCGTATTAGAAATGGGAGAGTCATTTGCGACTTGCGTTGAAGTTTTAAGACTGGATATAATGAGTCTCCAGCGAAAATAGTGAACTATTATTGCTTAATGGATGTGATGACACTCCAACAATGAACATATGTGAAAAGTTGTAGCCTCAAAATCAGGCAATGTAGAATTTAATACCTTTATGAAATTATTTAATACATAATTGTATTAAAACATGAACTGTTTGGGCAGCATTTCAAGTTAATTTTAAGGCTGACCATAGCCATACCATTCCAAGATATTAAAAATCAGTTCATAGTTGTGTGTCAGGGCTATAATATCATGCTGACCACATTCATGTGATGAACCCCCTAAGAAGAGTATTTCAAAGTTTGGTACGTGAAAAAACACTTAAAAACACACAAAATCCAAAATAGCTCACTTCCTGTTGGGAAAAGTTAAGGGATGCAAATGAGAAATGTGTGTGTCTTGAGGAGACCCTTATACCTACCAGACGTGGTGCATTTACGTGAAAGTATATGTCCACAATATTAGAAAAAAGCCATAGGGGGCGCTGTGTAGCCACGCCCAGATGAATGTGGATATGGATGTGATTGCACTCCAAAAGTGAATATATTTGTAAAATATCAGCCCGATCAGATGATGTAGAACGGAATTAAGCCCACTTCCTGTTTTTGGGCGTAACGTGTGTATTATACGCCTCGCCATTGCCAAACCGTTTGAGATATCAAAAATCCTTTCGTCATTTAGGGTCGGAACTATTCTAAGATCATGACGACTACATTTGGTGTGAATGTGATGAATACCTTAGCAGGAACGCATACAAACATGATAAAAACTTCACGTCCGTTGCCAGATGGTGGCGCTATAACATTGATTTCTTCTTGGTATTTGGATGTGATTACACTCTAACAGTGAACATATTTGTAAAATATCAGCCAGATCAGACAATGTAGACCATGAATTTATGGCAACTTCCTGTTGGCGCGGCGTGACATGAAAATTGTACGCCTCGCCATGACCATACCGTTTGAGATATCAAAAATATCCTTTGGAATTTGTATCATGACTATCCTGAGACCACTTTGACCACATTTCGTGTGAATGCAATGAACCCCCTAGGAGGAGTACTTAAAAGTGTAGTACGTGTAAAATGCACAAAATTCAAAATGGCTGACTTCCTGTTTACATATTTGATTCGATGCGAATGAGAAATGTGTTTGTTCAGAGGAGCCCCACATGCCGACCAAATTAGGTGAAGGTAGCTCAAAGTGCCTGTCCACAATAGAAGACAAAGCATTAGGGGGCGCTGTGGAGTCCCTCGGCCACGCCCAGATCTGAGCATCTGATACATCCTGACAGCTAACACTTCTCATGTGTGTGCAAAATTCTGTGAGTTTCCATCCATGGCAAGCACCTCAAAAATGCAAAATACATTGAAAAAAAAGAGAATAATAATTATAGGGGGCGCTGTCTAGCCACGCCCCGATTGATATGTATATATCTGATATTGTACTGCTACAGTGAACATATTTGTAAAATATCAGCCAGATCGGACGATGTCGAAAAAAAAGTCATTTTTTTGCACGCAATATGTGTACTGTACGACTCGCCATTTCCATACCGTTTGAGAAATCAAAAATCCCTTCACAACTTAGCGTAAGGACTATCTTAAGATCATGCTGACCGCATTTGGTGTGAATGTGCTGAATGCCCTAGCAGGAATGCATACAAATATGTTAAAGACCTCACTTCCTGTTGCCAGATGGTGGCGCTATAACATTGACCTGTTCTTGGGATATGGATGTGATTATAGTCCAACAATAAACAAAGTTCTAAAATATCAGCCAGATCAGACAATGTAGACCATGAAATTATGGCCACTTCCTGTTGGCGCGGCGTGACATAAAAATTGTACTCCTCCCCATGACCGTCCCGTTTGAGCTATCAAAAATATCCTGGCAATTTAGCATCATGACTATCCTGAGACCATTCTGACCACAGGTGGTGTGAATGTGATGAACCCCCTAGGAGGAGTACTTAAAAGTGTAGTACGTGTAAAACTCAGAAAATCCAAAATGGCTGACTTCCTGTTTGGATATTTGATTAGATCCGAATGAGAAATGTGTTTGGACCGAGGAGCGCTATATGGCCACCAAATTAGGTGCAGGTAGCTCAAAGTGCCTGCCCACAATAGAAGACAATGCGATAGGGGGCGCTGTGGAGTCCCTCGGCCACGCCCAGGTCTGAGCATCTGAGAGCTCCTGACAGCAACCACTTCTGATGTGTGGGCAAAATGTCAAGACTTTTGA
Source organism: Conger conger (assembly GCF_963514075.1). Lineage (NCBI taxonomy): Eukaryota > Metazoa > Chordata > Actinopteri > Anguilliformes > Congridae > Conger > Conger conger. Next base: position 32,731,715 of record NC_083764.1, read on the forward strand.
CGCATGGCAAGGCCCTCAAAAAAGCCCATTTGCCTGAAGAAAAAGAATAATAATAATAATAATAATAATAATAATAATAATCCTTCCAATAACAATAGGGTCCTTCGCACCCTACGGTGCTTGGGCCCTAATAATAATAATAATAATAATAATAATAATAATAATAATAATAATAATAATAATCCTTCCAATAACAATAGGGTCCTTCGCACCCTACGGTGCTTGGGCCCTAAATATAGCTGCAAGCAGCAATGAACGGGCCCAAGCACCAGGGGCGCAACCGCCTTGGTGGCATAGTTGTGCCAATGACATGTTTCACAATATGTACACACTTTGGAAATAATCACCTTCCTGGACAACGTATAGTGTGCACAGGAATTCTCCTTTGATCAATGAAGATGTTGCTGCTGCTATTGGAATGCATCAATGATATAAGCCTCACTGTTGCCAGATGGTGGCGCTATAATATTGAGCCGTGTATGGTTTATGGATTTGATTACACTCCAATAATTAACATATTTGTACATTTTCAGCCAAATTGGAAGATGTCGAGAAAAAAATTAAAGTCACTTCCTTTTGCCAGATGGTGGAGCTATAACATTGAGCCATTTTTGGTATATGGATTTAATTACACTCCAATAATAAAAATATTTCTACATTTTCAGCCACATCGGAAGATGTCGAGTGAAATTATGGCCACTTCCTGTTGCCAGATGGTGGCGCTATGCCATTGAGCCTTTATTGGTATATGGATGAGATTACACTCCAAAAATGAACATGTGTGAAGTTTCAGCCACATCAGACAATGTAGAATGAAACAAAAACAACAAACACATTGTGATAACGTGCTACAGTCCTGTATGGAGAGCAGAGATGAATTAATTTCCATAGATTTTACAGCGAGAGGCACATTTTATGCTTGAAAAGTCATTCGGTTATAAATATGCACTCAAAATAAAACCATTGGCTTAAACAAACTATTCAACTTCATTGTGACCGCACTGGGGATAGAACCGCCGACCTTGCATGTCTTAATCCACTGCTTAAACCATTAAGCTATACTGCCCTCTTATACACGGGCGCCATCTATTGGCCAAATGTTGTATGTTTCCTTTCATCTTGGTTAAATAATTTCTCGCCGAAGTGTCGGATAATATTGCATTAAAAGTCTAGTTAGCCAGCATCATTCTTTTCCATTTCACCGGTAATTATGCTGCCTGAAACGCATTTGTTCAGCCAAATCTAAAGGAGATGCCAAGTCTCTGCCCTCAATCCGGTATTTTCATATTAAGTCAAAAATTCCTAGCGAAATTGTATGTTCTCTTAATTCGTGTTTAATGACAAGCAAAATAAACGAACATAGCTGGCGATTTAACTGAAAGTTTTCTATTCATGTAAACCAACGTAGCTGACCTGTTTTTTGACTCACACAGACAGTGGAAAGGCTACGCAACGACGTGCATGCGATACCTTTGTTGAACATAACGGTCTCTTGTTAACACAGCGTTCGAGCAGAGCCACCTCAAACGCTACCGTTTCTTTTTGACTTCATGTGTTACTCTTTTAAATATATGACACTCTCCTGCTAGTTAAAGACATTCATTAAATGTCTTTAATATTTATTTTAGATATTCAATTCAAATAATGAAAATAGATGCAAAGAAACGTCGGGCTGGGTGTTGTCAATACATTTTGTCACGTAGGCTGCAGCTGTAAATCATACATCGTTATGCCTACTGGCTCGATATAAAAAACGAAAACCTATCGTTGAAAAATCACTAGAAGGAAGAAAAAAATCAAAGTACCACTTTTTGCCAATAAATGGAATCCCCGTTTCAGAAATGGGGGGAAGTTACAGCGACGCAGTTAGTCTGTGAGTAGAATATATTGTGTAGACAACTTCACTGTTTCCACAAAGGAGTCAAAAATGTGCTTTTTAACAGGACTTGGTCAGTTTAATGATATAAATGCTAGCATTCGATTATGGTCAATGGTACCGAAAATGCCCGTTGCACCAGCCATGATAACAAAAGTCCCAATATAGGATCGATTTAAACCTCTATATATTTTTATTTCACGTTGACAATGTAGGCTATTATGTGTATTCCGACGCGAATTCCATTTAATTGGGTTACGGCATTCACTTCAATCGAATGAAGTCAAATAGAAACGGCGCGAATTCCTAAATAAGGCTTCTTGGTTTTCAAGCTAACTTTCCGAACAGCAGTTTTGTATTGAGTCCTGAAAATGCTACAATACGTTTTTTTTTAACAAAATACCATTTAACGTCAATGCAAGATATGCATTATATGTGTAAATCTTTTAAATATATGATACTCTCCTGCCAGTTAAAGCCTGTCTTTAAGTCTTTAAATGTCTTTAATATTTATTTTAGATATTCAATTCATATAATGAAAATAGATGCAAAGAAACGTCGGGCTGGGTGTTGTCAATACATTTTGTCACGTAGGCTGCAGCTGTAAATCATACATCGTTATGCCTACTGGCTCGCTAGAAAAAAACAAAAACCTATCGTTGAAAAATCACTTGAATGAAGAAAAAAATAAAAGTACCAATTTCTGCCAATAAATGGAATCCCCGTATCAGAAATGGGGGGAAGTTACAGCGACGCAGTTAGTCTGTGAGTAGAATAGATTATGTAGACAACTTCACTGTTTCCACAAAGGAACCAAAAATGTGCTTTTTAACAGGACTTGGTCAGTGTAATGATATAATTGCTAGCATTCGCTTATGGTCAACGGTACCGAAAATGCCCGTTGCACCAGCCATCATAACAAATGTCCCAATATAGGATCGATTTAAACCTCTATATATTTTTTTTCACGTTGACAGTGTAGGCGATTGTGTGTATTGCGACGCGAATTACATTTAATTGGGTTACGGCATTCACTTCAATCGAATGAAGTCAAATAGAAACGGCTCGAATTCCTTAATAAGGCTTCTTGGTTTTCAACCCAACTTTCCGAACAGCTGTTTTGTATTGAGTCCTTAAAATGCTACAATACGTTTTTTTTTAACAAAATACCATTTAACGTCAATGCATGATATGCATTATATGTGTAAATCTTTTAAATATATGATACTCTCCTGCCAGTTAAAGCCTGTCTTTAAGTCTTTAAATGTCTTTAATATTTATTTTAGATATTCAATTCATAAAATGAAAATAGATGCAAAGAAACGTCGGGCTGGGTGTTGTCAATACATTTTGTCACGTAGGCTGCAGCTGTAAATCATACATCGTTATGCCTACTGGCTCGCTAGAAAAAAACAAAAACCTATCGTTGAAAAATCACTTGAAGGAAGAAAAAAATAAAAGTACCAATTTCTGCCAATAAATGGAATCCCCGTATCAGAAATGGGGGGAAGTTACAGCGACGCAGTTAGTCTGTGAGTAGAATAGATTATGTAGACAACTTCACTGTTTCCACAAAGGAACCAAAAATTTGCTTTTTAACAGGACTTGGTCAGTGTAATGATATAATTGCTAGCATTCGCTTATGGTCAACGGTACCGAAAATGCCCGTTGCACCAGCCATCATAACAAATGTCCCAATATAGGATCGATTTAAACCTCTATATATTTTTATTTCACGTTGACAGTGTAGGCGATTGTGTGTATTGCGACGCGAATTACATTTAATTGGGTTACGGCATTCACTTCAATCGAATGAAGTCAAATAGAAACGGCTCGAATTCCTTAATAAGGCTTCTTGGTTTTCAACCCAACTTTCCGAACAGCTGTTTTGTGTTGAGTCCTTAAAATGCTACAACACGGTTTTTTTTAAACCAAATAACATTGAACGTCATTGCAAGATATGCATTATATGTGTTAATCTTTTAAATATATGATACTTTCCTGCCAGTAAAAGCCTGTCTTTTATTTTAGTTATTCAATCCATATAATTAAGGTAGATGAGAAAAAACGTTGCTGTGGGCTGGGTGTTGTCAGTACATTTTGTCACGTAGGCTGCCGCTGTTACTCATACATCGTTATGGTTACTGGCTCGCAAAAAGAAACAAAACTTGTCATTGAGAAATCACTTTATCCAAGAAAATTAGAAAGAATACTAACCTTTGCCAGTAGATGGCAGTCGCGTATTAGAAATGGGAGAGTCAGTTGCGACTTGCGTTGAAGTTTTAAGACTGGATATAATGAGTCTCCAGCGAAAATAGTGAACTATTATTGCTTAATGGATGTGATGACACTCCAACAATGAACATATGTGAAAAGTTGTAGCCTCAAAATCAGGCAATGTAGAATTTAATACCTTTTTGAAATGATTTAATACATAATTTTCCTGTTTGGGCAGCATTACAAGTTAATTTTAAGGCTGACCATAGCCATTCCATTCCAAGTTATTAAAAATCAGTTCACAGTTGTGTGTCAGGGCTATAATATCATGCTGACCACATTTTGTGTGACTGTGATGAACCCCCTAGGAAGAGTATTTCAAAGTTTGGTACGTGAAAAAACTCTTAAAAACACACAAAATCCAAAATAGCTCACTTCCTGTTGGGAAAAGTTAAGGGATGCAAATGAGAAATGTGTGTGTCTTGAGGAGACCCTTATGCCTACCAGACGTGGTGCATTTACGTGAAAGTATATGTCCACAATATTAGAAAAGAGCCATAGGGGGCGCTGTGTAGCCACGCCCAGATGAATGTGGATATGGATGTGATTGCACTCCAAAAGTGAATATATTTGTAAAATATCAGCCCGATCAGATGATGTAGAACGGAATTAAGCCCACTTCCTGTTTTTGGGCGTAACGTGTGTATTATACGCCTCGCCATTGCCAAACCGTTTGAGATATCAAAAATCCTTTTGTCATTTATGGTCAGGACTATTCTCAGATCATGATGACTCCATTTGGTGTGAATGTGATGAATACCCTAGCAGGAAGGCATACAAATATGATAAAAACCTCACTTCCTGTTGCCAGATGGTGGCGCTATAACATTGACTTCTTCTTGGTATATGGATGTGATTACACTCTAACAGTGAACATATTTGTAAAATATCAGCCAGATCAGACAATGTAGACCATGAATTTATGGCTACTTCTTGTTGGCGTGGCGTGACATGAAAATTGTACTCCTCGCCATGACCATACCGTTTGAGATATCAAAAATATCCTTCGGAATTAGTATCATGACTATCCTGAGACCATTCTGACCACAGTTGGTGTGAATGCAATGAACCCCCTAGGAGGAGTACTTAAAAGTGTAGTACGTGTAAAATGCACAAAATTCAAAATGGCTGACTTCCTGTTCACATATTTGATTCGATACGAATGAGAAATATGGTTGTCCAGAGGAGTCCCACATGCGTACCAAATTAGGTGAAGGTAGCTCAAAGTGCCTGTCCACAATAGAAGACAAAGCATTAGAGGGCGCTGTGGAGTCCCTCGGCCACGCCCAGGTCTGCGCATCTGATACATCCTGAGAGCCAACACTTCTCATGTGTGTGCAAAATTCCATGAGTTTCCATCCATGGCAAGCACCTCAAAAATGCAAAATACATTGAAAAAAAAGAGAATAATAATTATAGGGGGCGCTGTCTAGCCACGCCCCGATTGATATGTATATATTTCATATTGTACTCCAACAGTGAACATATTTGGAAAATATCAGCCAGATCGGACGATGTCGAAAAAAAAGTCTTTTTTTTGCACGCAATATGTGTACTGTACGACTCGCCATTTCCATACCGTTTGAGATATCAAAAATCCCTTCACAGCTTATGGTCATGAGTATCCTAAGATCATGCTGACTACATTTCGTGTGAATGTGATGAATGCCCTAGCAGGAAGGCATAGAAATATGATAAAGACCTCACTTCCTGTTGCCAGATGGTGGCGCTATAACATTGACCCGTTCTTGGCATATGGATGTGATTATACTCCAACAATAAACGTATTTCTAAAATATCAGCCAGATCAGACAATGCAGACCATGAAATTACGGCCACTTCCTGTTGGCGCGGCGTGACATAAAAATTCTACGCCTCCCTAGGACCGTCCCGTTTGAGCTATCAAAAATATCCTGTCAATTTAGCATCATGCATATCCTGAGACCATTCTGACCACAGGTGGTGTGAATGTGATGAACCCCCTAGGAGGAGTACTTAAAAGTGCAGTACGTGTAAAACGCACAAAATCCAAAATAGCTGACTTCCTGTTTGTATATTTGATTAGATGCGAATGAGAAATGTTTTTGGTCTGAGGAGTGCTATATGCAAATAAAATTTGGTGAAGGTAGCTCAAAGTGCCTGCCCACAATAGATGACAATGCGATAGGGGGCACTGTGGAGTCCCTCGGCGACGCCCAGGTCTGAGCATCTAATAGATCCTGAAGGTCCTCATTTCTGATGTGTGTGCAAAATTCGCAGACTTTTTATGCATGGCAAGCACCTCAAAAAGGCCCATTTGCATATAGAAAAAAGAATAATAATAATAATAATAATAATAATAATAATAATCTTTACAATAACAATAGGGTCCTTCGCACCCTACGGTGCTTGGGCCCTAATAATAATAATAATAATAATAATAATAATAATCCTTCCAATAACAATAGGGTCCTTCGCACCCTACGGTGCTTGGGCCCTAAATATAGCTGCAAGCAGCAATGAACGGGCCCAAGCACCATGGGCGCAACCGCCTTGGTGGCATAGTTGTGCCAATGACATGTTTCACAATATGTACACACTTTGGAAATAATCACCTTCCTGGACAACGTATAGTGTGCACCGGAATTCCCCTTTGATCAATGAAGATGTTGCTGCTGCTATTGGAATGCATCAATGATATAAACCTCACTTCCTATTGCCAGATGGTGGCGCTATAATATTGAGCCGTGTATGGTTCATGGATTTGATTACACTCCAATAATTAACATATTTGTACATTTTCAGCCAAATTGGAAGATGTCAAGTAAAATTTAAGCCACTTCCTGTTGCCAGATGGTGGCGCTATAATATTGAGCCGTTCTTGGTATATGGATGAGATTACACTCCTAAAATGAACATGTCTGAAGTTTCTGCCGCATCAGACAATGTAGAATGAAACAAAAATTACTTCTTGCTTGCACATTGTAATAATATGCTCCAGTCCTGTATGGAGAGCAGAGATGAATTCATTTCAATAGATTTTACAGCGGGAGGCACAATTTACGCTTGAGAAGTCATTCGGTTATAAATATGCACTCTAAATAAAACCATTGGCGTAAAGAAACTATTCAACTTTATTGTGGCCGCACCGGGGATGGAACCGAGGACCATGCATGTCTTAATCCACTGTCTGAACCATTAAGCTATACTGCCTTCTTATACACGTCCGCCATCTATTGGCCAAAAGTTGTATGTTTCCTTTTATCTTGGTTAAATAATTTCTCTCCTAAATGTCGGATAATATTGCATTAAACGTCAAGTTAGCCAGCATCATTCTTTTCCATTTCAACGGTAATTATGCTGCCTGAAACGCATTTGTTCAGCCAAATCTAAAGGAGATGCCAAGTCTCTGCCCTCAATCCGGTATTTTCATATTAAGTCAAAAATTCCTAGCGAAATTGTATGTTCTCTTAATTCGTGTTTAATGACAAGCAAAATAAACTAACATATCTGGCGATTTAACTGAAAGTTTTCTATTCATGTAAACAAACGTAGCTGACCTGTTTTTTTACTCACACAGACAGTGGACAGGCTGGCTGCTGTTAGCCAACGACCTGCATGCCATACCTTTTTTGAACATAACGGTCTCATGTTAACACAGAGTTCGACCAGAGCCATCTCAAACGTTAACGTTTCTTTTTGACTTTTGACTCTTTTAAATATATGCTACTCTCCTGCCAGTTAAAGACAGTCATTAAATGTCTTTAATATTTATTTCAGATATTCAATTCATAGAATGAAAATAGATGCAAAGAAACGTCGGGCTGGGTGTTGTCAATACATTTTGTCACGTAGGCTGCAGCTGTAAATCATACATCGTTATGCCTACTGGCTCGCTAGAAAAAAAAAAAAAACCTATCGTTGAAAAATCACTTGAAGGAAGAAATATATAAAAGTAGCACTTTCTGCGAATAAATGGATTCCCCGTATCAGAAATGGGGGGAATTTACAGCGACGCAGTTAGTCTGTGAGTAGAATAGATTGTGTAGACAACTTCACTGTTTCCACAAAGGAACCAAAAATGTGCTTTTTAACAGGACTTGGTCAGTGTAATGATATAAATGCTAGCATTCGATTATGGTCAACGGTACCGAAAATGCGCGTTGCACCAGCCATCATAACAAATGTCCCAAGATAGGATCGATTTAAACCTCTATATATTTTTATTTCACGTTGACAGTGTAGGCTATTATGTGTATTCCGACTCGAATTACATTTAATTGGGTTACGGCATTCACTACAATCGAATGAAGTCAAATAGAAACGGCTCGAATTCCTTAATAAGGCTTCTTGGTTTTCAAGCTAACTTTCCGAACAGCTGTTTTGTATTGAGTCCTTAAAATGCTACAACACGGTTTTTTTTAAACCAAATAACATTGAACGTCATTGCAAGATACGCATTATATGTGTTAATCTTTGAAATATATGCTACTTTCCTGCCAGTAAAAGCCTGTCTTTTATTTTAGTTATTCAATCCATATAATTAAGGTAGATGAGAAAAAACGTTGCTGTGGGCTGGGTGTTGTCAGTACATTTTGTCACGTAGGCTGCCGCTGTTACTCATACATCGTTATGGTTACTGGCTCGCAAAAAGAAACAAAACTTGTATTTGAGAAATCACTTGAGAAACAATACCAAGTTTTGCCAGTAGATGGCAGTCGCGTATTAGAAATGGGAGAGTCATTTGCGACTTGCCTTGAAGTTTTAAGACTGGATATAATGAGTCTCCAGCGAAAATAGTGAACTATTATTGCTTAATGGATGTGATGACACTCCAACAATGAACATATATGAAAAGTTGTAGCCTCAAAATCAGGCAATGTAGAATTTAATACCTTTTTGAAATTATTTAATACATAATTGTATTAAAACATGAACTGTTTGGGCAGCATTACAGGTTAATTTTAAGGCTGACCATAGCCATACCATTCCAAGATATTAAAAATCAGTTCATAGTTGTGTGTCAGGGCTATAATATCATGCTGACCACATTTTGTGTGAATGTGATGAACCCCCTAGGAAGAGTATTTCAAAGTTTGGTACGTGAAAAAACACTTAAAAACACACAAAATCCAAAATAGCTCACTTCCTGTTGGGAAAAGTTAAGGGATGCAAATGAGAAATGTGTGTGTCTTGAGGAGACCCTTATGCCTTCCAGACGTGGTGCATTTACGTGAAAGTATATGTCCACAATATTAGAAAAAAGCCATAGGGGGCGCTGTGTAGCCACGCCCAGATGAATGTGGATATGGATGTGATTGCACTCCAAAAGTGAATATATTTGTAAAATATCAGCCCGATCAGATGATGTAGAACGGAATTAAGCCCACTTCCTGTTTTTGGGCGTAACGTGTGTATTATACGCCTCGCCATTGCCAAACCGTTTGAGATATCAAAAATCCTTTCGTCATTTAGGGTCAGGACTATTCTACGATCATGATCTCTACATTTGGTGTGAATGTGATGAATACCTTAGCAGGAACGCATACAAACATGATAAAAACCTCACGTCCGTTGCCAGATGGTGGCGCTATAACATTGATTTCTTCTTGGTATTTGGATGTGATTACACTCTAACAGTGAACATATTTGTAAAATATCAGCCAGATCAGACAATGTAGACCATGAATTTATGGCAACTTCCTGTTGGCGCGGTGTGACATGAAAATTGTACGCCTCGCCATGACCATACCGTTTGAGATATCAAAAATATCCTTTGGAATTAGTCTCATGACTATCCTGAGACCAATTTGACCACATTTCGTGTGAATGCAATGAACCCCCTAGGAGGAGTACTTAAAAGTGTAGTACGTGTAAAATGCACAAAATTCAAAATGGCTGACTTCCTGTTTACATATTTGATTCGATGCAAATGAGAAATGTGTTTGTCCAGAGGAGTCCCACATGCATACCAATCTAGGTGAAGGTAGCTCAAAGTGCCTGTCCACAATAGAAGACAAAGCATTAGGGGGCGCTGTGGAGTCCCTTGGCCACGCCCAGGTCTGAGCATCTGATACATCCTGACAGCCAACACTTCTCATGTGTGTACAAAATTCTGTGAGTTTCCATCCATGGCAAGCACCTCAAAAATGCAAAATACATTGAAAAAAAAGAGAATAATAATTATAGGGGGCGCTGTCTAGCCACGCCCTGATTGATATGTATATATCTGATATTGTACTGCTACAATGAACATATTTGTAAAATATCAGCCAGATCGGACGATGTCGAAAAAAAAGTCATTTTTTTGCACGCAATATGTGTACTGTACGACTCGCCATTTCCATACCGTTTGAGATATCAAAAATCCCTTCACAACTTAGCGTAAGGACTATCTTACGATCATGCTGACCGCATTTGGTGTGAATGTGCTGAATGCCCTAGCAGGAAGGCATACAAATATGTTAAAGACCTCACTTCCTATTGCCAGATGGTGGCGCTATAACACTGACCTGTTCTTGGGATATGGATGTGATTACACTCCTACAATAAACAAATTTCTAAAATATCAGCTAGATCAGACAATGTAGACCATGAAATTATGGCCACTTCCTGTTGGCGTGGCGTGACATAAAAATTGTAATCCTCCCCGTGACTGTCCCGTTTGAGCTATCAAAAATATCCTGGCAATTTAGCATCATGACTATCCTGAGACCATTCTGACCACAGTTGGTGTGAATGCGATGAACCCCCTAGGAGGAGTACTTAAAAGTGTAGTACGTGTAAAACTCAGAAAATCCAAAATGGCTGACTTCCTGTTTGGATATTTGATTAGATCCGAATGAGAAATGTGTTTGGACCGAGGAGCGCTATTTGGCCACCAAATTAGGTGCAGGTAGCTCAAAGTGCCTGCCCACAATAGAAGACAATGCGATAGGGGGCGCTGTGGAGTCCCTCGGCCACGCCCAGGTCTGAGCATCTGAGAGCTCCTGACAGCAACCACTTCTGATGTGTGTGCAAAATGTCAAGACTTTTTACGCATGGCAAGGCCCTCAAAAAAGCCCATTTGCCTGATGAAAAAGAATAATAATAATAATAATAATAATAATAATAATAATCCTTCCAATAACAATAGGGTCCTTCGCACCCTACGGTGCTTGGGCCCTAATAAATATAGCTGCAAGCAGCAATGAACGGGCCCAAGCCCCATGGGGGCAACCGCCTTGGTGGCATAGTTGTGCCAATGACATGTTTCACAATATGTACACACTTTGGAAATAATCACCTTTCTGGACAACGTATAGTGTGCACAGGAATTCTCCTTTGATCAATGAAGATGTTGCTGCTGCTATTGGAATGCATCAATGATATAAGCCTCACTTCCTGTTGCCAGATGGTGGCGCTATAATATTGAGCCGTGTATGGTTTATGGATTTGATTACACTCCAATAATTAACATATTTGTACATTTTCAGCCAAATTGGAAGATGTCGAGTAAAATTAAAGTCACTTCCTTTTGCCAGATGGTGGAGCTATAACATTGAGCCATTTTTGGTATATGGATTTAATTACACTCCAATAATAAAAATATTTCTACATTTTCAGCCACATCGGAAGATGTCGAGTGAAATTAAGGCCACTTCCTGTTGCCAGATGGTGGCGCTATGCCATTGAGCCTTTATTGGTATATGGATGAGATTACACTCCAAAAATGAACATGTGTGAAGTTTCAGCCACATCAGACAATGTAGAATGAAACAAAAACAACAAACACATTGTGATAACGTGCTACAGTCCTGTATGGAGAGCAGAGATGAATTAATTTCCATAGATTTTACAGCGAGAGGCACATTTTATGCTTGAAAAGTCATTCGGTTATAAATATGCACTCAAAATAAAACCATTGGCTTAAACAAACTATTCAACTTCATTGTGACCGCACTGGGGATAGAACCGCCGACCTTGCATGTCTTAATCCACTGCTTAAACCATTAAGGTATACTGCCCTCTTATACACGGGCGCCATCTATTGGCCAAATGTTGTATGTTTCCTTTCATCTTGGTTAAATAATTTCTCGCCGAAGTGTCGGATAATATTGCATTAAAGGTCTAGTTAGCCAGCATCATTCTTTTCCATTTCACCGGTAATTATGCTGCCTGAAACGCATTTGTTCAGCCAAATCTAAAGGAGATGCCAAGTCTCTGCCCTCAATCCGGTATTTTCATATTCAGTCAAAAAGTCCTAGCGAAATTGTATGTTCTCTTAATTCGTGTTTAATGATAAGCAAAATAAACGAACATAGCTGGCGATTTAACTGAAAGTTTTCTATTCATGTAAACCAACGTAGCTGACCTGTTTTTTGACTCACACAGACAGTGGAAAGGCTACGCAACGACGTGCATGCGATACCTTTGTTGAACATAACGGTCTCTTGTTAACACAGCGTTCGAGCAGAGCCACCTCAAACGCTACCGTTTCTTTTTGACTTCATGTGTTACTCTTTTAAATATATGACACTCTCCTGCTAATTAAAGACAGTCATTAAATGTCTTTAATATTTATTTTAGATATTCAATTAAAATAATGAAAATAGATGCAAAGAAACGTCGGGCTGGGTGTTGTCAATACATTTTGTCACGTAGGCTGCAGCTGTAAATCATACGTCGTTATGCCTACTGGCTCGATATAAAAAACGAAAACCTATCGTTGAAAAATCACTAGAAGGAAGAAAAAAATCAAAGTACCACTTTTTGCCAATAAATGGAATCCCCGTTTCAGAAATGGGGGGAAGTTACAGCGACGCAGTTAGTCTGTGAGTAGAATATATTGTGTAGACAACTTCACTGTTTCCACAAAGGAGTCAAAAATGTGCTTTTTAACAGGACTTGGTCAGTTTAATGATATAAATGCTAGCATTCGATTATGGTCAATGGTACCGAAAATGCCCGTTGCACCAGCCATGATAACAAAAGTCCCAATATAGGATCGATTTAAACCTCTATATATTTTTATTTCACGTTGACAATGTAGGCTATTATGTGTATTCCGACGCGAATTCCATTTAATTGGGTTACGGCATTCACTTCAATCGAATGAAGTCAAATAGAAACGGCGCGAATTCCTAAATAAGGCTTCTTGGTTTTCAAGCTAACTTTCCGAACAGCAGTTTTGTATTGAGTCCTGAAAATGCTACAATACGTTTTTTTTTAACAAAATACCATTTAACGTCAATGCAAGATATGCATTATATGTGTAAATCTTTTAAATATATGATACTCTCCTGCCAGTTAAAGCCTGTCTTTAAGTCTTTAAATGTCTTTAATATTTATTTTAGATATTCAATTCATATAATGAAAATAGATGCAAAGAAACGTCGGGCTGGGTGTTGTCAATACATTTTGTCACGTAGGCTGCAGCTGTAAATCATACATCGTTATGCCTACTGGCTCGCTAGAAAAAAACAAAAACCTATCGTTGAAAAATCACTTGAATGAAGAAAAAAATAAAAGTACCAATTTCTGCCAATAAATGGAATCCCCGTATCAGAAATGGGGGGAAGTTACAGCGACGCAGTTAGTCTGTGAGTAGAATAGATTATGTAGACAACTTCACCGTTTCCACAAAGGAACCAAAAATGTGCTTTTTAACAGGACTTGGTCAGTGTAATGATATAAATGCTAGCATTCGATTATGGTCAACGGTACCGAAAATGCCCGTTGCACCAGCCATCATAACAAATGTCTTAATATAGGATCGATTTAAACATCTATATATTTTTATTTCACGTTGACAGTGTAGGCGATTGTGTGTATTCCGACGCGAATTACATTTAATTGGGTTACGGCATTCACTTCAATCGAATGAAGTCAAATAGAAACGGCTCGAATTCCTTAATAAGGCTTCTTGGTTTTCAACCCAACTTTCCGAACAGCTGTTTTGTGTTGAGTCCTTAAAATGCTACAATACGTTTTTTTTTAAACCAAATAACATTGAACGTCAATGCAAGATCTGCATTATATGTGTTAATCTTTTAAATATATGATACTTTCCTGCCAGTAAAAGCCTGTCCTTTATTTTAGCTATTCAATCCATAAAATTAAGGTCGATGAAAAAAACGTTGCTGTGGGCTGGGTGTTTTCAGTACATTTTGTCACGTAGGCTGCCGCTGTTACTCATACATCGTTATGGTTACTGGCTCGCAAAAAGAAACAAAACTTGTCATTGAGAAATTACTTTATCCAAGAAAATTAGAAAGAATACTAACCTTTGCCAGTAGATGGCAGTCGCGTATTAGAAATGGGAGAGTCAGTTGCGACTTGCGTTGAAGTTTTAAGACTGGATATAATGAGTCTCCAGCGAAAATAGTGAACTATTATTGCTTAATGGATGTGATGACACTCCAACAATGAACATATGTGAAAAGTTGTAGCCTCAAAATCAGGCAATACCTTTTTGAAATTATTTAATACATAATTGTATTAAAACATGAACTGTTTGGGCAGCATTACAAGTTAATTTTAAGGCTGACCATAGCCATACCATTCCAAGATATTAAAAATCAGTTCATAGTTGTGTGTCAGGGCTATAATATCATGCTGACCACATTTTGTGTGAATGTGATGAACCCCCTAGGAAGAGTATTTCAAAGTTTGGTACGTGAAAAAACACTTAAAAACACACAAAATCCAAAATAGCTCACTTCCTGTTGGGAAAAGTTAAGGGATGCAAATGAGAAATGTGTGTGTCTTGAGGAGACCCTTATGCCTACCAGACGTGGTGCATTTACGTGAAAGTATATGTCCACAATATTAGAAAAAAGCCATAGGGGGCGCTGTGTAGCCACGCCCAGATGAATGTGGATATGGATGTGATTGCACTCCAAAAGTGAATATATTTGTAAAATATCAGCCCGATCAGATGATGTAGAACGAAATTAAGCCCACTTCCTGTTTTTGGGCGTAACGTGTGTATTATACGCCTCGCCATTGCCAAACCGTTTGAGATATCAAAAATCCTTTCGTCATTTAGGGTCAGGACTATTCTCAGATCATGATGACTACATTTGGTGTGAATGTGATGAATGCTCTAGCAGGAACGCATACAAACATGATAAAAACCTCACTTCCGTTGCCAGATGGTGGCGCTATAACATTGATTTCTTCTTGGTATATGGATGTGATTACACTCTAACAGTGAACATATTTGTAAAATATCAGCCAGATCAGACAATGTAGACCATGAATTTATGGCTACTTCCTGTTGGCGCGGCTTGACATGAACATTTTACGCCTCGCCATGACCATACCGTTTGAGATATCAAAAATATGCTTTGGAATTATTATCATAACTATCCTGAGACCACTTTGACCACATTTCGTGTGAATGCAATGAACCCCCTAGGAGGAGTACTTAAAAGTGTAGTACGTGTAAAACGCACAAAATTCAAAATGGCTGACTTCCTGTTCACATATTTGATTCGATGCCAATGAGAAATGTGTTTGTCCAGAGGAGGCCCACATGCATACCAAATTAGGTGGAGGTAGCTCAAAGTGCCTGTCCACAATAGAAGACAAAGCATTAGGGGGCGCTGTGGAGTCCCTCGGCCACGCCCAGGTCTGAGCATCTGATACCTCCTGACAGCCAACACTTCTCATGTGTGGGCAAAATTCTGTGAGTTTTCATCCATGGCAAGCACCTCAAAAATGCAAAATTCATTGAAAAAAAAGAGAATAATAATTATAGGGGGCGCTGTCTAGCCACGCCCCGATTGATATGTATATATTTCATATTGTACTCCAACAGTGAACATATTTGTAAAATATCAGCCAGATCGGACGATGTAAAAAAAAAAGTCATTTTTTTGCACGCAATATGTGTACTGTACGACTCGCCATTTCCATACCGTTTGAGATATCAAAAATCCCTTCACATTTTTTGGTCATGACTATCCTAAGATCATGCGGACCACATTTCGTGTGAATGTGATGAATGCCCTAGCAGGAAGGCATACAAATATGATAAAGACTTCACTTCCTGTTGCCAGATGGTGGCGCTATAACATTGACCCGTTCTTGGGATATGGATGTGATTATCGTCCAACAATAAACGTATTTCTAAAATATCAGCCAGATCAGACAATGTAAACCATGAAATTACGGCCACTTCCTGTTGGCGTGGCGTGACATAAAAATTCTACGCCTCCCCAGGACCGTCCCGTTTGAGCTATCAAAAATATCCTGGCAATTTAGCATCATGAATATCCTGAGACCATTCTGACCACAGGTGGTGTGAATGTGATGAACCCCCTAGGAGGAGTACTTAAAAGTGCACTACGTGTAAAACGCACAAAATCCAAAATGGCTGACTTCCTGTTTGTATATTTGATTAGATGTGAATGAGAAATGTGTTTGGACCGAGAAGTGCTATATGCGTACTAAAGTTTGTGAAGGTAGCTCAAAGTGCCTGCCCACAATAGATGACAATGCGATAGGGGGCGCTGTGGAGTCCCTCAGCCACGCCCAGGTCTGAGCATCTGAGACAACCTGACAGCCACCACTTCTGATGTGTGTGCAAAATTCTGTGAGTTTTCATCCATGGCAAGCACCTCAAAAATGCACAAAACATTGAAAAAAAAAGAATAATAATAATAATAATAATAATAATAATAATAATAATAATAATAATAATAATAATAATAATCCTTCCAATAACAATAGGGTCCTTCGCACCCTACGGTGCTTGGGCCCTAATAATAATAATCTTTACAATAACAATAGGGTCCTTCGCACCCTACGGTGCTTGGGCCCTAATAATAATAATAATAATAATAATAATAATCTTTACAATAACAATAGGGTCCTTCGCACCCTACGGTGCTTGGGCCCTAATAATAATAATAATAATAATAATAATAATAATAATCCTTCCAATAACAATAGGGTCCTTCGCACCCTACGGTGCTTGGGCCCTAAATATAAGCACCATGGGCGCAACCGCCTTGGTGGCATAGTTGTGCCAATGACATGTTTAACAATATGTACACACTTTGGAAATAATCACCTTCCTTGGCAATGTATAGTGTGCACAGGAATTCCCCTTTTATCAATGAAGATGTTGGTGTTGCTATTGGAATGCATCAATGACATAAGACTCACTTCCTGTTGCCAGATGGTGGCGCTATAATATTGAGCCGTGTATGGTTTTTTAATTTGATTACACTCCAATAATAAATCTATTTCAAAATTTTCAGCCACATCGGAAGATGTCGAGTGAAATTAAAGCCACTTCCTGTTGCCAGATGGTGGCGCTAAAACATTGAGTCATTTTTGGAATATGGATTAGATTATACTCCCACAACGAACATATCTGTGTAATATCAACCAGATCAGACCATCTAGAATGAAATTACGACCACTTCCTGTTGCCGCGGCGAGACCTCAAATTGTACCCCTCGCCATAGCCGTACCGTTTGACATATCAGAAATATCCTTTCAATTTAGCATCAGGATTATCCTGAGACCATTCTCACCACATTTGGTGTGAATGTGATGAACTCCCTAGGAGGAGTATTTCAGAGTTTGGTACGTGTAAAAACACTTAAAAACACACAAAATCCAGAATAGCTCACTTCCTGTTTGGAAAAGTTAAGGGATGCAAATGAGAAATGTGTGTGTCTTGAGGAGACCTATATGCATACCATATTCGGTGAATTTACGTGAAAGTATATGTCCACAATATTAGAAAAGAACCATAGGGGGCGCTGCGTAGCCACGCCCAGATGTATGTGGATATGGATGTGATTGCACTCCAACAGTGAATATATCTGTAAAATTTCAGCCCAATCAGACAATGTAGAACAGAATTAAGCCCACTTCCTGTTTTCGCTCGTAACGTGTGTATTGTACGCCTCGCCATTGCCAAACCATTTGAGATATCAAAAATCCGTTTGGCTTTTAGGGTCAGGACTATCCTAAGATCATGCTGACTTCATTTGGTGTGAATTTGATGAATACCCTAGCAGGAACACATACAAATATGATAAAAACCTCACTTCCTGTTGCCAGATGGTGGCGCTATAACATTGACTTCTTCTTGGGACATGGATGTGAGTATACTCACACAATGAACATATTTGTAAAATATCAGCCAGATCAGACAATGTAAACCACAAAATTATGGCCACTTCCTTTTGGCGCGGCGTGACATAAAAATTGTACGCCTCGCCATGACCATACCGTTTGAGATATCAAAAATATCCTGGCAATTTAGAATCATGACTATCTTGACACCATTCTTACCCCATTTGGTGTGAATGCGATGAACCGCCTAGGAGGAGTACTTAAAAGTGTAGTACATGTGAAAACGCACAAAATTCAAAATGGCTGACTTCCTGTTCGCATATTTGCATCAATGCGAATTAGAAATGTGTTTGGTCCGAGGAGTGCTATATGCGTACTAAATTTGGTGAAGGTAGCTCAAAGTGCCTGCCCACAATAGACAACAATGCAGGGGGGGGGGGGGGGGGGGGTCAGCGCAATAGGGGGCGCTGTGGAGTCCCTCGGCCAAACCCAGGTCTGAGCATCTGATACATCCTGACGGCCACCACTTCTGATGTGTCTGCAAAATATCAAGACTTTTTAGCCAGGGCAAGGCCCTCAAAAATGCCCATTTGACGGAAGAGAAAGAATAATAATAATAATAATAATAATAATAATAATAAATATAGCTGCAAGCAGCAATGAACGGGCCCAAGCACCATGGGCGCAACCGCCTTGGTGGCATAGTTGTGCCAAT
The DNA here is from genome assembly GCF_963514075.1 of Conger conger. NCBI lineage: Eukaryota > Metazoa > Chordata > Actinopteri > Anguilliformes > Congridae > Conger > Conger conger. The sequence continues at coordinate 32,750,641 of NC_083764.1, forward strand.
GACATGTTTCACAATATGTACACACTTTGGAAATAATCACCTTCCTGGACAATGTATAGTGTGCACAGGAATTCCCCTTTGATCAATGAAGATGTTGCTGCTGCTATTGGAATGCATCAATGATATAAGCCTCACTTCCTATTTCCAGATGGTGGCGCTATAATATTGAGCCGGGTATGGTTTATGTATTTGATTTCACTCCAAAAATTAACATATTTGTACTTTTTCAGCCAAATTGGAAGATGTCAAGTAAAATTTAAGTCACTTCCTGTTGCCAGATGGTGGCGGTATAATATTGAGCCGTGTATGGTTTATGGATTTAATTACACTCCAATCATAAAAATATTTCTACATTTTCAGCCACATCGGAAGATGTCGAGTGAAATTAAGGCCACTTCCTGTTGCCAGATGGTGGCGCTATGCCATTGAGCCGTTCTTGGTATATGGATGAGATTACACTCCAAAAATGAACAGGTGTGAAGTTTCAGCCACATCAGACAATGTAGAATGAAACAAAAACAACTTCTTGCTTGCACATTGTGTTAACATGCTACAGTCCTGTATGGAGAGCAGAGATGAATTAATTTCCATAGATTTTACAGCGGGAGGCACAATTTATGCTTGAAAAGTCATTCGGTTATAAATATGCACTCAAAATAAAACCATTGGCTTAAAGAAACTATTCAACTTTATTGTGGCCGCACCGGGGATGGAACCACGGACCTTGCATGTCTTAATCCACTGCCTGAACCATTAAAATATACTGCCCTCTTATACACGTACGCCATTTATTGGCCAAAAGTTGTATGTTTCCTTTTATCTTGGTTTAATAATTTCTCTACGAAGTGTCGGATAATATTGCACGAAACGTCTAGTTAACCAGCATCATTCTTTTCCATTTCACTGGTAATTATGCTGCCTGAAACGCATTTGTTCAGCCAAATCTAAAAGAGATGCCAACTCTCTGCCCTCAATACAGTATTTTCATATTAATTTACCATTCCTAGCGAAATTGTATGTTCTCTTAATTCGTGTTTAATGACAAGCCTAATAAACTAACATAGCTGGCGATTTAACTGAAAGTTTTCTATTCATGTAAACCAACGTAGCTGACCTGTTTTTTGACTCACACAGACAGTGGACTGGCTGGCTGCTGTTAGCCCGTGCGTGTCATCTCGCAACGACCTGCATGTGATATCTTTGTTGAACTAAAGGGTCTCATGTTAACACAGCGTTCGAGCAGAGCCACCTCAGACGCTAAAGTTTCTTTTTGACTTCATGTGTTAATCTTTTAAAAATATGATACTCTCCTGCCAGTTAAAGCATGTCTTTAATATTTATTTTAGTTATTCAATTCATGTAATGAAAATAGATGCAAAGAAACGTCGGGCTGGGTGTTGTCAATACATTTTGTCACGTAGGCTGCAGCTGTAAATCATACATCGTTATGCCTACTGGCTCGCTAGAAAGAAAAAAAAAACCTATCGTTGAAAAATCACTTGAAGGAAGAAAAAAATGAAAGTACCACTTTCTGCCAATTAATTGAATCGCCATATCAGAAATGGGGGGAAGTTACAGCGACGCAGTTAGTCTGTGAGTAGAACAGATTGTGTAGACAACTTCACTGTTTCCACAAAGGAAACAAAAATGTGCTTTTTAACAGGACTTGGTCAGTGTAATGATATAAATGCTAGCATTCGATTATGGTCAACGGTACCGAAAATGCCCGTTGCACCAGCCATCATAACAAATGTCCCAATATAGGATCGATTTAAACCTCTATATATTTTTATTTCACGTTGACAGTGTAGGCGATTGTGTGTATTCCGACGCGAATTACATTTAATTGGGTTACGGCATTCACTTCAATCGAATGAAGTCAAATAGAAACGGCTCGAATTCCTTAATAAGGCTTCTTGGTTTTCAAGCTAACTTTCCGAACAGCTGTTTTGTATTGAGTCCTTAAAATGCTACAACACGGTTTTTTTAAACCAAATAACATTGAACGTCATTGCAAGATATATACAATACCAACCTTTGCCAGTAGATGGCAGTCGCGTATTAGAAATGGGAGAGTCATTTGCGACTTGCGTTGAAGTTTTAAGACTGGATATAATGAGTCTCCATCGAAAATAGTGAACTATTATTGCTTAATGGATGTGATGACACTCCAACAATGAACATATGTGAAAAGTTGTAGCCTCAAAATCAGGCAATGTAGAATTTAATACCTTTTTGAAATTATTTAATACATAATTGTATTAAAACATGAACTGTTTGGGCAGCATTACAAGTTAATTTTAAGGCTGACCTTAGCCATACCATTCCAAGATATTAAAAATCAGTTGATAGTTGTGTGTCAGGGCTATAATATCATGCTGACCACATTTTGTGTGAATGTGATGAACCCCCTAGGAAGAGTATTTCCAAGTTTGGTACGTGAAAAAACACTTAAAAACACACAAAATCCAAAATAGCTCACTTCCTGTTGGGAAAAGTTAAGGGATGCAAATGAGAAATGTGTGTGTCTTGAGGAGACCCTTATGCCTACCAGACGTGGTGCATTTACGTGAAAGTATATGTCCACAATATTAGAAAAAAGCCATAGGGGGCGCTGTGTAGCCACGCCCAGATGAATGTGGATATGGATGTGATTGCACTCCAAAAGTGAATATATTTGTAAAATATCAGCCCGATCAGATGATGTAGAATGGAATTAAGCCCAATTCCTGTTTTTGGGTGTAACGTGTGTATTATACGCCTCGCCATTGCCAAACCGTTTGAGATATCAAAAATCCTTTTGTCATTTAGGATCAGGACTATTCTAAGATCATGATGACTTCATTTGGTGTGAATGTGATGAATACCCTAGCAGGAACGCATACAAACATGATAAAAACCTCACTTCCGTTGCCAGATGGTGGCGCTATAACATTGATTTCTTCTTGGTATATGGATGTGATTACACTCTAACAGTGAACATATTTGTAAAATATCAGCCAGATCAGACGATGTTGACCATTAATTTATGGCTACTTCCTGTTGGCGCGGCGTGACATGAAAATTTTACGCCACGCCATGACCATACCGTTTGAGATATCAAAAATATCCTTTGGAATTAGTATCAAGACTATCCTGAGACCACTTTGACCACATTTCGTGTGAATGCAATGAACCCCCTAGGAGGAGTACTTAAAAGTGTAGTACATGTAAAACGCACAAAATTCAAAATGGCTGACTTCCTGTTCACATTTTTGATTTAATGCGAATGAGAAATGTGTTTGGCAAGAGGAGCCCCACATGCATACCAAATTAGGTGAAGGTAGGTCAAAGTGCCTGTCCACAATAGAAGACAAAGCAATAGGGGGCGCTGTGGAGTCCCTCGGCCACGCCCATGTCTGCGGATATGACAGATCCTGAAAGCTGCAACTCCTCATGTGTGTGCAAAATTCTGTGAGTTTTCATTTATGGCAAGCACCTCAAAAATGCAAAATACATTGAAAAAAAAGAGAATAATAATTATAGGGGGCGCTGTCTAGCCACACCCCGATTGATATGTATATATCTGATATTGTACTGCTACAGTGAACATATTTGTAAAATATCAGCTAGATCGGACGATGTCGAAAAAAAAGTCATTTTTTTTGCACGCAATATGTGTACTGTACGACTCGCCATTTCCATACCGTTTGAGATATCAAAAATCCCTTCACAACTTAGCGTAAGGACTATCTTAAGATCATGCTGACCACATTTGGTGTGAATGTGCTGAATGCCCTAGCAGGAATGCATACAAATATGTTAAAGACCTCACTTCCTGTTGCCAGATGGTGGCGCTATAACATTGACTTGTTCTTGGGATATGGATGTGATTATACTCCAACAATAAAAAAATTTCTAAAATATCAGCCAGATCAGACAATGTAGACCATGAAATTATGGCCACTTCCTGTTGGCGCGGCGTGACATAAAAATTGTACTCCTTCCCATGACCGTCCCGTTTGAGCTATCAAAAATATCCTGGCAATTTAGCATCATGAGTATCCTGAGACCATTCTGACCACAGGTGGTGTGAATTCGATGAACCCCCTAGGAGGAGTACTTAAAAGTGTAGTACGTGTAAAACTCACAAAATCCAAAATGGCTGACTTCCTGTTTGGATATTTGATTAGATCCGAATGAGAAATGTGTTTGGACCGAGGAGCGCTATAAGGCCACCAAATTAGGTGAAGGTAGCTCAAAGTGCCTGCCCACAATAGAAGACAATGCGATAGGGGGCGCTGTGAAGTCCCTCGGCCACGCCCAGGTCTGAGCATCTGAGAGATCCTGACAGCAACCACTTCTGATGTGTGTGCAAAATGTCAAGACTTTTTATGCATGGCAAGGCCCTCAAAAAAGCCCATTTGCCTGAAGAAAAAGAATAAATATAGCTGCAAGCAGCAATGAACGGGCCCAAGCACCATGGGCGCAACCGCCTTGGTGGCATAGTTGTGCCAATGACATGTTTCACAATATGTACACACTTTGGAAATAATCACCTTCCTGGACAACGTATAGTGTGCACAGGAATTCCCCTTTGATCAATGAAGATGTTGCTGCTGCTATTGGAATGCATCAATGATATAAGCCTCACTTCCTGTTGCCAGATGGTGGCGCTATAATATTGAGCCGTGTATGGTTTATGGATTTGATTACACTCCAATAATTAACATGTTTGTACATTTTCAGCCAAATTGGAAGATGTCGAGTAAAATTAAAGTCACTTCCTTTTGCCAGATGGTGGCGCTATAACATTGAGCCATTTTTGGAATATGGATTTAATTACACTCCAATAATAAAAATATTTCTACATTTTCAGCCACATCGGAAGATGTCGAGTGAAATTAAGGCCACTTCCTGTTGCCAGATGGTGGCGCTATGCCATTGAGCCTTTATTGGTATATGGATGAGATTACACTCCAAAAATGAACATGTGTGAAGTTTCAGCCACATCAGACAATGTAGAATGAAACAAAAACAACAAACACATTGTGATAACGTGCTACAGTCCTGTATGGAGAGCAGAGATGAATTAATTTCCATAGATTTTACAGCGAGAGGCACATTTTATGCTTGAAAAGTCATTCGGTTATAAATATGCACTCAAAATAAAACCATTGGCTTAAACAAACTATTCAACTTCATTGTGACCGCACTGGGGATAGAACCGCCGACCTTGCATGTCTTCATCCACTGCCTAAACCATTTAGGTATACTGCCCTCTTATACACGGGCGCCATCTATTGGCCAAATGTTGTATGTTTCCTATCATCTTGGTTAAATAATTTCTCGCCGAAGTGTCGGATAATATTGCATTAAAAGTCTAGTTAGCCAGCATCATTCTTTTCCATTTCACCGGTAATTATGCTGCCTGAAACGCATTTGTTCAGCCAAATCTAAAGGAGATGCCAAGTCTCTGCCCTCAATCCGGTATTTTCATATTAAGTCAAAAATTCCTAGCGAAATTGTATGTTCTCTTAATTCGTGTTTAATGACAAGCAAAATAAACTAACATATGTGGCGATTTAACTGAAAGTTTTCTATTCATGTAAACCAACGAAGCTGACCTGTTTTTTGACTCACACAGACAGTGGACAGGCTACGCAACGACGTGCATGCGATACCATTGTTGAACATAACGGTCTCTTGTTAACACAGCGTTCGAGCAGAGCCACCTCAAACGCTACCGTTTCTTTTTGACTTCATGTGTTACTCTTTTAAATATATGACACTCTCCTGCCAGTTAAAGACAGTCATTAAATGTCTTTAATATTTATTTTAGATATTCAATTCAAATAATGAAAATAGATGCAAAGAAACGTCGGGCTGGGTGTTGTCATTTTGTCACGTAGGCTGCAGCTGTAAATCATACATCGTTATGCCTACTGGCTCGATATAAAAAACGAAAACCTATCGTTGAAAAATCACTTGAAGGAAGAAAAAAATCAAAGTACCACTTTTTGCCAATAAATGGAATCCCCGTTTCAGAAATGGGGGGAAGTTACAGCGACGCAGTTAGTCTGTGAGTAGAATATATTGTGTAGACAACTTCACTGTTTCCACAAAGGAGTCTAAAATGTGCTTTTTAACAGGACTTGGTCAGTTTAATGATATAAATGCTAGCATTCGATTATGGTCAATGGTACCGAAAATGCCCGTTGCACCAGCCATGATAACAAAAGTCCCAATATAGGATCGATTTAAACCTCTATATATTTTTATTTCACGTTGACAATGTAGGCTATTATGTCTATTCCGACGCGAATTCCATTTAATTGGGTTACGGCATTCACTTCAATCGAATGAAGTCAAATAGAAACGGCGCGAATTCCTAAATAAGGCTTCTTGGTTTTCAAGCTAACTTTCCGAACAGCAGTTTTGTATTGAGTCCTGAAAATGCTACAATACGTTTTTTTTTTTTAACAAAATACCATTTAACGTCAATGCACGATATGCATTATATGTGTTAATCTTTTAAATATATGATACTCTCCTGCCAGTTAAAACCTGTCTTTAAGTCTTTAAATGTCTTTAATATTTATTTTAGATATTCAATTCATATAATGAAAATAGATGCAAAGAAACGTCGGGCTGGGTGTTGTCAATACATTTTGTCACGTAGGCTGCAGCTGTAAATCATACATCGTTATGCCTACTGGCTCGCTAGAAAAAAACAAAAACCTATCGTTGAAAAATCACTTGAAGGAAGAAAAAAATAAAAGTACCAATTTCTGCCAATAAATGGAATCCCCGTAACAGAAATGGGGGGAAGTTACAGCGACGCAGTTAGTCTGTGAGTAGAATAGATTATGAAGACAACTTCACTGTTTCCACAAAGGAACCAAAAATGTGTTTTTTAACAGGACTTGGTCAGTGTAATGATATAATTGCTAGCATTCGATTATGGTCAACGGTACCGAAAATGCCCGTTGCACCAGCCATCATAACAAATGTCCCAATATAGGATCGATTTAAACCTCTATATATTTTTATTTCACGTTGACAGTGTAGGCGATTGTGTGTATTGCGACGCGAATTACATTTAATTGGGTTACGGCATTCACTTCAATCGAATGAAGTCAAATAGAAACGGCTCGAATTCCTTAATAAGGCTTCTTGGTTTTCAACCCAACTTTCCGAACAGTTGTTTTGTGCTGAGTCCTTAAAATGCTACACTACGTTTTTTTTTAAACCAAATAACATTGAACGTCAATGCAAGATCTGCATTATATGTGTTAATCTTTTAAATATATGATACTTTCCTGCCAGTAAAAGCCTGTCTTTTATTTTAGTTATTCAATCCATATAATTAAGGTAGATGAAAAAAACGTTGCTATGGGCTGGGTGTTGTCAGTACATTTTGTCACGTAGGCTGCCGCTGTTACTCATACATCGTTATGGTTACTGGCTCGCAAAAAGAAACAAAACTTGTCATTGAGAAATCACTTTATCCAAGAAAATTAGAAAGAATACTAACCTTTGCCACTAGATGGCAGTCGCGTATTAGAAATGGGAGAGTCAGTTGCGACTTGCGTTGAAGTTTTAAGACTGGATATAATGAGTCTCCAGCGAAAATAGTGAACTATTATTGCTTAATGGATGTGATGACACTCCAACAATGAACATATGTGAAAAGTTGTAGCCTCAAAATCAGGCAATGTAGAATTGAATACCTTTTTGAAATGATTTAATACATAATTTTCCTGTTTGGGCAGCATTACAAGTTAATTTTAAGGCTGACCATAGCCATACCATTCCAAGTTATTAAAAATCAGTTCACAGTTGTGTGTCAGGGCTATAATATCATGCTGACCACATTTTGTGTGAATGTGATGAACCCCCTAGGAAGAGTATTTCAAAGTTTGGTACGTGAAAAAACACTTAAAAACACACAAAATCCAAAATAGCTCACTTCCTGTTGGGAAAAGTTAAGGGATGCAAATGAGAAATGTGTGTGTCTTGAGGAGACCCATATGCCTACCAGACGTGGTGCATTTACGTGAAAGTATATGTCCACAATATTAGAAAAGAGCCATAGGGGGCGCTGTGTAGCCACGCCCAGACGAATGTGGATATGGATGTGATTGCACTCCAAAAGTGAATATATTTGTAAAATATCAGCCCGATCAGATGATGTAGAACGGAATTAAGCCCACTTCCTGTTTTTGGGCGTTTTTGTTTTTGTGTTTGGCCTGAGGAGTGCTATATGCATACTAAATATGGTGCAGGTAGCTCAAAGTGCCTGCCCACAATAGAAGACAATGCGATAGGGGGCGCTGTGGAGTCCCTCAGCGACGCCCAGGTCTGAGCATCTGAGAGATCCTGACAGCCACCACTTCTGATGTGTGTGCAAAATTCCGTGAGTTTTCATTCATGGCAAGCACCTCAAAAATGCACAAAACATTGAAAAAAAAAAAAAAATAAAAATAATAATAATCCTTCCAATAACAATAGGGTCGTTCGCACCCTACGGTGCTTGGGCCCTAATAATAATAAATATAGCTGCAAGCAGCAATGAACGGGCCCAAGCACCATTGGCGCAACCGCCTTGGTGGCATAGTTGTGCCAATGACATGTTTAACAATATGTACACACTTTCGAAATAATCACCTTCCTTGGCAACCTATAGTGTGCACAGGAATTCCCCTTTGATCAATGAAGATGTTGGTGTTGCTATTGGAATGCATCAATGATATAAGACTCACTTCCTGTTGCCAGATGGTGGCGCTATAATATTGAGCCGTGTATGGTTTTTGAATTTGATTACACTCCAATAATAAACCTATTTCAAATTTTTCAGCCACATCGGAAGATGTTTAGTGAAATTAAGGTCAATTCAATGTTCTAGTTTCCAGATGGTGGTGCTATAACATTGAGTCATTTTTGGAATATGGATTTAATTACACTCCAACAATATACATATTTCTAAATTTTCGGCCACATCGGAAGCTGTCGAGTAAAATTAAGGCCACTTCCTGTTGCCAGATGGTGGCGCTATAACATTGAGTCATTTTTGGGATATGGATGTGATTACACTCCCACAACGAACATATCTGTGTAATATCAACCAGATCAGACCATCTAGAATGAAATTACGACCACTTCCTGTTGCCGCGGCGAGACCTCAAATTGTACGCCTCGCCATAGCCGTACCGTTTGACATATCAGAAATATCCTTTCAATTTAGCATCAGGATTATGCTGAGACCATTCTCACCACATTTGGTGTGAATGTGATGAACCCCCTAGGAGGAGTATTTCAGAGTTTGGTACGTGAAAAAACACTTAAAAACACACAAAATCCAGAATAGCTCACTTCCTGTTTGGAAAAGTTAAGGGATGCAAATGAGAAATGTGTGTGTCTTGAGGAGACCCATATGCATACCATATTCGGTGAATTTACGTGAAAGTATATGTCCACAATATTAGAAAAGAACCATAGGGGGCCCTGCGTAGCCACGCCCAGATGTATGTGGATATGGATGTGATTGCACTCCAACAGTGAATATATCTGTAAAATATCAGCCCAATCAGACGATGTAGAACGGAATTAAGCCCACTTCCTGTTTTCGCTCGTAACGTGTGTATTGTACGCCTCGCTATTGCCAAACCGTTTGAGATATCGAAAATCCATTTGGCTTTTAGGGTCAGGACTATCCTAAGATCATGCTGACTTCATTTGGTGTGAATGTGATGAATACCCTAGCAGGAACGCATACAAATATGATAAAAACCTCACTTCCTGTTGCCAGATGGTGGCGCTATAACATTGACTTCTTCTTGGGACATGGATGTGAGTATACTCACACAATGAACATATTTGTAAAATATCAGCCAGATCAGACGATGTAAACCACAAAATTATGGCCACTTCCTTTTGGCGCGGCGTGACATAAAAATTGTACGCCTCGCCATAACCATACCATTTGAGATATCAAAAATGTCCTGGCAATTTAGCATCATGACTATCTTGACACCATTCTTACCACATTTGGTGTGAATGCGATGAACCGCCTAGGAGGAGTACTTAAAAGTGTAGTACATGTGAAAACGCACAAAATTCAAAATGGCTGACTTCCTGTTCGCATATTTGCATCAATGCGAATGAGAAATGTGTTTCAATTGAGGAGCCACACATGCATACCAAATTAAGTTCATGTAGCTCAAAGTGCCTGCCCACAATAGACAACAATGCAATGGGGGGGGGGGGGGCAGCGCAACAGGGGGCGCTGTGGAGTCCCTCGGCCACACCCTGGTCTGAGCATCTGAGAGATCCTGACGGCCACCACTTCTGATGTGTGTGCAAAATTTCAAGACTTTTTAGCCATGGCAAGGCCCTCAAAAATGCCCATATGACGGAAGAGAAAGAATAATAATAATAATAATAATAAATATAGCTGCAAGCAGCAATGAACGGGCCCAAGCACCATGGGCGCAACCGCCTTGGTGGCATAGTTGTGCCAATGACATGTTTCACAATATGTACACACTTTGGAAATAATCACCTTCCTTGGCAACGTATAGTGTGCACAGGAATTCCCATTTGATCAATGAAGATGTTGGTGCTACTATTGGAATGCATCAATGATATAAGACTCACTTCCTGTTGCCAGATGGTGGCGCTATAATATTGAGCTGTGTATGGTTTTTGAATTTGATTACACTCCAATAATAAACCTATTTCTAAATTTTCAGCCACATCGGAAGATGTTGAGTGAAATTAAGGTCAATTCAATGTTCTAGATTCCAGATGGTGGCGCTATAACATTGAGTCATTTTTGGAATATGGATTTAATTACACTCCAACAATATACATATTTCTAAATTTTCAGCCACATCGGAAGATGTCGAGTAAAATTAAGGCCACTTCCTGTTGCCAGATGGTGGCGCTATAACATTGAGTCATTTTTGGGATATGGATGAGATTACACTCCCACAACGAACATATCTGTGTAATATCAACCAGATCAGACCATCTAGAATGAAATTACGACCACTTCCTGTTGCCGCGGCGAGACCTCAAATTGTACGCCTCGCCATAGCCGTACCGTTGGACATATCAGAAATATCCTTTCAATTTAGCATCAGGATTATCCTGAGACCATTCTCACCACATTTGGTGTGAATGTGATGAACCCCCTAGGAGGAGTATTTCAGAGTTTGGTACGTGTAAAAACACTTAAAAACACACAAAAACCAGAATAGCTCACTTCCTGTTTGGAAAAGTTAAGGGATGCAAATGAGAAATGTGTGTGTCTTGAGGAGACCCATATGCATACCATATTCGGTGAATTTCCGTGAAAGTATATGTCCACAATATTAGAAAAGAACCATAGGGGGCGCTGCGTGGCCACGCCCAGATGTATGTGGATATGGATGTGATTGCACTCCAACAGTGAATATATCTGTAAAATATCAGCCCAATCAGACGATGTAGAACGGAATTAAGCCCACTTCCTGTTTTCGCTCGTAACGTGTGTATTGTACGCCTCGCCATTGCCAAACCGTTTGAGATATCAAAAATCCCTTTGGCTTTTTGGGTCAGGACTATGCTAAGATCATGCTGACTACATTTGGTGTGAATGTGATGAATACCCTAGCAGGAACACATACAAATATGATAAAAACCTCACTTCCTGTTGCCAGATGGTGGCGCTATAACATTGACTTCTTCTTGGGACATGGATGTGAGTATACTCACACAATGAACAAATTTGTGAAATATCAGCCAGATCAGACGATGTAAACCACAAAATTATGGCCACTTCCTTTTGGCGCGGCGTGACATAAAAATTGTACGCCTCGCCATGACCATACCGTTTGAGATATCAAAAATATCCTGGCAATTTAGCATCATGACTATCTTGACACCATTCTTACCACATTTGGTGTGAATGCGATGAACCGCCTAGGAGGAGTACTTAAAAGTGTAGTACATGTGAAAACGCACAAAATTCAAAATGGCTGACTTCCTGTTCGCATATTTGCATCAATACGAATGAGAAATGTGTTTCAATTGAGGAGCCACACATGCATACCAAATTAAGTTCATGTAGCTCAAAGTGCCTGCCCACAATAGACAACAATGCAATGGGGGGGGGGGGGGGGGTCAGCGTAATAGGGGGCGCTGTGGAGTCCCTCGGCCACACCCAGGTCTGAGCATCTGACAGATCCTGACGGCCACCACTTCTGATGTGTGTGCAAAATTTCAAGACTTTTTAGCCATGGCAAAGTCCTCAAAAATGCCCATTTGACGGAAGAGAAAGAATAATAATAATAATAATAATAATAATAATAATAATCCTTCCAATAACAATAGGGTCCTTCGCACCCTACGGTGCTTGGGCCCTAATAATCCTTCCAATAACAATAGGGTCCTTCGCACCCTACGGTGCTTGGGCCCTAATAATAATAATAATAATCTTTACAATAACAATAGGGTCCTTCGCACCCTACGGTGCTTGGGCCCTAATAATAATAATCTTTCCAATAACAATAGGGTCCTTCGCACCCTACGGTGCTTGGGCCCTAATAATAATAATAATAATAATAATCTTTACAATAACAATAGGGTCCTTCGCACCCTACGGTGCTTGGGCCCTAATAATAATAATAATAATAATAATAATAATAATAATCCTTCCAATAACAATAGGGTCCTTCGCACCCTACGGTGCTTGGGCCCTAATAATAATAATAATAATAATCCTTCCAATAACAATAGGGTCCTTCGCACCCTACGGTGCTTGGGCCCTAATAATAATCTTTACAATAACAATAGGGTCCTTCGCACCCTACGGTGCTTGGGCCCTAATAATAATAATCTTTACAATAACAATAGGGTCCTTCGCACCCTACGGTGCTTGGGCCCTAATAATAATAATCCTTCCAATAACAATAGGGTCCTTCGCACCCTACGGTGCTTGGGCCCTAATAATAATAATCTTTACAATAACAATAGGGTCCTTCGCACCCTACGGTGCTTGGGCCCTAATAATAATAATCTTTACAATAACAATAGGGTCCTTCGCACCCTACGGTGCTTGGGCCCTAATAATAATAATAATAATAATAATAATAATAATAATAATCCATCCAATAACAATAGGGTCCTTCGCACCCTACGGTGCTTGGGCCCTAATAATAATAATAATAATAATCTTTACAATAACAATAGAGTCCTTCGCATCCTACGGTGCTTGGGCCCTAATAATAATAATAATAATAATAATAATAATAATAATAATAATAATAATAATAATAATCTTTACAATAACAATAGGGTCCTTCGCACCCTACGGTGCTTGGGCCCTAATAATAATAATAATAATAATAATAATAATAATAGGGTCCTTCGCACCCTACGGTGCTTGGGCCCTAATAGTAATAATAATAATAATAATAGTAATCTTTACAATAACAATAGGGTCCTTCGCACCCTACGGTGGTTGGGCCCTAATAATAATAATAATCCATCCAATAACAATAGGGTCCTTCGCCCCCTACGGTGCTTGGGCCCAAATAATAATAATAATAATCCTTCCAATAACAATAGGGTCCTTCGCACCCTACGGTGCTTGGGCCCTAATAATAATAATAATAATAATAATAATAATAATAATCTTTACAATAACAACAGGGTCCTTCGCACCCTATGGTGCTTGGGCCCTAATAATAATAATAATAATCCTTCCAATAACAATAGGGTCCTTCGCACCCTACGGTGCTTGGGCCCTAATAATAATAATAATAATAATAATAATAATAATAATAATAATAGGGTCCTTCGCACCCTACGGTGCTTGGGCCCTAATAATAATAATAATAATAATAATAGTAATCTTTACAATAACAATAGGGTCCTTCGCACCCTACGGTGGTTGGGCCCTAATAATAATAATAATCCTTCCAATAACAATCGGGTCCTTCGCACCCTACGGTGCTTGGGCCCTAATAATAATAATAGTAATCCTTCCAATAACAATAGGGTCCTTCGCACCCTACGGTGCTTGGGCCCAAATAATAATCCTTCCAATAACAATAGGGTCCTCCGCACCCTACGGTGCTTGGGCCCAAATACTAATAATAATAATAATAATCCTTCCAATAACAATAGGGTCCTTCGCACCCTACGGTGCTTGGGCCCTATTAATAATAATCTTTACAATAACAATAGGGTCCTTCGCACCCTACGGTGCTTGGGCCCTAATAATAATCCTTCCAATAACAATAGGGTCCTTCGCACCCTACGGTGCTTGGGCCCTAATAATCCTTCCAATAACAATAGGGTCCTTCGCACCCTACGGTGCTTGGGCCCTAATAATAATAATAATAATAATAATAATAATAATAATAATAATAATAATCCTTCCAATAACAATAGGGTCCTTCGCCCCCTACGGTGCTTGGGCCCTAATAATAATAATAATCCTTCCAATAACAATAGGGTCCTTCGCACCCTACGGTGGTTGGGCCCTAATAATAATAATAATAATAATAATAATCCTTCCAATAACAATAGGGTCCTTCGCACCCTACGGTGCTTGGGCCCTAATAAAGTCCTGCCTCGAATACAAGCCTGCCCCAAATAAAGGCCTTTGCTTTGTGCAGCCTAAGTAAATAAAAGACCCCGGGCACAATTAGAGGATTTACGGTAATTGTGACCTAACCAATTGAATAGGTTAAATAATTGGCATATGGAAAATGTGTTTTGCCATTACAACTGCCGGTATAATGTGGTATATGCTGACGGTAAAGAGAGAGAGGAACAACTTTGAACAGAGTGTAGCTGTGGTTGAGTTTCTTAGTTTATTGTGTTTTGTTGTCTTTGTATATATGGTTTTTCCTTATTTTTACTGTATTTTTTTAAATACTTATTTCATGTTCATTTTGTCACCTTTTTTACCTGGTTTGGATTTTGTGGAATTCTAGCACTGTAATCTTGCATCAAAGTGCTACTGCGGTGGAGCCATTCTTTTTTTGTGGAGCCTAGACACAGCCAGCTTGGCCCGTCTTAGACAACATCTGGCGTCAGAAGTGGGATGGCCAGCCTCAAGTCAGTGCAGCCTGTGAGGAGGAGGATGGCCCTTAGGTCCCAGAAGGTGAGGCTTCCAGACATTAAGGAAGATGAGGCCTAGGATACCATAGAGGGATACGGGTTTTTGAGAACCAGAGAGCATGCCCAAAAACCAGCACTCCACAGCTGGTGCCTCCCAGACCAGCTGCAGCACCCAAAGTAGATATGAGGCGACATTGGCTCAGGCGGTAAGAGCAGTTGTCTGGCAGTCAGAGGGTTTGCCGGTTCAATCTCGCCCTGGGTGTGTCAAAGTGTCCCTGAAGACACCTAACCCCCAACTGCTATGATGAGCTGTGTGTATGAAGATGCCCACCTACCAACAGGGTAAGGACATTGAGAATTACCTCCCGCAATTTGAATGCATGGCCAGGACTTTGGTGTGGCCAGAGTGGCATAACCCAGACGTGGGCGTGACATAAACCGAAAGTATGTACTGTGTGTGTGCATACTTGTGTGTCTATATGTTTGACTGTATGCAAGGCTCATGCGGAGGTTGGCTAACAATCTGTGGCCGCTGGTGGCCATTTACCTGGGTGGGGCACCATACACAACCATACAGTCTACAGCTCTGGCCAATAGATCTAATACAGTGCATCCGGAAAGTATTCACAGCGCTTCACTTTTCCAACATTTTGTTATGTTACAGCTTTATTCCAAAATGGAATAAATTCTTTTTTTCCCTCAAAATTCTACACACAACACTCCATAATGACAGGCATTTTTTTTAAATTTTTGGCAAATTTATTAAAAATAAAAAACTATGAAATCACATGTACATAAGTATTCACAGCCTTTGCCATGAAGCACAAAATTGAGCTCAGGTGCATCCTGTTTCCACTGATCAACCTTGAGATGTTTCTACAGCTTAATCGGAGTCCACCTGTGGTAAATTCAGTTGATTGGACATGATTTGGAAAGGCAAACACCTGTCTATATAAGGTCCCACAGTTGACAGTGCATGTCGGAGCACAAACCAAGCATGAAGTCAAAGGAATTGTCTGTAGACCTCTGAGACAGGATTGTCTCGAGGCACAAATCTGGGGAAGGGTACAGAAAAATCATCATGCTGTGGGGATGTTTTTCAGCGGCAGGAACTGGGAGACTAGTCAGGATTGAGGGAAAGATGAATGCAGCAATGTACAGAGACATCCTGGATGAAAACCTGCTGCAGAGCACTCTTGACCTCAGACTGGGGCGACGGTTCATCTTTCAACAGGACAACGACCCTAAGCACACAGCCAAGATATCAAAGCAGTGGCTTCAGGACAACTCTGTGAATGTCCTTGAGTGGCCAGCCAGAGCCCAGACTTGAATCCGATTGAACATCTCTGGAGAGATCTGAAAATGGCTGTGCACCGACGCTCCCCTCCAACCTGATGGAGCTTGAGAGGTGCTGCAAAGAGGAATGGGCGAAACTGCCCAAAGATAGGTGTGCCAAGCTTGTGGCATCATATTCAAAAAGACTTGAGGCTGTAATTGCTGCCAAAGGTTCATCAACAAAGTATTGAGCAAAGGCTGTAAATACTTATGTACACGTGTTTTCTTAGTTTTTTATTTTTAATAAATTTGCAAAAATTTCAAAAAAACTTATTTCATGTTGTCATTATGGGGTGTTGTCTGTAGAATTTTGAGGAACAAAATGAATTTATTCCATTTTGGAATAAGGCTGTAACATAACAAAATGTGGGAAAAGTGAAGCACTGTGAATACTTTCCGGATGCACTGTATATTACTTATTAGACAACAAAACATAGATGTTCAAGAATCACAAGCCATCAAAGACAAGACACAGCAAGACCTATTCTCTCAAATTAGGTAGTTATGAGTTAATATTGGTATTGAGTTAATAAATTCATTATGTTACATTATACCATGGTCTAGGTAAATAAAGCTATTTGCATTGAAAAATTGTGAACCGGCATCTGATATAACTGTGAAGTACATTAACGTTACATTGAAATATTAGCCAGCTCTCGTAATGTGTTGCTAGTTTGCTAAAGTTATGTGGCATCCTGAAATGGTTGTTTGTAAACAAACTCTCAATTAGCTATATTTTCCCCTGATACTGGCTATTTCCAACTCAAAATAGAGAAGCTGGCTATGTTGGCTCAATTGTGTTATATTTATGTAATGTGTGGTCCAAATTTTTTTTCTGAAACTGCGAATAGGCAAGAAAGTGCAAATAAGAAACCAACTTAAAATGCCTATTGACCAGGGGCGCAAAAATGTGCACCCTGCTAGGTTTTTGGCAGCAGCCAAATCCGTCACAAATACGTCACAAATACGTCACCCAAAAAAGAAAAATACACCCCTCCAATTGAACATCTGTGTTAACTTTATGTTACCATTTGTCACTGATGTACAGCTACTGCAGCCAATGTAAAAAATAAATAAATCAGATCACGGATAATGATCCAATTACTCATACAACACTTGTGCTCTGAAAAAAGCAAATCATTTCCAAACATAAGCCAAACTTGTGTGAGGGGGGTTTGGGCAGAGAAGACACACAAGGTGGTCTCATATCAATTGGAATGTGACACAACCTTGTAAGATACACTAAGTTCTGAATATTCGAATGAATCAGCCCACAGCTGTTTGTGCTGCATGCACACACACACAGAATGAATGGTTTAATCAGGAGCACAAAATAACATGTATAAGTGTATTAATTTGACACTGGCAGTACTTCTCCATTTCACCAAGCATAAGAATTTTGAATACATGTTTTGCTAGCACACAACACTTAAGCATGTATATGAGATATACTGATACACACAAAAATATATAAATGTCTAAATTAATTCATAAATTATTAATGCAAAGTATTTCTATTTCACTTTTTGCTTGTTGATTAAAACCATCTATGAAATAACCCCTCTCATAAGTACAAGTGCTTTTTATATGGTCAAAATATTTTTCTGCTCTATTGACATGCTCATCAATGTCATGAAGAAGTGACATCAGCACTGCCTCTTGCAGAGCACTTCCCATGGTCACCCAAAGCCAATTGGTAATGGGGGCAAGCAAAAGTACAAAAACAAATCATAAGGCCCAATGTAATCAAAATAGGAATAAGGATTTACACAACCTTGGCACCCCAGGGACCAAACAGTGAAGTTAGATGATCACTAAAAGA
This sequence comes from Conger conger, assembly GCF_963514075.1. Taxonomy (NCBI): domain Eukaryota; kingdom Metazoa; phylum Chordata; class Actinopteri; order Anguilliformes; family Congridae; genus Conger; species Conger conger. The sequence goes on from NC_083764.1 coordinate 32,768,894, forward strand.
ATATCCAGCACTCTTTGAGGTCCCAAAAGCATCTGTTATCCTATCGAAGGCATCAATCAACATGGTAATGTTGTCACTTGGGACCTAACCTCACCTTTATGGCCTTATTACAGAAGTATTCGTCAGTAGAATTGTTGGCCATCATCCAAGGCTGTTCACATAACTGCAAACATACAGTCTAATTCACGGCTGTAATCTGCATTGGGTAACATTCAGAACACCTTTTGCATCCGTTGCATTTTGTCCCATTGTCAGTACACACTTGGTTATATCCCCGGATACCGGATTGTCGTAGAGGGGCAGTTGTTCATTGCTAGACAATTCTGATGGCAGGCAGGCCAAACAGGTGCCATTATGGTGCATCTTGGTGTCAAACAGCATGCAGTCGTACCATACATTGTCCTGCCAGTCTGGGGGAGCTCCGAGGTCAGCTGGAGTGTACCAGCAGAAATAACTTTGTGGTGTACTGCTGCCTTTTCTGGATCATCGGGATGTAGTGAAAAGAGCTGCAAGCAAGTCAAAAAATCAGAGCCCTTCACATGTACAGCAGGCAAGACGCCTGAATGGCCCTTGATTTCTGCTTGTTATCACTCCTCCTTGGGCTCAGGTACAATTTGGTGATGCGTGGAACCAGATGTCTCTCTCCGCCACTAGCAGCACCTGGTAGAGCCCTCTCCACCGGGGTTGATGCCAATGCTTCCTCCTGAAATCCTTTACCACCACCCAATCTCCTGGTTTTATGGAATGCTGGGGTTGTGTGGCCGTATCTGGAAGGCCCGCTTTCACCTGGGAGTGAATAGATCTGAGAGAGAGGATTAATGCTCGACAGTGTCTTACCATATACTCTTCTGCTCCATGCAAGGTGACCTTCGCTGGTGCCAGGACCTGAAAAGGTGCAGGCATGGGCCTGCCCATTAGTACTTCAAAAGGTGAGAGACCTATAACAGAATTATTTCTGCCATGCATTGCCAATAGCACAGAGGGTAGAGCAGACACCCAATCTGTTAAGATATACAGCCCGGCATACAGAGGTACTTGCCATACGGTGAACGCCCTACATTGTAAATGAAGCCATGAAGAGTGTAGAACTTGGCAGCTAAGGATAAGCGGTTTCATTGTATTAGCACTGAGCCTGTTCAATCGTAAAAGCTAGTCATGTTGACATTCTTGACCTCAGTGTCTGTATGACCATATCACAAAACACAATCTAATTTTGTCTGCTCCATTGTAATTTCTCTTAGCCACAGACCTCGCATCGCTGGTTTGTGCTTTGCACTTTGGAAATAAAATAGCTTCAAATAAATTCTTTACCAATTCATTGTGGAATTCATTAATTGGAGTCATGCCAGCTGTAATACAACACCTTTGTTTCCAGAGCACTCAAAAATCATGTACTACTCCAAATGCATATCTGTGTACACTTTTACCTAGGTGACATGCTCTGGTAGGCGCAAACAACTCCACGGCTTGGGCGGACAAATCTGATAGCTGTCTAGCACTCTCCACCACTCCATGCAGTGTTACTACTGCATAGGCGATGCGTGGCTCTCTGGTGTCAGGGAGACGCAGGGCTGATCAGTCTACAAAATTACTCAGCATTCTCATTAGGTTCTTCAGTCAGGTCAGGCCTAGGAGACAAGGCTACTGTTATTACAGACAAACAATCATGTGGTTCACCATCATCTTCTGTAGGGAGAAGGGTAGCAGTTTTGAGTACAGTACACCTTTTTAAAGTAACATGAGGCAGAGTAAGCAAAACATTATTGAAGTAATTCTAGCTGGAGTGAGATGAGCCCTCTTAGCCTGTCATAGAATAGCATGAACTGCATGTGGGACATGTACAGTGAGGGGAGAATATAGCACAATGTCATGCAAAGCTTGAACTGCCTCCACAGCTGCAGCCACAGCTTAGAGACAGTAGGGGAGGCCCCATGCTACTGCATCCAGCTGCCTAGAACAGTAACCCATAGGATGTTTCCCCCCCCCCCCCGTGGCCCCATCAGAACAGAAGTCATGCAGCTGTTCTTTTCATCAACAGACAAGCTTTTTACAGTAGACGCCCAAGCAAGTTAGTTGCTTTAATTTCTGAACGGCATCAATCATGTCAGGAGTCCATGTCAGTCCGTCAGTAATTTTTTTTATCGAATTGCCATGAATGGCTTCCTGTAATGGGCGGACAAAAAAATAAGAAAGCCATCATCTGTTTTTTTCGTTGGCTTTGTTGCCTCCAGTATAGCTTTGATCCGGTCATCAGCCAATGTTTGACTGTTTACATTTAGCATGTGACCAAAATATAACACAACACACATACAAACTGCTTCTTGTGTATTTTAATTTCTTTTTGCAAAGAAATAGTAATTCCAATATATCTGCTTTGCATGCCTGCTCAGAAGGAGCACATGAAAAAAGATGTCTACACATTGAATTCAAGTGTTCGCTTGTGTCAGTGCCTTGGTGGTGCACAGCTAAAGCAACGGATCTTGATGCAGGCATCAGTTTGTTACAGTTGCACCTGCCGCTCCCAGGGTGGGGGTAGGGACTCGGTAGGGACTATAGGATCACCGTATACAGTAGAGCCCTGATTGCACTCACCTCAGAATTACGGTCACAGGAACTTGAGATAGGGGCGGCAAGGATGGTGCAGTGGGTAGCACTGCCGCCTCACAGCAAGGAGGTCCTGGGTTCGAATCCCCGTCGGCTGGGGCCTCTCTGTGTGCAGTTTGCATGTTCTCCCCGTGTCTGCGTGGGTTTCCTCCAGGTACTCCGGTTTCCTCCCACAGTCCAAAGACATGCAGGTTAGGCTGATTGGAGAGTCTAAATTGCCCATAGGTATGAGTGTGTGAGTGAATGGTGTGTGTGCCCTGCGATGGACTGGCGACCTGTCCAGGGTGTATTCCTGCCTTTCGCCCAATGTATGCTGGGATAGGCTCCAGCCCCCCTGCGACCCTGTTCAGGATAAGCGGGTTCAGATAATGGATGGATGGATGGAACTTGAGATGATGTGGCTTGTAGAAGGCATATCACTCTCTCATATCCTGATCCTCCTGTATCTATAGCAACATGGGTGAGTGGAATAGATAGGGCACAATTGGCTACCAAACTGGGAGAAAATGGAGAAAAATCTATAACAAAATAAAGAAAATAAATAATCAAAAAATGATATACATATACAGTGCATCCGGAAAGTATTCACAGCGCTTCACTTTTCCCACATTTTGTTATGTTACAGCCTTATTCCAAAATGGAATAAATTCATTTTTTTCCTCAAAATTCTACACACAGCACCCCATAATGACAATGTTTTTTTGAAATTTTTGCAAATTTATTAAAAATAAAAAACTAAGAAATCACATGTACATAAGTATTCACGGCCTTTGCTCAATACTTTGTTGATGAACCTTTGGCAGCAATCACAGCCTCAAGTCTTTTTGAATATGATGCCACAAGCTTGGCACACCTATCTTTGGGCAGTTTCGCCCATTCCTCTTTGCAGCACCTCTCAAGCTCCATCAGGTTGGATGGGGAGCGTCGGTGCACAGCCATTTTCAGATCTCTCCAGAGATGTTCAATCGGATTCAAGTCTGGGCTCTGGCTGGGCCACTCAAGGACATTCACAGAATTGTCCTGAAGCCACTGCTTTGATATCTTGGCTGTGTGCTTAGGGTCGTTGTCCTGCTGAAAGATGAACCGTCGCCCCAGTCTGAGGTCAAGAGTGCTCTGGAGCAGGTTTTCATCCAGGATGTCTCTGTACATTGCTGCATTCATCTTTCCCTCAATCCTGACTAGTCTCCCAGTTCCTGCCGCTGAAAAACATCCCCACATTGGCCAGGTGATGAGCGGTGCCTGGTTTCCTCCAAACATGACGCCTGGCATTCATGCCAAAGAGTTCAATCTTTGTCTCATCAGACAAGAGAATTTTGTTTCTCATGATCTGAGAGTCCTTCAGGTGCCCTTTGGCAAACTCCAGGCGGGCTGCCATGTGCCTTTTACTAAGGAGTGGCTTCCGTCTGGCCACTCTACCATACAGGCCTGATTGGTGGATTGCTGCAGAGATGGTTGTCCTTCTGTAAGGTTCTCCTCTCTCCACAGAGGAACGCTGGAGCTCTGACAGAGTGACCATCGGGTTCTTGGTCACCTCCCTGACTAAGGCCCTTCTCCCCTGATTGCTCAGTTTAGACGGACGGCCAGCTCTAGGAAGAGTCCTGGTCGTTCCGAACTTCTTCCATTTACAGATGATGGAGGCCACTGTGCTCATTGGGACCTTCAAAGCAGCAGAAATGTTTTTGTACCCTTCCCCAGATTTGTGCCTCGAGACAATCCTGTGTCGGAGGTCTACAGACAATTCCTTTGACTTCATGCTTGGTTTGTGCTCCGACATGCACTGTCAACTGTGGGACCTTATATAGACAGGTGTTTGCCTTTCCAAATCATGTCCAATCAACTGAATTTACCACAGGTGGACTCCGATTAAGCTGTAGAAACATCCCAAGGTGGAAACAGGATGCACCTGAGCTCAATTTTGAGCTTCATGGCAAAGGCTGTGAATACTTATGTACATGTGATTTCTTAGTTTTTTATTTTTAATAAGTTTGCAAAAATTTCTAAAAAACTTATTTCATGTTGTCATTATGGGGTGTTGTGTGTAGAATTTTGAGGAAAAAAATGAATTTATTCCATTTTGGAATACGGCTGTAATATAACAAAATGTGGGAAAAGTGAAGCGCTGTGAATACTTTCCGGATGCACTGTATATGAGACGGGTGCGTGGGGGTTGGACCCAAAATGCACGACTCAGAAACAATAGTTAAATAAAGTCCCGTTAGGGCTTTATTCGGGACGAGTCCCAGGAGCGTAGTAAACACAAGCAAAGTCCATACACAAAGATCCAGCCAAACAAATATAAAACAAACAAAAAGCACGGTGCCGAGGGAAGAGGCAATCTCGTAGTCGGTAGACGTGCAGGGAGGTCCGGTAGCAGGAGAGCTGTCAGCGGGGCAGATGAACAGGCGGACGGCAGGCAGAGGCGTAGTCGTGGGCGAAGCGGGAGTCGAAACCATGAAACAATCAGCGGGGCAAAAGTACAAAAACGGTAGGCGAGGACGTAGTCAAAAAACAAACGATGGTCACAAAACAGAAATCAATAAACTATGGTCGGTAAACAGGCTTGGATCGTAACGTGTAATCAAAACAGTAAATGCTCAAGAGTTGCGTGGAAAACAGAGGCAGACAATTTCGCAGTGAACAGTTGCGCGACTGGGCTATAAATGCAGGTGTAGACAGGTGTAGACAATTAGTTAGAGCGTAGCAAGGAAATGGAAAACAGGTGCGATGGATGACAAGTTTAACAAGGAGATTAGTAATCGTTAGTAATAAACCTATCCTGCCCTAGCATTAGTAAATTAGTAAATGACATGCACGAGAAACGTAAGGTAACATGAACACATGATTAGTTTGTTAGTCTCTACCCAATCCTGATCTAGCGTTAGTAGTTTTAGTAAATAGACAAATAGAAACAATTAGGAAGTGAATGACAGAAGGAGAGAGAGAGAAAAGGCGGAACGCAAGGTTTGCGGAAAAACATGTAAAAGTGTATGCATAAACCGTGACCAGTTAACGTAACAATAAACATAAATCAAAACATGACACAACGCGAAACTAAGACGATAACCACTAAACATAACTAGGTAATAAAATCGTACGAAAACATAACTAGACATGACAAGAAAATAAATCGTAACGAGACATAACTAAACAACATGACGAACCTAGACAACATAATACATGATAAGACACTACGTGACTAAGATAACATAAATAAACATAAATCAACATAAAACATGGCGAGACAGACCTGAAACGTGACAGTATAGGCATATACACTCACAGAGCACTGTATTCGGAACATTTTTACTTTATTACGCCTACGTATTAATGCGATTACCTAATCAGCCAATTGTGTGGCAGGAGTGCTCTGCATACAGTCATGTAGATATGAGTCAGGAGCTTCAGTTAATATTCACATCAACCTTCAGAATGGGGAAAAATGTGATCTAAGCGACTTGGACCGTGGAATGAATTTTGGTGGCAGACAAGGTGGTTTGAATATCTCAGAAACGGCTGATCTCCTGGAACACACACAACAGTTTCTAGAGTTTGCAGAGAATGGTGCAAAAACATTTCTAGAAATGTCTGGGCAGCTGTGTTGACTGTGATTTCTGCTGGGTGGCTTACGCCCGTTGTTTTCTGTTATTTAAATATTTACCAATCAGCCACAACATTAAAACCACTGACAGGAGAATTGAACAATGAACAGTAACAGTGAAATTGGCTGGTGAATTTTGGGATGAATTAAAATGTTTTCTGCCCTTCCTGTGCTCATATCAAAGGAAACTCTAAGAAAGTTTGCTGAACAAGATCCTCATTTAAAAACTTTTAAACAAAACCATTATACACATTAGATTTTTCTCTCTCTCTGAGTTAACATTAGCTTGCTTGCTAACAAGGTCCAATAACACTAAAACTTAACAAAAGCTCCAACATGCCTGGGTATTAATGTGCAAAGAAAAATATTTTCTCACCAACTGTCCAATAAAAGGAAATGCCCCTCAGTAAGTGAGGAGGTTCTGACAGGCGCCTCCCTGGATAATATCTTATCTTGGGCGGCCTGTAGCGTAGTGTTTAAGGTAAATGACTGGGATATGCAAGGTCGGTGGTTCTAATCCCGGTGTAGCCACAATAAGATCCGCACAGCCGTTGGGCCCTTGAGCAAGGCCCTTAACCCTGCATTGCTCCAGGGGAGGATTGTCTCCTGCTTAGTCTAATCAACTGTATGTCGCTCTGCATAAGAGTGTCTGCCGAACTTCCAATAATGTCTACACCCCGCTCCATCATGCATACCCTGGTTTCCTGGAAGGGAGCCCAGCAGCAAGTATAGGTACTTCTCGACTCCGGGGCCGACTCCAACTTCATGTCCCCTACTTTGATCAGTCAGTTGAAGACCTCTCCGCATCACTGGTGTTCTTCTGGCTGAATTCGACTACATCACCTCCCCGTGGAGATCCTGGTGCCTGGTAACCATCGTGAAGAGGCGTCCTTCTACATCATGAAGTCCTCTCATGGTTCCCTTGGTGCTGGGCAGACCCTGGCTACTGTTACAACCTGCAGATCGACTGGGTCCAGGAGACGATTACCGGCTGGCTGTCATGTCTCCTGTCTCCACTCTGCTTCCAGCCCTTTGGCTCCTGTTCTGCCAGAGATGGGGCTTCTCTGGGCAGAAGCAGCTCGGGGACTGGAGACGGGGCTTCTTCGGGCAGAGTAAATAAGAATTAAAAACAATAACAACAATAAGTTAGAGGAAAAAGAACAATTAAAACAGTCTGCAAAGATTTAACTATATATAGCGCAGAACATATCTGCTGGGAGTTTGTTCCAGCTGTGTGTAGCATAGTAACAGAAGGCTGCCTCTCCATGTTTTGTTTTAACTCTTGGAATAGCACTGACTCACAGTCTTTTATCCTGCGGACCGAAAAGAATTATCTCTTTGTTTTATTCTTGTTTAATTGCAGAAAAAGTTTCTGCATCCAGGTGTTAATATGTTCGATGTATTGATGAGCCTATTGGACCATTATTATTAGAGAGCTATGTTGTTGACATTATTGTTAATGATTTCAGAGAAAAAAAGGCATTTCTAAATTGTAAAAAGGAAGTGTCTCTTTATATATGTCATAGTGAATTTGAAGGTTTGATTTTCGCCATCTGTGCTCTGCCTTTCGGCACTCACTCTTCATAGCTTTTACCTACATAGCATTTCTCCATGGACCAGAATTTTATTTAAAATAAAATGGCATTCATATAGCATCTTTATCCAAAATGCTGTACAATTGATGCTTATCATTCACACACACACACCAACGGTGATTGGCTGCCATGCCAGGCACCAACCAGCTCATCAGGAGCAATTGGGGGTTAGCCGTGTTGCTCAGGGACCCTTCGGCAAACCCTTCGGTGGGATCGAACCAGCAACCCTTCAACTGCCAGACGTCTGCTCTTACCTCCTGAGCTCATGTCGCCTGAATTTAGTCCTTACAGGTGCAATAGTATCAATAATTTCACTAATTTCTTTAAAATGATCCAGAAGATCGTTTACAGTTGCCAAGGTGGGGGGTTCAAGTCAGAGAAAAGGCCTCCATAAACAATTCAGTAGTATTTTCATTGATAAACTGATTATGAGTTGGCTCATTTACGTGTTGAGACAGTTCAAAAGTATTCAGTAGCATGGAGTGTTCTTTAGCGGAAACGAAATGTATGCGCGGTGCGTACAGGATTACGGCTGCTGGCGCCACTGTCTCCAGCCACTCACTATAATGCTAAATCGTACAAGGTCTTTTGTCATTACAATAAAGAACACAACACAATTTTTAAACGAGAATATTTTTTATGCTGAAAGTGAATGTAAATATCAATGGGCTGGTAGTATTACAATGGCTCACATGGAAGCAGTCGGTTGGCAGTCAGAGGGTTTCCGGTTCGAATCCTGCCCTGGGTGTGTCAAAGTGTCCCTGAGCAAGTCACCTAACCCGCAAATGCTCCTCATGAGCTGGTTGGTGCCTTGCATGGCAGCCAATTGCTGTTGGTGTGTGAGTGTGTGTATGAATGCAAAATGAGATGTTTGTTTCAGATTAATGGATAAAAGGCTAGTCATTTTGGAGACACTAAGAAGGGGACAACCAAAGTCTCAAAATATTTCTAGTACAATAATTGAGTCTCAAGACAAAAAACAGTTATAAAATCTTAACATAATAGGAGGGTTAAATCTTAGAAAGATGCTAGATTCAGGCAAGCACATATCACATACTGTAGGATAATTGAATATTTATCATATGGCAATGTTGGTTATTTCTCTCTCCCTTCAAAGAATTGCATTGTAGCCATCTGGTTGAGATGTTATCAATGTTCCACTTAAGCAAGAAACTCTATCTGTATTTCAAAAATATTTTGCGTTGCAAAATTAAACGAGCAGCAACAAGATCATGCATTAGCTCTTATGGTCAATTTATTTCCTCTTTAGTAAACAACACTGATGATAAAAGACTCTTCTCTCTCCGCCATAAATGTAGCAGTTCTCTATCACAGATGCTTGAACATAGTTGTATACTGTAATTATTTTCAGTAAGCTTACATTAGGTGACTGGATAAGAAAGGACATTTTAAGATTGCCTGAGAAAAATACTAGATCATTTGCACCTACCGCCACACAGTAAACAGAAAACAAAACTGTCCATGATAGTGCTCTTTTTTATTTATGCTATTTACAGTGGTGTGAAAGTGTTTGCTCCCTTCCTGATTTCTTATTTTTTTGCATGTTTGTCACACTTAAATGTTTCAGATCATCAAACAAATTTAAATATTAGTCAAAGACAACACAAGTAAACACAAAATGCAGTTTTGAAATGAAGGTTTTTATTATTAAGGGAGAAAAAAAATCCAAACCTACATAGCCCTGTGTGAAAAAGTGATTGCCCCCCCCTGTTAAAACATAACTTAACTGTGGTTTATCAAACCTGAGTTCAATTTCTCTAGCCACACCCAGGCCTGATTACTGCCACACCTGTTCTCAATCAAGAAATCACTTAAATAGGACCTGCCTGCCAAAGTGAAGTAGACCAAATGATCCTCAAAAGCTAGACATCATGCCGAGATCTAAAGAAATTCAGGAACAAATGAGAAAGAAAGTAATTGAGATCTATCAGTCTGGAAAAGGTTATAAAGCCATTTCTAAAGCTTTGGGACTCCAGCGAACCACAGTGAGAGCCATTATCCACAAATGGCGAAAACATGGAACAGTGGTGAACCTTCCCAGGAGTGGCCGGCCGACCAAAATTACCCCAAGAGCGCAGCGACGACTCATCCAAGAGGTCACAAAAGACCCCACAACAACATCCAAAGAACTGCAGGCCTCACTTGCCTCAGTTAAGGTCAGTGTTCATGACTCCACCATAAGAAAGAGACTGGGCAAAAATGGCCTGCATGGCAGAGTTCCAAGACGAAAACCACTGCTGAGCAAAAAGAACATTAAGGCACGTCTCAATTTAGCCAGAAAACATCTTGATGTTCCCCAAGACTTTTGGGAAAATACTCTGTGGTCTGACGAGACAAAAGTTGAACTTTTTGGAAGGTGTGTGTCCCATTACATCTGGCGTAAAAGTAACACCGCATTTCAGAAAAAGAACATCATACCAACAGTAAAATATGGTGGTGGTAGTGTGATGGTCTGGGGCTGTTTTGCTGCTTCAGGACCTGGAAGACTTGCTGTGATAAATGGAACCATGAATTCTGCTGTCTACCAAAAAATCCTGAAGGAGAATGTCCGGCCATCTGTTTGTGACCTCAAGCTGAAACGAACTTGGGTTCTGCAGCAGGACAATGATCCAAAACACACCAGCAAGTCCACCTCTGAATGGCTGAAGAAAAACAAAATGAAGACTTTGGAGTGGCACTCACTCCAATGTGGCTGAATTACAACAATTCTGCAAAGATGAGTGGGCCAAAATTCCTCCGCAGCGCTGTAAGAGACTCATTGCAAGTTATCGCAAACGCTTGATTGCAGTTGTTGCTGCTAAGGGTGGCCCAACCAGTTATTAGGTTTAGGGGGCAATCACTTTTTCACACAGGGCCATGTAGGTTTGGATTTTTTTTCTCCCTTAATAATAAAAACCTTCATTTAAAAACTGCATTTTGTGTTTACTTGTGTTGTCTTTGACTAATATATGAATATGATAACAATATATGAAACTATGCTCGTATCTGCCCGACTGACGCATTGTAAACGGCATCAGTGCAGCGCAATTTGTCCGACTGTTCACCATATTATTTATGAGAATACATTTAATAACATGAAGTATTGTTTAACAATTCTTCTACATATTTGAGGGATTATTTTACAACAACATCTCCGTTTATATTTATCATCCTAAATCATATTTTTTGGGCACTCCAGGGAGCATCAATCAAACAGCTGTTTGTTTATTCGTTGTAAGAGAGGCTTTTATCCGTTTTTGCAAATTAACTCTTCGTATATGATACGTGAGAGGTAATATTTCATTACATTACATTGCATGGCATTTAGCAGACGCTCTTATCCAGAGCGACGTACAACAAAGTGCAAATTAAACACAAGAACAAGTGCAAATAGGACCTGGGAGGACAGTATAGTTCCGAGTTCTAGTGTAAACATGCAGAAAATCAGAACCCTTTTAGAGTACAATCAACAACAAACTATTTCGATTTATTTTACATTACATTACATTACATTACATTATTGGCATTTGGCAGACGCTCTTATCCAGAGCGACGTACAACAAAGTGCATACCCATAACCAGGGATAAGTTCGCTGAAAGACCCTAGAGGTAAGTACAATTTCAACTGCTACCTGTACAACAAAGAAAAGGACAAGGGCCTTTTTTTTTTTTTTTTTTTTTTTTTTTGAACAAACAAACAAACAAACAAACAAACAAACAAACAGAGCAAAAGTCACCAAAGGTAACTATCCAAACACTGCTTACCTAGCCAACTAAAAATACCGATACACAAAGCAAGTCACAGAGACAACAATTAAGGTTCACAGGGAGGTAGGGAGGGATGGGGAGAGGTGCTGCTTGAAGAGGTGCGTCTTCAGCTTGCGCTTGAAGGTGGGGAGAGATTCTATAGTTCTGCCAAGCGGCCTGTGGAGGCTGAACGAAGAGGTCTGGCAGGGGTGTAGGGTCTGATGATTTTTTGCAGATAAGCTGGGGAAGACCCTTTAACTGCTTGGAAGGCTAGCACCAATGTTTTGAATTTGATGCGAGCCATGACAGGCAGCCAGTGGAGGGAAGTAAGCAGGGGGGTGACGTGTGAGTATTTGGGAAGGTTGAAGACCAGACGAGCTGCTGCATTCTGGATGAGTTGGAGGGGTCTGATGGCGGACGCTGGGAGGCCAGCCAAGAGGGAATTGCAGTAGTCCAGGCGGGACAGAACCATCGCTTGGACCAGGAGCTGGGTCGAGTAGGGGGTGAGAAAGGGGCGGATTCTCTGTATGTTGTATAGGAAGAACCTGCAAGACCGGGTCACCGCCGCAATGTTCTCGGAAAGGGACAGTCTGCTGTCCATCACCACGCCGAGGTTCCTTGCACTGGGTGACGGCGTGAGTGTGGTATCCCCGAGAGAAATGGAGAGATCCAGATGGGGAGAGGTATTAGCAGGGATGAATATCATTTCAGTCTTGCCTGGGTTGAGCTTTAGATGGTGGTTGTCCATCCAGCTCTGGATGTCCCTCAGGCAAGCAGAGATACGGGCTGAAACCTGCGTATCAGACGGCGGGAACGAGACGAAGAGTTGGGTATCGTCCGCATAGCAGTAGTAGGATAGCCCATGTGCAGTGATCACAGGGCCAAGGGAGCGAGTGTAGAGAGAAAAAAGAAGTGGGCCAAGGACTGAGCCCTGGGGAACCCCTGTGGCGAGGGGCCGAGGTGTCGATACCGAACCAGCCCAGGCAACCTGGAAGGAGCGACCAGAGAGGTAGGACTCAATCCAGTCCAGGGCTGTGCCACAGATGCCCGTTGCTGACAGGGCAGACAGGAGGATGGAGTGATCCACAGTGTCGAAGGTAGCAGAGAGATCTAGAAGAATGAGGATAGAGGAGAGGGAGGCTGCTCGTGCGGCATGAAGTGACTCACTGACGGAGAGGAGCGCAGTCTCTGTCGAGTGGCCCGATCTGAAGCCAGACTGATGGGGGTCTAGCAGGTTGTTGTTAGAAAAGAAGGAAGAAAGTTGAGTAGAAGCGGCTCGTTCTATAGTTTTAGAAAGGAAAGGAAGAAGAGATACCGGGCGGTAGTTCTGGATGATGGAGGGATCCAGGGTAGGCTTTTTTAGCAGCGGAGTGATGTGGGCCCTCTTGGAGGATGCCGGAAAACAGCCGGAAGACAGGGAGGAGTTGACAAGGGAGGTGACACAGTGATATCTGTTGTATATCATTTTTGACTTCTCTCGTCGCCAAATGTTGTGTTGCACTTATGAAGGGAGAGAACCCGTATAGCGAGATTCAACAACACAACACTTTAATAAGTATAACAGGGACGAAGCACGTCCTTACAGCAGCCATACCCACTCCCGGCAAATCTTTATACCTTTTTAAATCCTGTTTCACTTCCCGTTTTCCTGGTCTTACATCACGAGCATTAAAGGCACAGTTTCTCATTTCTCCAGTTAATGTGCGTACGCATGGGTCAGAGTTTCCGTGGAGGACCGCACATTTTCCCGTCAAGTTCGTTTTTTATAAATGCCAAAGTTTGCTTAGAAAGTGGCGTACGCATTCTTTTGTGCCTACACAACGTTTATAAATGAGGCCCCTGGACTCTTCTTCGGTTGTTGTGGATATCTGTACCTCTGGCTTGTTGGACTGACCCCCTGGTTTTTGACCCTGGCTTGTTTTTTTGACTCCGCTCTGTCTGCCCCTGCTTTTGCTATTAAACCTGCCATTTTTTCTTCACCCCTGTCTGCTTTTGGTTCCTCTGTTCCCTCAGGCGTAACAGGAACATAACGTTCACTTTTATTGATTTTGAGATGGGACAGTCCTGTTCACTAATGACTTTTATGGAAGTAAACTTGCAGACCTGGGAAAGTCCAGGGTCTGGTGTGAATGGCGAGGACCCAGAACCATTGTGCAATGTGAATGGGTCAAATGTGGGTCGATCCTGGGTTTTCTGTGAAAGGGGTACAGTAGACAGATAGAGCCCGTCCATGGCAGGTATTTTTGCATTTTTTTCAAAGATGTTGTCCTTTAGCCATGAAGTAAGAATACAGTGTATAATATATTACTTTTTTGTGAGATTAGGTCCGGTGGAGAAGTGGATGGTCTCGGGCTTGCCTGTTGGTGGAGATAGCACATGCGCCTGGGTTGTGTGAACTAATCCGCACAGGTGCTTAGAATTTATTTTGTGTTGGTGTGGGTGCTCTCTCTCCATGCGACAACAGGGAAAATTGCGGAAAAGTGCTGCTCCTTCCCAGGACTGTGTGTGACAATTGCTTATAAGAAAAAAATATTCGACAGTTAGATTCAATGAATATAATAAGGCTCCAACCAACACTGCACAATGAAAACCAATTCAATTCATATAATTCATATGTTAACATTGTAAATGAAGTTGCAACCTTGGCCTAACCACTTCTAGGTAAATGATGCTATAATTGTGGAATAATGACCCTCCTCCCTACCTTTTACAGTGGGATGAAAAAGACAACTAGAATTGTTGCTCCAGTTAGAGGTAATAACACACAGGCAGTGTTATCTTCAAGCTGCATATTTTCTGTGGAAGGGAAATTTACTTGATATATACTTCTACACAGTGGTGGTGATATAGGCAGTGCAGCAGGGCCTGTGTCTCTCCGTGTCTCATATCAGTACAGCCGTTTTTTTACAGGTCTTTATAGTTACTGCTTTTTACTTACGATTCACCGGAAAATAACAAGCAGACAAGTGCAACAATGGTGTGTGTTTATACATTCTTAAATAAGCAAACTGATCTCGGTCATGGTTATTACACTTTCTTTGTAGAATCGTCTGTGATCATGCTAAATTTAGACCATGTGTCTGTTCTGCAGACAAAATGTTATATTGTCTAAACTATTTAATGAAATAATTTGTGGCAGGCTAATTAATTTTGTGTTGGTATAATTTTCTCATATGCAAAGAGTGCTGCCGGGAAATATGGTTGTTAGTCTAATGTGTAAAATATTGAGCGCTATTTAGCTGCCTGGTTTGAAAATGCCCTTAAAGCACAAAAGTAGTTTGCAGAAAAGAAAGGATAAAACGGACCAGAAGGAAAAGTTAGCAATGCTACCTAAACTGGATGGATATTATGGCACCCGGAGGCAGCGAAACCTTGCAGGTAGGATAGCAAGCTAGATATATATAGCCTACTGTACTTTTTCAGGTGAAAAGCTGGCAACATTTGGTTGAAAAGTGAAAGTTTTCTAGCAACTAGGACATAGCCATGCTATATCCAGGTAAATCCTGAGCTGTAATGACGTTAACCTAGTCTGTCAAAATGACTCTGAATCTATATTTCCACCCCCTCTCTCTGGAAATCTAGATTCAGGTTTTGCTCCCAGCAGTTACTGTGAATTACATTTGTTTGTTCAATTGCTGGACTGAGTTTCCACCGTGAACTCAGCGTTCCAACAATGTTACGTGAGGGGGCTGTTTTTAAAAACCTTATGACATAGAAAGTATAAATTGTATCGCTTAACATAGAGGAAGCGACCAAATAGCTGTGTGGACATTTCAGTGGCAAGTTTGGTCCGTTTAGTTTTTATCAACTGCAGGAGGAGTTACGTCCATAATAAGAATAAGACCAATAAGTACCTGCAATAAATAGAAATATACTGTTAATTGTTTAAATAATAATGAAAAAGACAAGTTAAAAGATAAAACAAAAGCTATGATTTCAAACATTAATTAATCTTTTATTTAAAAAAGCACATTTAATGAATTAGGCATAAGTGTGTGTGTGTAGGTTTATGCATTTGAGTGCACCTGCGTTGCGTGCACCACTAAAGAAAGAAAGAGCTAGCTTTTTGTTTTTCCTTCTGTCCCCACCCCAGGCTGTGCCCCTCCCCTTCCGTCCCTGTGAGACATGAAGGCACCCCTGTGGACCCTGGTGCTGTTGCTGTGCCTGTGTGTGCCACGACCCTGTGTCTGCCAGAGAGACTGTTTCTCCTGTGGGAAGCTCTTTCCCCAACACCACACCTTCAATTTGCTGGTGGGGCTCCCATCCCCATCATGTACCATCATCCATTCCATCCATAGGCACTTTGCCTGCTCATGCCCAACAGCCAAACACACTGCTGCCCCTCATACAACATATGCCCTCATTCCACATGTTGTATCCTTTAATGCCATATATTACACAAAAATGCATGAAAAATACGTGCTGTATGACACAGTTATTGTATTCCTCTCAAGCAACACGTTACCTCCTCTTATACAAGAAACTTCTTGATCTAATTGTCCCTCACACAACACACATTCTTACCTCACACAACTGACTGTCTCCCCTCACATTACTTTCTCAAAAGTGGGGTAAGTGACCACCTTTTGCCAGTACATGGCATCCGCATATAAGAAATGGGGAGTTAACAGTTAGGGAGTGGGCCGAATAGATTTAATATAAGCCAAGTCTCTGGCAAAGGTTTCATTTTTAATGCATATTTATAATGACCTATCAAGTATTCATTCAGTATTCAGGGTGTGCTGGCTTTTGTTGTTACTTAGCACTTAATTGATCAATTAAAGCAGTTATTTACACAGTTAACCCACCTCACCTGGTTTCTGGTCATTGTATTTAAGGTGAAAACAAAAACCAGCACACCCTGTGGCTCTCCAGGACATAAAATATAGTTTTTTGTGTTTTTGTTTGCAGCTATATGGGTTGCAGGTTGGTTGAGGATATATTTGGCACCTGCACTTCTGAAATGATTCTGGAGCCCCTGACTAACACCCTACTGGTGCCTCTCCAGTATTGATTTTCAGCACACAATTCCTTCAGCCCTCACTCTAACCTTTACTTAACACCTAACCCTTTAACACATCAAAAAAACACCTGTTGTATCTGCACCCATGCACAACTATGTAGCAACTAAAGTGCGGTTGATTTTGTGAGGGCATATTTGTGTTCCTGTTTTAAACTGAATTCCAGCCATTGAGTTGTACCTTGGATTACAATTCCCAGCAAGTTACGAGGAGAAGTATTACAGAAGTCTGTGAAGTATTACAAGTATGGAGAAATAATGATGATTTTCTAATGATTGTTCTGACCCAAACAGCTGTGGCTGCCCTGATTCAGTAATCTTTCCACACAATTACACTGAGTGAAATATCAGCTGGTGAAGTTGGCAGTAATTGACATACAGGTTGGTTTTGGTTGAATATAGGCCGGTCTCCCTTGGGTCCTTTCTTCATGAAATGAGTGATTCCTTCCTAACTCAGAGAAGTCCCCCTGGTATCCTTGTTTAATTTATGCCAGATAATTTAATTTCCAACAATAAATAAGCACTGGTCACCCCTTCCTGCTGACAAGGGTTTTTTTGCACAAGTGACCAGTTGACACATTTCAGAATGTATTGAAACTGAGAAATCTGATGTGAACACTAACCTTTCTGGATCCAGGTTAGTGGGTTCGGTCTGCAGGACTGGTTTTTCAAACAGGCATCTTCCAACACTCCCTCAAGAATATTGATCCACACTCCAATTCGCATTATGAAGTGTACTGCTTGCATGCATTGGTCAACATTTCTAAACCAATCTCAGTGCCATTTTGCAGGTGGGCTACAATCGCCACAGGCTTGCCAAATACTGACTTTGGTATAGCTATTTTGCACCATGTTGTGGATACCCCGAAAGAATTGCATAAAGAATTTTCTTTTTCAAAATAACACATAAGATTTGAAAATAACATTATATCCAACAGATCTTGACACAAGACCCCTCATCCCCTCATTTTGAGGCATGCCTGCTTTTTATACTTTCATGGTTGTAGAATCTATTGCATAAGAATTCCAAATCTTGACTATGTCCCATAACATAGGGAGACCCTTGCTCTGTTGCCAACTACACAAGTGAAGCTGGCCAGGAATTACAGACTTATAACAATCAATATCCAATTGCTTGTGTTTGAAATTTTAAAAAGGTTAACAGGCCACATACTGAAAAAAATTATTTAAGGGTAGACGCTGTTAATGTAAGCTAAAAATGTTAGTTTGGCATGGGTAGTTGATAGCCTGCTGTCAGTAGAAGCACAATGACTTATCTCCAGTTTACAGTGCATCTGGAAAGTATTCACAGCGCTTCGCTTTTTCCACATTTTGTTATGTTACAGCCTTATTCCAAAATTGATTAAATTCATTTTTTCCTCCAAATTCTACACACAATAGAGATTTTTGCTAATTTATTAAAAATAAACAACTAAGAAATCACATGTACATAAGTATTCACAGCCTTTGCCATGAAGCGATGTTTCTACAGCTTAATTGGAGCCCACCTGTGGTAAATTCAGTTGATTGGACATGATTTGGAAAGGCACACACCTGCCGATATAAGGTCCCACAGTTGACAGTGCATGTCGGAGCACAAACCAAGCATGAAGTCAAAGGAATTGTCTGTAGACCTCTGACACAGGGGAACAAATCTGGGGAAGGGTACAGAAAGATTTCTGCTGCTTTGAAGGTCCCAATGAGCACAGAAGCCTCCATCATCCATAAATGGAAGAAGTTCGGAACGACCAGGACTCTTCCTAGAGCTGGCCGTCCGTCTAAACTGAGCAATCGGGGGAGAAGGGCCTTAGTCAGGGAGGTGACCAAGAACCCGATGGTCACTCTGTCAGAGCTCCAGCGTTTCTCTGTGGAGAGAGGAGAACCTTTCAGAAGGACAACCATCTCTGCAGCAATCCACCAATCAGCCCTGTATGGTAGAGTGGCCAGACGGAAGCCACTCCTTAGTAAAAGGCACATGGCAGCCCGCCTGGAGTTTGCCAAAAGGCACCTGAAGGACTCTCAGACCATGAGAAACAAAATTCTCTGGTCTGATGAGACAAAGATTGAACTTTTTGGCGTGAATGCCAGGCGTCATGTTTGGAGGAAACCAGGCACCGCTCATCACCTGGCTAATGTGGGGATGTTTTTCAGCGGCAGGAACTGGGAGACTAGTCAGGATTGAGGGAAAGATGAATGCAGCAATGTACAGAGACATCCTGGATGAAAACCTGCTCCAGAGCACTTTTGACCTCAGACTGGGGCGACGGTTCATCTTTCAGCAGGACAAAGACCCTAAGCAGACAGCCAAGATATCAAAGGAGTGACTTCAGGACAACTCTGTGAATGTCCTTGAGTGGCCCAGCCAGAGCCCAGACTTGAATCTGATTGAACATCACTGGAGAGATCTGAAAATGGCTGTGCACCGACGCTCCCCATCCAACCTGATGGAGCTTGAGAGGTGCTGCGAAGAGGAATGGGTGAAACTGCCCAAAGATAGGTGTGCCAAGCTTGTGGCATCATATTCTATAAGGCTGTAATTGCTGCCAAAGGTGCATCAACAAAGTATTGAGCAAAGACTGTGAATACTTATGTACATGTGATTTCTTCGTTTTTATTTTTAATAAATTTGCAAAAATTTCAAAAACTTATTTCATGTTGTCATTATGGGGTGTTGTGTGTAGAATTTTGAGGAAAAAAATGAATTTATTCCATTTTGGAATAAGGCTGTAACATAAAATGTGGGAAAAGTGAAGCGCTGTGAATACTTTCTGGATGCACTGTATATTATTCAATTCAATTCAATTGTATAGCGCTTTTAACAAAGGGCCTTTGTCACAAAGCAGCTTTACAGAGAAACCAGGCCCCAAGAGCCTAGGCCGACAGTGGGAAAGAAAAACTCCTTGACTAACACTAAGAAACCTTGAGCAGAACCTGATTCAGTTGGGGAACCCATCTGCCGCTGGTTGACACCAGTTTGTAGAAAGAATGGTTTTAAACAGATAAGAACCAATATGTCTGGGTAAGATGTCTTTACTTCTTACCTTATCATTGGACAAAGAGCAACGGTGGATGTTCCTGGCCAGAGAGGAGCTAACCAAGGCTGTCACCATTAGTGTGGCCAGTACAGCCTTCGCCATACTACTTCTCTTAAGTATGGCCATACAACTTTTTGTTCAGAAGTGAAACATTTTGTCATTGGTAAATTATGTGAATGAGTGGTCCCTTGTCCGCTCGCCCACTCCTGGTCCATCCGCTGTGTTGCGACTGACAGCTGAAGGGGCACGATCAGATTCTTTTCAAGAGCCAACTGCGTTAAGAATGCAGTTTGTAGTTATTCCAGTTAAGTTAGCCAGTTATAGTCCAAGTCTTCATTTCATTCAACCCAAAAACTACTGTATGTACTATAATTGGTTCATTTTAAATGGTTGAATCAAAGAGAATATTTGATTGAATCCTCAGCAGCCTGCCCAGTTGTACATATTGTTTGAAGTAGACTACCACAGCAGGTATTAATACATTGTGTGTTGGAAGCCTTGTCAGTGCATAGGTCAAGATAATGTTCTTGGTGCTTCTGTGAATTTCCTGTCTTTTTCGGCTTTTGCCAATCATTATCTCTTCTTTAAAACATAGTTTTTGGGTTGAATTTCCTGTCTTTTTTGGCTTTTGCCAACCATTATGACATTATAGTTGAAGTTATGGTAATTGTCCGGAAGCATTGCGCTTTCAGCTATCTTTTGGCTTGTGCCATTGCAAATGTTTTTTTGTTTTTTTACATTTGTTTTAAACTAACTAGTTAGTTATGTCACAAAACTAGTGCAAAAAGCGAAGAGATGAAAGAGATACATGCACTTTACTTTGTATAACTTGCAAATATTATGATACTAACTACAACACATGCTAGATGCCGAAAGCTGATCGACTTTAAAACACATTCAGTTATTTCAGGGTCACTTAGTGTGTGGCAGCAATTATTCCACAGGGTCAGTTGCAGTTGCTGTAGCTTCACAAATCAGTACCTTTAAATACAACAAAGTTAACCTCAAAATATCTGCTTGTTTGGAAAGCAAGATACATTTTTTCCCTGCATATATAATGCAGAATACTGCATTAGAGTGACCACTGATATAAAGACATAATCAGTAAATATAGGGTGTTACATACACCAGTCAGCCACAACATTAAACCCACCTGCTTAAATCAGTTTTTTCATGATTAAAAATTCTTTAAACTGTATAACCTTGTCCATAAACACTTAATATGTCATTATATGTTATGTGTACTTATATAAGCAGATAATCATAACTGAATTACATTCAAAAGTTTAATTTCTAAATTAAAATTGAAATCCTGTAAGCTCACTGGGCCAGGGGGTGCATTGTTTTATTTAAATATCTTGGTATGTACTAGTGTTCATGATTGCATCTTAACAGGTGCTCCAGGACATGTCAAATTTTGAAAAAATGATGACCACCCACCATATTAAAAATGCATCCATCTAATCCTACATCAGTTTCACCCTTCTTCCCTTACATGGCACTGCATGCGGTGAAACTTCTGTAAGGTTGCGTGAGCATATTAAGTTTTTTCTTTCCAGCTTGCCGTAGCAATATTGCCCAAAGTGAAAAAAAAAACAAAACCCAAAAAACCCCAAAAAACAAGGATAAAAACCAGAATTTCAGACCTGGCTTTAACTCTCAGAGGCACTAGGGGGATGGCCAGCCTTATTACAGAGCATTGCAGGACGCAATTATCGTTTTACACAACATTGCTTTAATAGGCTACGCTGAGCTAATGGCTCTCCTCTGTGTGTCTCTCTGCTGCCATCTCCTCTGTTGGCAGGTTTGTTTGGTGGCATGTGAGGACAAGGTCTCCCCAGTGCTCACCTGGGATCTGTGCCGACAGGCAGCTGAGCAGCTGCAGTTGCCCTCCCGGCCATTGGGGTGCGAAAATCTGACAGGCCAGGAGGAGGCTCAGGCCCTACTGCCAGCAGACCTGGGGGATGGTGGGTTGCTGTACTCAAAGGCTCTGGACCGCTTTCGTCATGTGGTGCAGACCCTGAGTGCTGACCAACCAGGCAGAGAGAGGCAAATGGCCAAGCTCAGCTCTGCATTCCGTTCCCAGCAGCTTGGACCTGCTGAGGAGGAAGGGTTGGAGGAGCAGGAGGGAGATGAGCAGAAAGAGGAGGTAGAAGCTGAGGTGGGTGCTGAGCATGAGGGGGCTGCCATGAGATTTTCCAAGCGCTTTGTGGGATTCCTAAAAGGCAAGCATGGATACAGAAAGCTGATGGAACCTGGGCGGCCCCTGTACAAGCGCTATGGTGGCTTTATTGGGATCCGCAAGTCGGCCCGCAAATGGAACAACCAGAAACGCTTCAGTGAGTTCCTCAAGCAGTACCTGGGCATCAGCAGCCACTCCAGCAAGTACAACAGCCTCTCAGCAGATTTCAACCGACAGAATGAAGTGTAACAGCCAACTGGGGTCCCACCCCCAAAGCCACTAATATCCCCTTCCTTAACTCAAAACAACAGTCAATCTTACAAATTGAAAGTTTACAATTGTCTTGTTTTTTTTATTAATTAATTAATTTAAATTCCATCCGATTTATAAATTCTTTAAAAATACTGTTTGAATAATTTTTTAAAAAACATCCAAAGCTTTCTGTCACAGTCAGTATGAAGATATTAGAAGCCCACACTGTAGCATTGTGTAGATACAACTGATTACCCCTCCAATGATGCATCTGGTGAATAATTACATAATTAATACATTATATGAAAAGTGGATCATTTTCTCATATTTAATATTATGTACACAGAACCTACATTCCTGAGTTTTTCATAAAATCAAATAAAGTACTTGGTTTTTCTTCTACTGACTGGACTGGTGAAAGCTGAAGTAGTACTTGTACAAACACCCTCTTTCAGTTCCAGTCATCGTTCCAAAATAGAGGTTTTCTATTCCAATGTTAATACTGCCCTCTGGTGTTTAGGTATAAAATATTTTAATTGGTTCATTTGATCTTGTGGATTTCTACAGTCCATCAAAAAACAACCGTCAAAAAATAAATTTAGCATTTCTGCAAATGGAACTATGGTTTCAACCTGAATTTTACAAGCATACTCAGTGGAGAGAAGGATTCATTGTGCATGTGCATCAAAATCATTGTATGTTTACCTGTAACTATACGCTGTAGGCTGGATTTGACCTCTGTGACCTCAAATTAAACAAAAACCATTAAACCAGTGTTCCCAGATACAACTTACTCTAGGACACACAGTTTAAGAAAGCAAAAGGAAGTATTGGTTTAAACCAGGGTCAACAATGGAATGGAATGAACAACCAATTTCAATGTGATGATTTATGAAGTAAAAGCTCCTTATTGTAATTATTATTTAATAAAGCTTTTTGTTTGCTCATGACAAAACATGTACATAGGTGATGTTAAAGGCATTAATTAAATAGTTTACCATTTATTTTGGGGGCTGCTATGCAGAAATTAATTGTGTTCTTACACAAACCATTTTTCCAAAAGCAGTCAACAAGAACAACACAGAGGTCATAAATATAAATATTTGTAATCAAGTTTATTAGTTACAATCATGCCAGAGTCGGGATGATAAATGAATCACTGTCGTGGCATTAGGATGGTCCAATTATGGAAAATGTATCAATATGAAAGGGAAAGCATTATAGGAGACTGCAGGGTTGCCAACACGCTTTCAGACTCTGTCTCATGCTTTCATGCAACCCAAACACATCTCACACCAATTAAACACCTTAACAAAGTACAAAGCCACTCCCTGATGAAAGCATAGACAGTCCCCTCCAAAAGTATTGGAACGGCAAGGTCAGTTACATTTGGGGTTGAGATAAAAAGCTGAACATGAAACAAGAGTTCAGAATGTCAGCCTTTGGTATTTACACCTAAATGTGTTGGCCCTCTGCGGCCTGAGGGCAAAATGAGGAAAACTGCTGACTGTGCCATGCTCTGACATTTGTGTCATTTTAATCAACTTTGATTGACAGTGATTCCAAAGTGTTTCATATCATTGTTTTCAGTAAAAACGCTACAATAATATGCCAAGAGTAAGTAGGTCAGAATCATATGTTGGTTGCAAATTGCCCTAGAATCACACAAATTGTAAACAGTAGTTTTGAACACATACAGAACTGTTGTAAAAACACACACTAAACTATTTTTGGATCACTGAAATGTGTTCATCTAGGTCTTGGGTATCAAAATATAACAAAATATTGTAGGAAACCCATAAAATAAATTACAAAACCTTAGTGTTGTCAGTACTATTTTTCAGTACCAGTTAACAATGGGAGAGCTAATGAATATTTATGAGGTATGTGGTCCTTTCAGATAAATAGGCTTTTCACACCTGGCCTGACCACTCCCTACCTCTAAGACAATGCCTTTTCACTTTTCACAATACTCAGTGAGCCATTTAGAAGAAAGAAACAAATTATTTGCTTCAGGAAATTGAAATCTTGAATCTTGAATTGAAATCACCACACAAACTACATTTGATTAGATTAGATTCAACTTTATTGTCACTGCACAGACTACAAGTAATATGCCAATGAAATACAGTTTGGCATCTAAACTGAAGTGCAAAATAATGCAATGATAGTGCCATTCACAAAGACTTCAAAGTTTTGCATGCCATTTTTGGAAACAGTTCCTGTTTTGCTGCAAGTACAGGGGAACATCACACTCTTCCACTGAGTGCTCTGTCTTGCGACCATGACAGTTTTTTGTGCAGAATGTAGGAATTTGTTGCAGCAATGACCAAAAAATTTAAAAACAATTTCTGGTACCATCTCATCTTTTTGTGCTGTGTTGTGTAATACTGTATCAGTTGGTCGGACAGATCAACACCCCCCATGTGTGCATTGTACTCGATGATAGGCGACGGGCATGGAAAGTTCTTGGAACTCCAGTAACCGTCTTGCGTCTCCCTCCATTGAATTGTGTACACAGTGAAGGCTGCATGGATTGTGGAACAGACCAACACCTCTCGTGTGTCCATCCACTTCACAAACACCAGACGACTATCCCTTATCCACCTCAAAGCTCCTCCTCTTGACTTCTTATAGACAGTGCGTGGACAGTCCTTCCTGTTGTCCCTATATGTCCCACAAGCACCAAAGTTTTGTCCATGCAAGTCCCTGAAGAGCTTTGGGCTTGTATAGAAATTGCCAAGGACACATTATATCCAGAACCCGAGTATGCACAATTCACAAGTGACATTACAGTGTTATATGAAAATCATAGTCCTGTCTGAAAGCTGTTCTTTCCTGTGTACACTACAAAATCCATAGTATATCCATTGCTTAAGTCAATCAAGCACAATCAAATTGAAACCCCACTTTGTTGGCTTTTGTTTCATATACTGTCGCAGACCAGTCTTTGCTTTAGTTGCTACCATTCTTTCATCCACTGCAAGGTTCCTGCGTGGATGATAGAAGGCTTGGCAGGCTTGCTGAATTGTCTCCATGAGAGGTCCGACCCGGAAGAGCTTGTCCTGCTGAGGTGTTCCCCGCTTCCTGTCATTTTCTTGGTCCTTGTCTGGATCACTCGTGTACATTCCAGGAAATGGACCTGTATCTGTCCCTTGACATTATGGTTTGCTGGGAATGTGACATAAAAAATATTTTCCTGCCGTCAGTAATCTCTGATTGGTCTGATTGGTTTACATGGCCGTGTAACATATTAGTCCAATGTACTTGAAGAATTCCTCTACTCCAATGTCAGTCCATGTGTACTTGCTCCCTTTTGCACATCACGTATGCATTATTTTGAGATGCAATGGTAAGAGTGTTGGAATTTAAAAACGCACATTTCTGAATATTCCGAATATTCAATTTGAATTACCCACACAAGAAATGCACTTACGCATGCAGTTCATCCTAAACTGGTGGTATACTTTGTGTTTCTTTTGCATCTTCATCTCTGAAAATAAAATAAAAACAAAATTGTTTGGAAATGTGACATAGTTACATCATATAGCCTACAAACCAAGATCACCTCTCCCCATCCCTCCCTACCTCCCTGTGAACCTTAATTGTTGTCTCTGTGACTTGTGTATCGGTATTTTAGTTGGCTAGGTAAGCAGTGTTTGGATAGTTAACTTTGGTGACTTTTGCTCTGTTTGTTTGTTTGTTCAAAAAAAAAAAAAAAAAAAAAAAAAAAAATGGCCCTTGTCCTTATCTTTGTTGTACAGGTAGCAGTTGAAATTGTACTTACCTCTAGGGTCTTTCAGCGAACTTATCCCTGATTATGGGTATGCACTTTGTTGTACGTCGCTCTGGATAAGAGCGTCTGCCAAATGCCAATAATGTAATGTAATGTAATGCCTCTTTACCAAGTAGCCTATGTCTAAGACAAAAATGCAAGGTATTATTTTGAGATGGTGTAGAACCCGCACAGCTAGACCAATGAGGGAATAGCTGGAGGGGAAGGAGCAATGTGTTTTTCCTCTGCGGTGTTGCTGATGCAAACAAGAGATGTTAGTTATTTATCCTCCATTCAGCACAATTACATTTAAGAATATACTGGGTCCATCACCACGAGTCAGATATGAAATTGCCCTGCTCCATATCCTGCTTAAGACAGGCCTGAAACAGATCAGGAAGATTCTTAATATTCGCAGTTCGCAAACAGGGCCATGCTGTCACAGATATATATCCGATCGGTCATCCATTTGTTGAGTGAACAACTACTGGCCTGTCTCTCTTCTTCCCTTTCTCGCTAAAACTCTGGAACGGGCGGTCTGCTCCCAACTGTCCACTTATCTTCTCCACAACAATCTCCACGATTCCAACCAGTCCGGCTTCAAAAGTGGCCACTCCACTGAAACCACCCTGCTTGCGGTCACTGAGGCACTCCACTCTGCTAAAGCCAAACCCTTTCCTCTGTCCTCATCTTCCTCGACCTGTCGGCTGCCTTTGATACAGTCAAACATGAGATTCTGCTCTCATCGCTGACTGGGATGGGTGTCACAGGATCTGCACTGGCATGGTTTTCTTCCTACCTCTCTGGTCGTTCCTATCAGGTGACTTGGAGGGGCTCAGTCTCTGACCCTCACCCCCTACATACTGGAGTCCCGCAGGGCTCAGTTCTTGGTCCTCTCCTCTTCTCTCCATACATCATGTCTCTTGGTTCTGTTATCTCTTCCCATGGCTTTTCTTACCATTCTTACGCCGATGACATGCAACTCTTTCTTTCCTTCCCCCCCGATACCCAGGACACCACACAGATCTCTGCCTGCTTGGCTGATATCTCTGCGTGGATGATTTCCCACTACCTGAAGCTTAACCTGGCCAAGATTGAGCTTCTCTACATCCCTGCTAAGTCCTCTCCAACAATCAACCTCTCACTGACTGTTGAGGACTTTGTAGTTTCCTCCTCCCATACGGCAAAGAATCTTAGGGTGACTCTTGATAACAGCCTCACCCTGGCTCCACAAGTATCGTCCACTGCCAGAACCTGCAGGTTCTTCCTTTACAATATACGCCGCATCCGTCATCTCCTGACGGAGAAAGCCACCCAGCTCCTAGTCCAGGCGCTCGTCATTTCCCACCTGGATTACTGCAGTTTGTGCCATCAAGCCCCTCCAGCTGGTCCAGAATGCTGCAGCCTGCGGTCGAGCTGCACATTCACGCCTGTTTTCCGTTCTGGTTCCTCAGTGGTGGAATGAATTGCCTATCACTGTCCGGATAGCAGAATCCCTCCCCCTATTTCGATGCAGACTAAAAACACACCTTTTCAAACTGTACCTTAGTCCTACCTCCTGACTCCCCGCGCCCCCTTTCCGATATCCCTATCCCCTATCCCTCTTGTCTAACTGAAAAAAAAAAAAATGATTTGAATTGAATTGATTTGCACTTATGATGACTGTATGTTTAGAACAGCACTTCATGTGGATGTGTTGCTTTAACTTGTGGAAGAACCTATACACTTGTAAATCGCTTTGGATTAAAAGCATCTGCCAAATGACTAAAATGTAAATGTAAAAATATATATCCGATCTGTCGTCCATTTGTAGAGTGGTTACCCCCCCCGACTCTTCCTTGTGTGCTGCCATTACCCAATATGTAGCACAATTGCTGAATCTCAGTTCGTTGGAGAACACAGAGGTTGGGGGTCTAGCCAACACAATACATGCATTATATTTTACAAAGATAGTTGTGGGCCCAGGTCAGCATGCATTCAGAAGGCTCCTTAAAGCTAATTTGACAAGAACCGACGTAGAACGTCCATGGGTTCTCTTCACATCAAATCACCAGAACCATGCACCACCAATCCCATTTTACTGGCAGAACTTGGCTGCCTTTCCCAACTTGGGGACTCCACTAAAGTACCAAGCCACTGATCAGTTGGTTTTTGGTCAGAATTGTTCCTCTGAGTATTCAGTCGTAATTTAGGCTGAAAAAGGTATAAGATGGATTTGAGTCATGGAGATCACACAAGTTAAAATCAGAGCAATTTATTAACAGGCAGGTAGGTCATTAGCTTAGAATTCATCAATCAATTACAAAATGCAGAAATTAAGAATAGAAATACAGAGTAAATAATCTTACCCAGCCTGCTTCAGCTACACACAGACACAGAATATGCACGGTGTGGGAAGTCGGATCTTCCCAGATTGCTTGCTTTAGTCTCCTTAAATCCAAAATCAGGTATTTGATCTTAACTGGGTCTGCAATTAACCATCTGGTGTTTATAACCATTTGGAATTTAGAGCCAGGCCTCCCCAGGCAGTGAGATTTTGGTCAGGGGGTGAGGCCAATGGCACAATGACCCAGTTACCTTGCCCGGAAAAGGGAAACCGGGGCCCCCTGCTGGAGCCAGACCCGGGAGGGGAGCTCGTCGGCGAGCGTCTGGTGGCTGGGCCTTATCCCATGGGGCCCGGCCGGGCACAGCCCGAACTGGTCATGTGGGGTCGCCGCCCTGTGGGCTCACCACCTGCAGGGGTCGGCATCGGAGTCAGGTGCTTTGCCCAACGGGCAGTAGGCAAAGGCGGGGATCCAGGTGTGCTGATCCTCGGCATCGCAGACTGGTTCTGGGGACGTGGAACGTCACCTCTCTGGTGGGGAAGGAACCGGAGCTAGTGCGGGAGGCGGAGCGGTACCAACTAGATATAGTTGGGCTCACCTCCACGCACGGTACTGGTTCCGGAACCAAACTCCTGGAGAGGGGCTGGATTCTGTTGTTTTCTGGAGTTGCTCAAGGTGAGAGGCGCCGGGCGGGTGTGGAGATGCTCACAAGCCACCGGCTGAGCGCCACCGTGTTGGAGTTCCACCCGGGGAACGAGAGGGTCACCTCTCTGCGACTACGTGTCGCTGGGGGGAAAGCTCTGACTGTCATTTGTGCTTATGCACCAAACGGCAGTTCAGAGTATCCGGCCTTCTTGGAGTCACTGGGCGGCATCCTGGAAAGGGTGCCACCCGGAGACTTCATAGTTCTGCTGGGCGACTTCAACGCTCACGTGGGCAATGATGGAGAAACCTGGAGGGGGGTGATTGGGAGGAATGGCCTGCCTGATCTGAACCCAAGCGGTGTTTTGTTATTGGACTTCTGTGCTGGTCATGGATTGTCGATAACAAACACCATGTTCGAGCATAGGGTAGCTCATAAGTGTACTTGGTACCAGAGCACCTTAGGCCAAAGATCGATGATCGACTTTGTGGTCGTATCATCAGACCTGCGGCCATATGTCTTGGACACTCGGGTGAAGAGAGGAGCAGAGCTGTCAACTGATCACCACCTGGTGGTGAGTTGGATCAAGTGGCAGGGGGGGCTGCCGGACAGACCCGGTAAACCGAAACGTGTGGTGAGGGTGAACTGGGAACATCTGGCGGAGGCCCCTGTTTGCAAGGTCTTCAACTCCCACCTCTGGAGGAGCTTCTCACGCATCCCGGGGGAGCTGGAGACATGGAATCCGAGTGGGCCATGTTCAAAGCCTCCATTGCAGAGGTGGCAAGCAGGAGCTGTGGCCAGAAGGTCATCGGTGCCTGTCGGGGCGGCAACCCAAGAACCCGCTGGTGGACACCAGCGGTGAGGGAGGCCGTCAAGCTGAAGAAGGAGGCCTTTCGGGCTTGCCTGGCCCGGGGGTCCCCTGAAGCAGCAGACAGGTACCGGGTGGCCAGAAGGGCTGTGGCTTCGGCAGTCGCCGAAGCAAAAACCCGGGTATGGGAGGAGTTCGGGGAGGCTATGAAGAAGGACTTTCGGTTGGCCTCGAGGAAGTTCTGGCAAACCATCCGACGACGAGGGAAAACAGGGCTTGTCTCAGGCTGTTTTCAGCAGGGGAGGAGAACTGCTGACCCGGACTGGGGATATTGTCGGGCAGTGGAAAGAGCACTTTGAGGAGCTCCTGAACCCGAACAACACGTCCTCTGTGGAAGAAGCAGAGCCCGAAGACTCGGGGGAATCTGCACCTATATCCCTGGCGGAAGTTGCTGAGGTAGTCAAAAAGCTCCTCAGTGGCAAGTCGCCGGGTGTAGATGAGATTCGCCCTGAGATGCTGAAGGCTCTGGACATTGTTGGGCTGTCTTGGCTGACACGCCTCTTCAGTGTCGCGTGGAGGTCGGGGACAGTACCTGTAGAGTGGCAGACCGGGGTGGTGGTCCCCATTTTCAAGAAGGGGGACCGGAGGGTGTGCTCCAATTATCGGGGTATCACACTCCTCAGCCTCCCTGGGAAAGCTTACTCTAGGGTACTGGAAAGGAGGCTCTGACCGACAGTCGAACCTCGGATTCAGGAGGAGCAATGTGGCTTCCGTCTTGGTCGTGGAACAGTGGACCAGCTCTTTACCTTGGCAGGGTTGCTGGCGGGGTCATGGGAGTTTGCCCATCCAGTCCACATGTGCTTTGTGGACTTGGAGAAGGCTTTCGACCGTGTCCCCCGGGGAACCCTGTGGCGTGTACTGCGGGAGTATGGGGTACCAGGGCCGTTGACACGAGCCATCCGGTCCCTGTATAACCAAAGTGAGAGCTGTGTCCGCATTCTCGGCACAAAGTCAAGCACATTTCCTGTGGGTGTTGGACTCTGCCAAGGTTGCCCCTTGTCATCAGTCCTGTTTGTGGTATTCATGGACAGGATCTCAAGGCGCAGCCGAGGTGAGGAGAGTGTCCGGTTTGATGACCTCAGAATCGCATCTCTGCTTTTTGCGGATGATGTGGTTCTGCTGGCTTCATCGGACCGTGGCCTTCAGCACGCACTGGAGCAGTTTGCAGCCGAGTGTGAAGCGGCCGGGATGAGAGTCAGCACCTCCAAGTCCGAGGCCATGGTTCTCTGCCGGAAAACGGTGGATTGCTCCCTCCGGATTGGGAACGAGTCTTTGCCCCAAGTGAAGGAGTTCAAGTATCTCGGGGTCTTGTTCACGAGTGAGGGTAGAAGGGAGCGTGAGATCGACAGGCGGATCGGTGCAGCGTCAGCAGTAATGCGGGCGTTGCACCGGACCGTCGTGGTGAAGATTTACTGGTCAATCTACGTCCCAACCCTCACCTATGGTCACGAGCTTTGAGTAGTGACCGAAAGAACGAGATCGTGTATACAAGCGGCCGAAATGAGCTTCCTCCGTAGGGTGGCTGGGCTCAGCCTTAGAGATAGGGTGAGGAGCTCGGACATCCAGAGGGAGCTCGGATTAGAGCCGCTGCTCCTTCGCGTCGAAAGGAGCCAATTGAGGTGGTTCGGGCATCTGATCAGGATGCCTCCCGGGCGCCTCCCTTTGGAGGTTTTCCGGGCTCGTCCAACTGGGCGGAGACCCCGAGGGAGACCCAGAGCCCGCTGGAGAGATTATATATCTCTCCTGGCCTGGGAACGCCTCGGAATCCCCCAGGAGGAGCTAGAATGCGTTGCTGGGGAGAGGGGCGCCTGGAATACCCGGCTTTGCCGACTGCCACCGCGACCCGACTCCGGATAAGCGGGTGATGATGGATGGATGGATGGTGAGGCCAGTGGCTTTCACATGGACAGATTTCCGCTCAGTTTTCCCTAGGTTCCTGGGT
The DNA here is from genome assembly GCF_963514075.1 of Conger conger. NCBI lineage: Eukaryota > Metazoa > Chordata > Actinopteri > Anguilliformes > Congridae > Conger > Conger conger. The sequence continues at coordinate 32,800,479 of NC_083764.1, forward strand.
GGTTATGATGTCCTCAGTATGCTGCTGTGGAAACTAGCCCATTGAACCAGTCGCACTGAAACAATAAGAATAATACCAATAATACCAACCATTACTATGTTCTGATCTGGGATTGTCATGAAACATGTTTATGCCATATACACCATTTTAGCGCTCCAACCCTGAAAGGAATGTGAGAGGAGGGGGTGATTTACAGGGGGTTCAAGAAGATAATCTGTTTTGGGAACAATGGAGTTTTCCCCCCTCAGGCCCCCACCTGTATGGGTGCTGAGAAACTGGGGCTAAAGATGTATGCTCCTGGGGGGAGAGTTAAATTACTTTACCACCACATATTGCCACCATATCAGAGGAGGTCAGCAAAACTGACGACACCAAATTTAATCATTTCCGCCTTACAATGGTTAAAATCGTTCATAAATTGGAAACTTACAAATGCATATTACTGAATATTCATACGAACACAGAGAGAAGTTGCAATACAGCACACCAATATCATTGTAAGAAATACAGTTCCTCTTGGAGTTGGTCTGTTTAGCTAAGTAATTTTTTCAGCTATTCTGCTACTCTACCACACATCACGTATGTATTCTTTTGCGATGCAATGGTAAGAGTGTTGGAATTTATAAACACACATTTCTGAATATTCAATTGTATTACACAGGCAAGAAATGCACTTACTCATGCAGTTCATCCTCAGCAGTGTACTCAGCTGGATCCTTTTGCTGTTCAAAATGGCACCACTCTTTGTCAGTGTCCCCTTTAGTGTTGGTACAAGGTGAGTTGTTCGCTCACCTGCTGGTGAATAATTATCACCTTGTTTCAATGTAAATGAGATGGACCGGAATTTGTGCCAAACAAAACTCACATACTCATGAGTAAAGATTAAGAAATCGCAGTGGTCTTATTAATCTATTTTCAAAGTTCATGTTATCTGTCAATAGGTGCATTGGGAAGTCAAGATTCTAAGGTTTCTGTCAATATGTTTATTGCATATGTATGGTAAAATCTCACAAAGTTAATCATCCAAATACAAAGGAAAGTTGATTTGATCTTGTCAACCCCAGAGGATTAAACTACTTCGAACATAGCACCTTTGGTATCAGGCCACCCAATTGTTAGGTGAGCAAAAGTAATGGACCAGAGAGTATTTAAGTAAATTAAAGTAAATAACACTTAATATTTTGTAGCATATCCCTTGCTTGCAATAACTGCATCAAGCCTGTGACCAATTAACATTACCAAATTGGTCCATTTCAGGGCGTTCAGAAAAAAAGTCATGGGGATGTACTCGGGGATGTACCTTCAGGATATAGCGGATGGTGTAAACTGGGTCGCCATCAATGAGTTGCAGGGGAAGAGGAGGTTTGGCAGGTGGGCTAAGCCTGGAAGGAACATAAAAGGGCCAATGAATGTTGAGATGGTAAAAGGGCCAATGAATCTAGGGGAATGCTTGTGGCAGGCGGAACGGAGGGGAATTTCTTTAGATGACAGCCAAACCTTCTGGCCCACAGTAGCAGGGAGCAGGGTGATGGCGACGGTCCGTAAACTTCTTCATTTCAGTAACGTGGTGGAGCAGAGTGGTCCCTCCCTTTTCCAGGCCCGGTAATTGTGTTGAACAAGGAGTTCAGCAGCTGGCTCTTCTATGTCCCTTTCTTCCTCAGGAAACAAGGGTGGCTGATAGCCCAGACAGCAGGCAAAGGGGGGCAGAGAATTGTGGGCATATCCACTTTCATCCACTGTCCTATCATTGGACTTTGAACACTTTCAACGTCTGTGACGTCTTGCTTTCATTAAACACTATCGACCCTGGAATCTTGATATGAGGCAAAGGCAATTCTACTGTTGAGCTGGGGTATTTCTCTTCTTATTATGACCAGGCATGACCAGGTATATCCAAGAAGGAAATTATGTTACATATTACATTACAAGGCATTTAGCAGACACTCTTATCCAGAGTGACGTACAATGAAGTGCAGATCGAACACATGTACAAGTGTGAAGAGGACCCGAGAGGACGGTTCCGAGTCCGAGCATGACCATACAGTTATAAAAATCTGTATGGTCCCAAACCAAACAGATTTATGTATTTCTCCACAGACATAGTCCAGTACATACACACAAGGTGGTCAAGCATGAACTGAAGAGACGGAGGCAATCTCTGCCATTTTATAATGGCGGAGTGCCGTTACACCCCCAAACTGTGCCAATATCCATTATATACCACAGGATCTATTTCCATAACGTTTTATCTTTAAAAATGCATCTTTTAAAATTTCACTAAAGAATATATTTTAATGGAATTATGTTTGATGGTAAATGTATTCTTCTGCTGAACAGTAGTTTATTAGTTGCTAAGCAATGGTATTGTGAACGTTAGCAAGCAATAATGTATCCCCACTTGTCGAGGACCCGGCCCTAGGCCCCCCTGATGAGAGATTGACGGGGGATGGGTTAGAAAGGAATGCATTGTTAACCCCTCGCACACGCCATCGAGGTGGTTCAGAGAATATGTGGTTCAGAGAATGAGCAGCCATGCTTGTCAGTAGAGGAGTCTGAAGTCGGGGGACTTAGATTTAGGGTTTTAAGGAGCAAGGTTAAAGTTCTGACTGAGAATACCCCAACCCTACAGGGGAGGGGCACAATGCCTGGCTAAAGAAAAACAAAAATAAGGAAAACGGAAGGGATGTCAATACCGAAAGAAAATGAATGATTAATGGCGGATGATTTACACTCAGCTATTGGCTGGATGTCCTTTGTAAATCCCTTAAGGCGCCGCGGAGAGGGGCACCTGAAGAGGGTGTTGGGATGGTGGCAGGCTTTAACGTCTGGCTTACATGAAATCAAAGTTTGGAGGAAGTCAAGGAAAGATTATGAAACTGACACAGACACCAGTGATGAATAGGTTCATTAAAAACAACATAAGGGCTAGTGTTTTTCCACTCATATATTAAGTTGGGGGAAATTCCCAAACCAGAGGGGCCCATGAAATAAAATATTGGGGACGGTTCTTTGGAGGTATGAGAAAATGACAATTGGAAAAACAGAAATAATTAATATGGTCATTAAAAAACAGGTTATATAAAAGATAAATGTCTTCCCGCTTGACATAATGGGGGCATTTCTTATCAAAAAAGGTACACTTTTGTATGCAAAAAAGATATATAAGGGATAAGCTTTTAGACCTTAGAGCGGGATCCCAGAATTTGGCTTCAGAAGATATCTACGAGCTGGTGAAGAGAGAGCAACACAAGACAGCTGTAGTCAAGCTGGAGTGGCGCGCTCCCTCTGCGCGCCACTCCAGGATATGGATATGGAGAGAGGAGTGACGTACGCGGTGCGGACTCAGGTGAAGAAAGAGCCACGCAGAACAATTATAACAAAGCTGGAGTGGTAATTATAATCTATATTATTTGTAGAAGTAGGAAAAGTAACATATTATAAGTTTACTTTTATATATCTTTTATTTCTTATTAGGATACTATATAAAGTAGAAAAATGTAGAGAAATTATCATATTTAGATAAATATAATATTATAGGAATAGTTTCTTTTTAAACGTCAAGAAGGGGGAGCTATAGGATAAGGCTAAGGCCAAAGAGGATGGATATAGGAAGGGTGTACCTTGATTTTTAAACATCGTGGTGGAAAGGTAATTTAGAAAGAGCTAAGAGGGGTATATGTAACTTGCATGTGATTAGCAAACTGCAAAAGATGATATGTACACTGTAATCTGTACAACTCTATTCTTTTGATTGATTATAATAAAATATATCTTACTATAATCATATGTGACAAAGAGTCTTTAGAGTAAATACATTGAATACAGGACATCGATTACCAGATTTGCATCACACCCTTCACTTCGAGACTGGGCTGGAAGTTCAGTAGAACTTACCAGGGCTCCAGGACGTTCGGAGTACTTGAGTTCGTCCCCGAGACACCTCATGGTGAGGTACTGCTCGTGGGAACGTGAGGTCTGAGCTCGGCAAGGGGTCCGTGGCTCACGACACACTGCACTAACCTTAGCTTAGCAATGCTATTGCAATAATGTATCCCCACTGTATTAACATTAGCTAGCTTGCTAGTATATGTTACACCAGATGACACTGACACACACAAGTCTTTTTTTGTATTGGGACACTGCCAGATAACATGCAGTTAGTGAAATAACTCATAGTGTCATTATGAGTCATCATTTGCTTCGCCTGGGTTTGGTAGTCTTGCTGGTATTTTGATCCGAGGATGTTGCCTAAGTTGTATTTTTTTTGTTCCTATTCCTTTCCAAATCAAAGGACACTTTAAACTCACTCATTTTATTTTACTTTGGTGGGCTACTAGTGGTGAGATGATGATATAGTTACGTTACGTTCATTTTGATAACAAAGTAGATAACAGTGATCTACAAACAACAAGGTGTAATTTTAAAAGATGTGTGAACATTCGATTTAGCTATGCGCATATCGTGGATATTGGCACAGCTGGAACGCAAACTGACCAATAGAGACAGTGGATCAGACCTATCCGTTGTATAAAGACACACCCACACAGATGCAAGCTATATTTTGTCATTTGGTTGGCATTGGGCAGATGAGAGAGAGGTAAATAGAGAGGCCCACATTCCTGGCCTGGATGGCCTGCAGTCTACTGCTTCTCTGCCTCTTGAGGATTGAGAGAATTTAGTGCCCGTATAGAAGTTTCAATTGGTATGTACAATGACTATATACACTCACTGAGCACCTTATTAGGAACACCTGTACACCTATTTATTCATGCGATTATCTAATCAGCCAATCATGTGGCAGCAGTGTGATGCATAAAATCATGCAGATATGGGTCAGGAGCTTCAGTTAATATTCACATCAACCATCAGAATGGGGAAAATGGTGACCTTGACCGAGGAATGATAGTTGGTGACAGACAGGGTGGAAACTGGGGATCTCCTGGGATTTTCATGCACAACTGTCTCTAGAGTTTGCAGGGAATGGTATGAAAAACGTAAAAAATCCAGTGAGCAGCAGTGACTCGTGAACAATAAGAGTCTACCAAATGCCATTGTGGAATGACAAAGTGAATAATCTCACAGCCAATTATTATTTTTCAATCATTTATATTAAAAATTCCACACCCAACATCGTTTTATGCACCACACCATGCACCTTTTAGTTGCAACCATAGCAACACCCCAAGTTGTATTTCTTACAGCATAGCTCACTAAAATTACAGTTCCGCATGTTGCCGCCTTTGAGTTTAAATAATTCAGGCTCATTGAGCCAAACAAAATGATTGCAACTGGCAAAATGTGGAGAATGTGAAGAAGATTCAACAGACAAATTTCAACAGACAATTGAAAACTCATATGGAAAGGTAATTCAGTTCACCAGCACTGGAGCTGATCCCACCGCTGTTCACTGTTGCGTTAATGTAACTCGGTTAAACTGTTGTGTTGGCAAAATGACGTGTTTCAGTATAATGTTCATGTCACAGTTTAATCATCATAACAGAAGTGCATATTTTCTTATTTTGTTGACTGCCAAGTTGTAGCAATGTTAGCTTGCATTTCAAATGGGATTTTGATCTGGAGCCTGATCAGGGGTTGCACTATTTTTAAAACCTTTCAGTATGGTCTTTAAGTTCGATATGCAAGCAGGACAGTGAGTGATTTTAAATTTCTTGTTAGGTGACGTTATGTATTAGTTGCATGGACATTCTTTGGTATTCCAGTGTCATACAAATATGAACTGTATTTTCAGGAGAGCTTGTTTAACATGAAAAGGTACCATAGAACCCGAGTTTTGCATGTAATGTAGTTACATGCAGGTTTTAAATTATTTATAATTCTACTATGCAATCGTGGAATGGCATTCCTCAGGATTCAAGGTTTTCCGATAGCATAATGTAAATGTAGTCCCAAAAACATAACACATCTTGCATAAACAATATCTAGCCTCATTTGATTTTTTTGAATGATTAAAGTAAATGCTTAACAGTTACCTTTCATTTAAAAATTAAAATGTAAGAGTATATTAATAAACCAAGACCTGCGACCAACGTGGTCACTTTGTAACTTTGTTTACAAATTAAGTTATAATTATTCGCAAAATCACAGATGTAGATTAAGCCAATTCCAAGACTAAATTTAATTGGAGATTATCCATACAAAGGTGCATTTAGTCTTGGATTAAGATTAATCTGTGTTCATGTTACTGGCCCCTATTTTGTTATTGACCATCATCTTATATTACAGCCCAGGGTAATGCTTACATTATGTCACATGAGTGGCACAGAGTTCTTAAAAAATAGAGGACGGTTATTCATTTTATCTTGTTTATTGATATATCAATTACCTACCACACCAAACTTGAAGTTTTGGCAAGCCTTTCTCCAGCCATGTTGAGAAAGGCTTTGCCAAAACGTTGGCTCAGGCGTTGCCCCTGATAATACTGCTTCTTCAGTTGTCACACACTTGTTGTCATGTACAAAATATGTTTTCTACACTTCTGGTTTCTATATCTTCAATTAGCATAGGAATCGTGATGAATTTCTATAGCCATACTGTTGCTTAGGCTGCACCATTCTGGAGACTTGAGACTTGACTCTGACTCTAGCTCACAGACTTGAGACTTAACTTGGACTTGCATTTGATGACTTGTGAACATCTCAGTTGAGAAAGGTCAGTTGAGAATGACCAGACTGGTGACAGGAAGGTAACAGTAACAAATAACCACACATTACAACAGTGGTTTGCAGAAGAGCATCTCTGAACACACAACACATCATAACTCTAAGTGGATAGGCTACATCAGTAGAAGTCTAATAATAATAATAAGTCTAATAAATACCTAATAAAGTGCTCACAGAGTGTATACATTTATCAAGTGGCCTCTCTCTCTCTCTCTCTCTCTCTCTCTCTCTCTCTCTCTCTCTCATTGTGGTAAGGTCGCCTATTTGGGCTTTTATTATTTTTTTCAGTCGCTTCGTTTGGGCTCGTTTCCATAGACCTGGGGCCTCATTTATAAAACTGTGCTTAGGATTCACGTCAAAAGGTTGCCTAAGCATGAAACCTAGGACGTGCGTACGCAAAAAAATATTCTGATTTATAAAACAGTGCATACGCACGTCCCACGCCAGTTTTCCTTTATAAATCACAATCAACTCTAAATGTGGCGCAACTTTGCCAGCTTCATATCCCGCCCACAGTTGCCTATAAATAGGCAGTGAAACACCCCTAATGAATATGCATTTCACGAAGACGACAATGGCAAACGCTGAAAAGAAGGCCAAGAAAAGGGATTTCAGCCATTTGATTGCCTCTGAAAAGCTACAGGTGTGGGAATTATCCTGATTGATTGTAAATGACGAACAGTTCTGCACAACGAATGTGATGATGACGATGATAATAATAATAATAATACACGTTATTTGTCTAGCACCATTGAAAACACAGTTACAAAAATGTATAACAATAAACACATTATAAAACATAATATATGAATATGATAACAATATATGAAACTATGCTTGTATCTGCCCGACTGACGCATTGTAAACGGCATCAGTGCAGCGCAATTTGTCTGACTGTTCACCATATTATTTATGAGAATACATTTAATAACATGAAGTATTGTTTAACAATTAGTCTACATATTTGAGGGATTATTTTACAACAACATCTCCGTTTATATTTATCATCCTAAATCATATTTTTTGGGCACTCCAGGGAGCATCAATGGTTTTTTAGGTTTATTTATTTAGCACAAATTTTAGTACAAATCTGTGCAAGGTGGGAGCGAAGCCCTTACAGGCTTGTACAGAGCTCCACACCTAGCCAACACTTATTACATTTAGTACATTTAGCGGGCGAAATAAAATGTAGCCAATCCAAATCCAACATAGGATGATACGAGAAAGAAAAGAAAATAGAATGTTTAAGGATTAAACATCAGTTGATACGAGAAAGAAGAAACAGACAACATAGGATGATAATTAAATATAAGATGATATAAGAAAGAAGAAACAGACAACATAGAATGATGATTAAACATAAGATGATATAAGAAATATGACCATCAATCAAACAGCTGTTTGTTTATTCGTTGTAAGAGAGGCTTTTATCCGTTTTTGCAAATTAACTCTTCGTATATGATACGTGAGAGGTAATATTTCATTACATTACATTACATGGCATTTAGCAGACGCTCTTATCCAGAGCGATGTACAACAAAGTGCAAATTAAACACAAGAACAAGTGCAAATAGGACCTGAGAGGACAGTATAGTTCCGAGTCCTAGTGTAAACATGCAGAAAATCAGAACCCTTTAAGAGTACAATCAACAACAATCAATTTCGATTTATTTTACACAGTGGTGTTGTTGTATATCATATCATTTTCGACTTCTCTCGTCGCCAAATGTTGTATTGCACTTAGGAAGGGAGAGAACCCGTATAGCGAGATTCAACAACACAACACTTTAATAAGTATAAAAGGGACGAAGCACGTCCTTACAGCAGCCATACCCAGCCACAAATCTTTATACCTTTTTAAATCCTGTTTCAGTTCCCGTTTTCCTGGTCTTACGTCCCGAGCATTAAAGGCACAGTTTCTCATTTCTCCAGTTAATGTGCGTACGCATGGGTCAGAGTTTCCGTGGAGGACCGCACATTTTCCGGTCAAGTTCGTTTTTTATAAATGCCAAAGTTTGCTTAGAAAGTGGCGTACGCATTCTTTTGTGCCTACGCAACGTTTATAAATGAGACCCCTGGTTTCTTGTTTCTCTCGCGAGATCTGGCAACACTGATTATTATGCAGTTGAATGAGTGAAACAAATCTTTCGGGGCAATTTTTGAAGGGTGGGCAGTTGATTTGACCGACGTCAAATGGGAGGGGGGAGGGCGTCAAATGAGAACGCGGGCTGCTGTGTAAAATTGTATTGATTGGAGGGGAACAGAAAACGGACAGAAGTTTGATCGACGTCTACGTCCACTGGTACAGGATGATGTAAAATGTGTAGTTATCTATGTAATTCTTTGGAATGCACGAGAGATCAGGCGCAGTAATTGTATTGGTTACGCTCTATGAAATTGATTTATTTTAATTCTGAAGTTTAACGATTACCTAGCTACCTGAATTGATTTTATTTTATTCTGAAATGTTAAATTACAGAGGAGAGGCTTCTCTCCACGGCCCGAGGACAGAACATGGCGGAACTGTCGGCCAGGATTTAACGCTAACTAGCAACTAACTAGCTCAATAATATCAACAGTAACACATAGCTAGCTAGCCAGATAATTATACATAATACTTGAAAGTAAAATTGTCTTCGTAGTTTACACAAAGAAATCGCGTCTTTGTGAGAAGAATGAATTCGACTTATCCAGTTGACTGTGGATCCACGTTAAACGTGGCTCGCCTACTAGCTAGTTAGCTTTCGAAAGTGCATTGAAGTGGCCTGCTAGCGCTAGTTTGGCAGTATAGTTCACATAAAACGAGTGTAGCTATGTGGTGGTACTGCTAGCTAGATACATGGGGTTATATTTTCTTGGAAAGTGGGTAACTTAACCTAGTTAGCTTGTGGTGAGCTTGGAAAGCGCTGCAAGACTCGGAAGATAAGAAACTTCGGTAACGTTACAAACCACGAAGTCGATCTGCACAATGACAGATACACGTAAACGAGTGAAGGTTTACACCCTCAATGAGGACCGACAGTGGGACGATCGGGGAACGGGGCATGTCTCATCCGGTTACGTTGAGAGGCTGAAAGGCATGTCCTTGCTGGTTCGTGCCGAAAGCGATGGTAAGTCGATAGTGTCTTTCATCTGTGGAGTCTTTGGTTCTAATTTTAAGGGTCGATGCGAACAATGAACTTGTTTTTTGCGTTGTATCACTCTTTCTTTAACTGCAGTTATGTGACGGCAAGATAGCAGTCTTACTCAGTTGTTGGTTCCCATGACGTTAGCTCGCTAGCTTGTGAGGTAAACAATCAGGACGAGTATATTATAGTTCAGCCGTGTAATGTTAACATTAGATAGTTGGCTTTTTGCATGAGCTAACGTTCGCTATTTACAATTAGTAGCGCACACTGCAAAGGAACTAGTAGGTAAATGAAGACCTCACGATTAGTGATTAATTATTATGATGAAGCCCCCAAACACCTGTGTGACAGATCAGAAACAGTCTTCAGGAGGCAGGCATGAATATTTCAGTGACTATGGTGCGCAAAAGACAAGGACTACAGAGGCTACACTGCAAGATGCGAACCACTGATGTTAGTTTGCTGCAAAAACAGAATGGCCAGGTTACAGTTTGTACATAGACAGATGAGACCAATGTTGACTTGTATCAGAGTGATGGAAAGAGCAAACCGTGGAGACTAAAAGGAACTGCCCTAGAACCAAAGCACCCCCTCATCTCTGAAACATTCTGATGGGCGTCTCATGATTTAGGCATGTACTGCTGCCACAGGTACTGGCTCACTTCTTCATTGATGGTGTAATTGCTGATAGCAGCTGAATTAATTTTGAAGCCTCTTATCTGCTAAAATTAAACAAAATTCCTCTAAACCCATTGGACAATGCTTCATCCTGTATCAAGGGAATGATCCTAAACAGACTACTAAAGCAACAAAGGAGTAAAAGCCAGAACTAGAAATTTCTGACTGGCTAAGTTATTAGTCTGATCTGAATCCAATTGTAGATGCATTTTATATGCTGAACAGAACTCAAGGCAACTAACCCCTGAAAAATGCAGAAGCTCAAGATGCAGTACATACCTGGAAAAGCATCACCAGAGAAGATATACTGTATGACAAAGTAGTAAGCACTACTTTATTTTACATAACCTTAATATGTCCAAAATATTATGGTGCCCTGAAATGGAGGGCTACATTGTAGTCTGCAAGTGTGGAAAGTGGTACCATTTGTTTTTGTCTCTGTACTCCAGCACAATGGATTTGAAATTAAACAATGAATATGAAGTTAGAGTGCAGACTGTCATCTTTAATATGAGGTTATTTACGGCCATATCATATGGGTGATCCCAGTAGGAATGGCATCAATTTTAGGGGTCTGGCTGACATTACTGTAATTAATATGTGTGTGGAACAAGTCAGACAGCAAATGGTGAAAATACCTTTTTTATAGTCAAATCTACCAAGGTTTGTATAAATATGTCTTTTTTTAATTTAGTGGTTAGCAGTGACAATGTAATACCTGAAAATGTATAGCTATAAAGTCACTTAAACTGGACGTTAGGGACAATTGTGTACTCCACAATTTTGTAATCACACAGTGCACATGCTAAACATGCAGATTCTCGGAAAGGGTATTTCTTTTTATCATTTTAGTTTCACCGTATAGAAATTACGGCACCTTTTATACATGTAGTGAGCTCCCAATTTTTTTTCCTGGACTGCACAATTTTAGATTTGTAATCAGATAATTCTATTCTCGTAAAGCCGTGCATATAAAAAAGTTACTATTGAAATAAACTCCAGTATGTGGACGAAACAAACTATTGGGCCGAACAACGATATTTAGTGTTGGATGTTATATTTTCATGTGATTTGTTGATTTGCTCAGTGTAAAAGGGAAACTTTGCGCAGTTTCCTGAATAGAAATACTAGCTAAAGCACAACGCATTACTTCAGTCCAAATGTTCTCTATTGCAGGACAGATTAGAAAAAAGGAACCAATCATAGATCACAGATCACCTCAGTGAAAGTTAGCTTTGCATATACATTTTTAATGCAATCCTGTTTCAAACACCTGTTTTATAGAAACATAAATTGCATGACGTAAAATTAACGGTTGCAGTCAGCCTCTCACCTTTACAAGATTATAGAATTATCAATTCAAATTAACGCTTTTAAATTAAATCTATTTTCCTCAATTTCATTAAAAAAACCACTGGGGCGCAAAAACAAGTTCAGTGAGCTCTTTCAAAAAGCCACTCAATGTAGTCGACTGAAAGCCTATTTTTGTGACAATACATCCAGCACTATAAGGGCAATAGCATGCTGTTTAATACAATGGCCAAATTAAGTCTGTTCACCAAAATATACACAGGGTAAATGTGAAAGAAGTCTAATTGGGAAATCATTCAGTTTATTTTTTCATGCTCAGGTTGGCATTACTGTGGAATTGCCCCTATATTCTGTTAACTACATTAAGAATAACAGTGCGAAATGTCAAATAAATTCAGAAAAGAACATTCATAAAACAAAATGATCAAATGGAGAAAAAATGTAACCTTATAGTGTGGGTGGGTTTGGGGTAGTTTAGGGCAGTGGTTCTCAACCTTGGTCCAGAAGGGGCCCTGTTTATCCAAATTTGCAATCCCTGAATTTAAAAAGGCTGTTAATGTTACTTTATGTGCTTTTTATGAGAAATGATTTACCCTCTTCAGACATATCATGTGAGAAATAGCTATGCATGGTGTGAAGAATACAAATCTAGGCTGTGCTTATTGGGCCATATAGCAAATAATTACTTAAAAATAGTAACACAATTTTAAATCAAATTAGGATAATTAATACACTCATAGTTAACACATATTTCAATCTGATCATATCTTTCCTTAAACCTATTAAAACAATGCAGATTTGTGTCTACCAAATTATCAGTTTTAGTGGCCGTGTGTCCTTTCACCTGTTAGGAGCCAATTGATTCACCCTAGGCTAGTATTTATTTAAATCAATGAAATAATGTTGTTCCCTCCAAGTAATTGTTTGCAGTATAGCATAATGAGCACAATCTGGACATCAAACTGTTATCCTTCATGGAGTGCTTAGATATTTCTTACAGGATCTGGCTTACGAGGGTAAGTAAACCCATCTTGGCATGAAAAGCACCAAATGATGAAAAATATTTTACATTACATTACATTAATGGCATTTGGCAGATGCTCTTATCCAGAGCGACGTACAACAAAGTGCATACCCATAACCAGGGATAAGTGAAAAGACCCTAGAGGGAAGTACAATTTCAACTGCTACCCGTACAACAAAGATAAGGACCAGGGCCTATTTGAATTTTTAATTTTTTTGAAACAAACAAAAAAACAAACAAACAACAAAGCAAAAGTGACCAAACTTAACTATCCAAACACTGCTTGCCTAGCCAACTAAAAATACCGATACACAAAGTAAATCACAGAAAGACAACAATTAAGGTTCACAGGGAGGTAGGGAGGGACGGGGAGAGGTGCTGCTTGAAGAGGTGCGTCTTCAGTTTGCGCTTGAAGGTGGGGAGAGATTCTACAGTTCTGACCTCAATGAGGAGTTCATTCCACCACCGTGGAGCCAGAACAGACAGTAGTCGTGAGTGTGAGGTGGAGGTTCGGAGAGGGGGAGGTGCCAAACGGCCTGTGGAGGCTGAACGAAGAGGTCTGGCAGGGGTGTAAGGTCTGATGATTTTTTGGAGGTAAGCTAGGGAAGACCCCTTAACTGCTTGGAAGGCTAGCACCAATGTTTTGAATTTGATGCGAGCCATGACAGGCAGCCAGTGGAGGGAAGTAAGCAGGGGGGTGACGTGAGATTATTTGGGAAGGTTGAAGACCAGACGAGCTGCTGCATTCTGGATAAGTTGGAGGGGTCTGATGTCAGACGCTGGGAGGCCAGCCAAGAGGGAATTGCAGTAGTCCAGGCGGGACAGAACCATCGCTTGTGTAGGAAGAACCTGCATGACCGGGTCACCGCCGCAATGTTCTCGGAGAGGGACAGTCTGCTGTCCATCACCACGCCAAGGTTCCTTGCACTGGGTGATGGCGTGAGTGTGGTATCCCCGAGGGAAATGGAGAGATCCAGATGGGGAGAGGTATTAGCAGGGATGAATATCATTTCAGTCTTACCTGGGTTGAGCTTTAGATGGTGGTTGTCCATCCAGCTCTGGATGTCACTCAGGCAAGCAGAGATATAGGCTGAAACCTTTGTATCAGATGGTGGGAACGAGATGAAGAGTTGGGTATCGTCCACATAGCAGTGGTAGGATAGCCCATGTGCAGTGATCACAGGGCCAAGGGAACGAGTGTAAAGAGAAAAAAGAAGCGGGCCTAGGACTGAGCCCTGGGGAACTCCTGTGGCAAGGGGCCGAGGTGTCGACACCGTACCAGCCCAGGCAACCTGGAAGGAGCGATCAGAGAGGTAGGACTCAATCCAGTCCAGGGCTGTGCTACAGATGCCTGTTGCTGACGGGGCGGACAGGAGGATGGAGTGATGCACAGTGTTGAAGGCAGCAGAGAGATCTAGAAGAATGAGGACAGAGGAGAGGGAGGCTGCTCTTGCGGCATGGAGTGATTCACTGACGGAGAGGAGCGCGGTCTCTGTCGAGTGACCCAATCTGAAGCCAGACAGATCTAGCAGGTTGTTGTTAGAAAAGAAAGAAGAAAGTTGAGTAGAAGCGGCTCGTTCTATGGTTTTAGAAAGAAAAGGAAGAAGAGATACCGGGCGGTAGTTCTGGATAATGGAGGGATCCAGAGTAGGCTTTTTTAGCAGCGGAGTGATGTGGGCCCTCTTGGAGGATGCTGGAAAACAGCCAGAAGACAGGGAGGAGTTGACAAGGGAGGTGACAAATGGGAGAATGTCAGGTGTGATAGTCTGGAGAAGAGAAGAGTGGATCGGGTCAAGGGCACAGGTTGTAGGGCAGTGGGAGAGCAGGAGTTGAGAGACATCAGAGTCTGTAAGGGGGGAGAGAGTGGAAAAGGAAGGGATGGGCCTGGGGGGGGGGGAGGGCGCAGAGAAGGGGGCGGTGGTTGTAAAGGATCTGCGGATGTCTGTGACCTTCTCATCGAAAAAATCAGCAAAGTCATCAGCAGCGAAGGAGGACTGAGGTGGAGGAGGCGGTGCGTTGAGGAGAGAGGAGAAAATAGAGAACATTTTCCGGGGGTTAGAAGTAGAGTTCTGAATTTGTGTTTGATAGTATTTTGCTTTGCCGGCAGTGACAGCGGAAGAGAATGCCGCCAGGAGAGACTGGTAAGTTGTGAGGTCTGAAGGGTCTCTGGATTTTCCCCAGTTCCTCTCCGTTGCGCGGAGGCTGGCCCTTGAGGTACGGAGATATCAAATGTCAGATATCCAAGGACGGGGGGGGATATGCGAGGCGGCTTTGAGACAGGGGGACAGAGAGAGTCAAAGGCGGAGGAGAGAGATGAAAGGAGGGTGGCAGATGCAGAGTCAGTGGGGAGTTTGGAGAAGGATTCGAGAGGGGGGAGTGAGGCGGTGACAGTACTGGCAAAGGAAGAGGGTGAGAGGGAGTGGAGGTTACGGCGGGCTGAGGAAGTGTGGGTGGGAGGAGGAGGGGGAGGAGGATGGGAAGGAAGAGGGAGGGAGAATGAGATGAAGTGATGATCAGATGTATGCAGAGGGGTAACCGTGAAATCGGAGCATGAGGAGTTCCTCACAAAGACAAGGTCTAGGACATTACCTGCCTTGTGGGTTGGAGGAGAGTGTTGCAAGGAGAGGCCGAAGGAGTGGAGCAGTGGTAGGAAGGCAGCAGCCTGGGAGGCATCAAGGTGGATGTTGAAGTCTCCAAGGAGAATCAGTGGGGTGCTATCCTCAGGGAAGGAGCTGAGAAGGGTGTCTAGCTCATCAAGGAAGCTTCCCAGGGGCCCTGGAGGACGATAGATAACTGCAATAAAAAGGTTAGTAGGGTAGGATACTGCAACAGAATGGAATTCAAAAGTGGATATGGACAGGTCAGAGAGGGGGAGAACAGAGAATTTCCATGAGGGGGAAATAAAAAGACCAGTACCACTGCCACGGCAGGCCGGGGGGTGTGCGAGAAGGAGAAGGAGGATGAGAGGGCAGCGGGAGTGGCGGTGTTGTCAGGTGTGATCCAGGTCTCAGTAAGGGCAAGGAATTGTAGGGACTGGAGGGAGGCATATGCGGGGATGAAGTCAACCTTCCGAGTGGCAGACTGGCAGTTCCATAGTCCTGTGACAGCAAAGTCCTCACAGGGGGTTTGACGGGTTCCGACGCCGTGGAGGCCCACGTAGCAGGGGGTGTCTTCGAGGGAGAGAGCAGACTGGGATGGGGTGAAACATAACATAACAAACTGGGACGGAGCGTCGCTCTGACACACCTATTTAAATCATCTACAATCGCCCATAAGCAATATCAAATCAAAGCTAATCTACTGATGAATTCCAGAGCTATTTAAAACAAACGTTCAATCACTTGACAGGTATGCAACCAGTATAAGTGATTAACACAGCAATAGAAACAAACTAGCTCAAGCCCTAACCTCTGCTGTTCAAAATAGCAATTACAAATCAAACTTTACCGCGTCTAGTGGACGGTCCGCAGCGATACCAGCACACCTGGTTAAAATTATGCACTTAATGACTAAGGACAACTTTCGCAAGTCTAATATACGCTAGCGTCACTCTGACACACCTATTTAAATCGCCTACAATTGCTCACAAGCAATATCAAATCAAAGCTAATGTACTGACAAATTCCAGAGCTATTTACACCAAACGTTCAATCACTTGACAGGTATGCAACCACTGGAAGTGATTAACACAGAAATAGAAACAAACTAGCTCAAGCCCTAACCTCTGCTGTTCAAAATAGCAATTACAAATCAAACTTTACTGTGTTTAGAGGACGGTCCGCAGCGATACCAGCACACCTGGTTGAAATTATGCACTTAATTTTGAAAATAAACATTCAGAAAATCAAGAAAATAAATACATAAGAATAAACATTCTGTGCTTTATACCTAGGTTCATGATTGGGAACCACTGGATTAGGGTATATTGTCTCATGTTTCTCAAAATAATTCTGCCCTGCTTTGTTGGGGTTTTTGTTAAAATTTTCAATAGAATTAACCATACAGGATCTCTATTTGGGTCTGGGGTTCGAATCCCCGTCAGACAGGGCCTCTCTGTGCGGAGTTTTCATGTTCTCCCCGTGTCTACGTGAGTTTCCTCTGGGTACTCCGGTTTCCTCCCACAGTCCAAAGACATGCAGGGTAGGCTGATTGGAGAGTCTAAATTGCCCGTAGGTATGAGTGTGTGAGTGAATGGTGTGTGTGCCCTGCGATGGCCTGGCGACCTTTCCAGGGTGTATTCCTGCCTTTCGCCCAATGTATGCTGGGATAGGCTCCAGCCCCCCTGCGGCCCTGTTCAGGATAAGCGGGTTAAGATAATTGATGGATGGATGGATGGATCTCTATTTGTAGTTTATCCCATTTAGTGTACTCATGCTTCACAATAATATATTGCGATAGGCAAGATCATACTGTCAAAAATGCACGAAATTCTAATGGGAATTTTGACTCCATGGACTGACTGACTAATTGCGCTTCTGTCATGTTTCATCTTCTGGGCTAAATAATGAAGTTTGTCTCTTCTTCCAAAGAGAGAAACACAAACATGTAGTGGTCGAAAGGCCAGATCTTTTTTTTTTTTTTTTTTTTTTTTTTTTTTTTATAACTACCTAGAACTTTACTACCTCATATCCAGCATTACAGCATTGGTCTCTGCAGCCCGATTTCATACAGATGTATGGAGAAGTCATGGAAATAATTTAATTTTAATATGAATTTTATATAATTTTAATATTAAAGACACTGAACAGAAGTTAGAGCAGCACTAGCTTCCCTGAAATGATTTGAGCTGAATGTTCATTTGATCCAAGGACATGCCCACTGGTACAAAATGACATCAAATCTTGTTAAATCTTGTTTTCCAGGAAGTTGATGGAAAAAAACTCTGGTGTGAAAACACACAAGTATTAAAATGTTATGTTTTTGGAATATATGCTTCAAGCCTTTTTTGCTTAGGAAGAATTGACTAAATTGAGGAAAAAGTTCATTTTGATTTACATTACATTACATTACATTATTGGCATTTGGCAGACGCTCTTATCCAGAGCGACGTTCAACAAAGTGCATACCCATAACCAGGGATAAGTTCACTGAAAGACCCTTCAGCGTGTCTTTAAAGTCCAAACACCTGATGGCCTTTCTAGTGTTAAACTGCCAGCCCTTTGTATCCATCCAATCTATTCTCAATATGTTCATGTTTAATGTATGAGGCTCCATTTCTTCAGTCAGATTTCAAGTGCAATTATAGTCTTTCCCAGTATTTAAAATGTTCACATTATGGAAATTTTGAATTCTTAGTAACTGAATGAAATGTGTTGAATTCTAACTACATCAAATTAATATAATATGAAATAGAAAATGCTCTAAAAAGTTGGCAGATTCCGTCTCGGCTTAATAATGACCAACTAATTAGTCACACAATAATAGACCTCCAGAGTGAATAACTCAATTATAGTATAATAAAATAAGGTTTTCTTTTCAACTACACTTGTCAACTACACACAAGCTAATACAACCATGTCATTATAAATAACGGCAAACTGATTAGTCTGGTAAAAATAGGACACTATAATATGATTTACAGTATGATAAATTTACGTTATCATCGCTCAGATTTTCTTTTAAATTAACTGAAGACGGGTGTCTCGGTGGCGCAGCCTGTTGAGCACTGACCGCATGCTCATTGCGAGCCGCGACGTTGGCGGTTCGAATCCGACCGTCTGACATTTGAAAAAGGCCTAGGTATGGTCATTATACTATTGTACAAGCTTTTTGTGTTTTAAGGGGTGCAACAGCATCCAGGGTGTGGCATAGTGGCATAGTGTGAGCTCAAAGCTGTCCATGACTTGACTACATTTACCCAAACTAGGGTTTGCAGTTATGATAAGAGAGTCTTAGGAATCTGAGTTCATGTTACAGGCTCATGGGAAGTTGAAAGTTACAGGATTGTGGGGCGTAGTAGCTAATGGCTCATTTCAGCGCCATACGTTAACACCAGAACGGTATGGTTGCCGCAATGTGCGCACTAATTTCCAAACTTTTTACTACAATTGCAGTTTTACATTACTAAAATAAAACACAGTTATTGTGTCTGTTTTTATTTTAAAGTTTGTTTTGGTAGGTGTTGTAGGCTATGTAGTCTAGTGTAGGGGGCGACATGGCTCAGGCAGTAAGAGCAGTCGTCTGGCAGTCGGAGGGTTGCCGGTTCGATCCCCCGCCCGGGCTGTGTCGAAGTGTCCCTGAGCAAGACGCCTAACCCCCAAATGCTCCCGACGAGCTGGTCGGCGCCTTGCATGGCAGCCAATCGCCGTTGGTGTGTAAATTTGTGTATGAATGGGTGAATGAGAAGCATCAATTGTACAGCGCTTTGGATAAAGGCGCTATATAAATGCCAACCTTTTACCATTTCGTCTTTTTACCCACATCTGACATTGTTGTTACCATAACAGGGGAAGGTGTGCTGGGTATCAGTATACTGTTGATTCTGCAATCCACATAGGTTTAACATACTGTATGTAGCTTATTAGTAATTAGCTACAATGAAACCAAATCTTCTATCCCATTTAAATTTAGATTGCGCGTGCGTTAACTCTCATGACTACGGTCACAAGCAAACAACTTTTGTGCTGCTGCAACTTCGGGGTCACTTGGCATGATGGACTGGTGATTGACAGGTTTGTGTAAGATTTGATAGAGCAGTGCTCAGTTTGCTGAACAACATTATTTGGGCTAGGAACTTAGTTGTCTTCATACTGAACTGCCAGCAATATGGAGTGGAGGTGCGCAAAAGCTCACAGGGAAGCAAAAAGTTAAAACGCTTTGCAACTTCTTTAATTGACAATGGCAGTGTATGTGTGTGTTCCTCCGTATTTTGTATTTGTCTTCCTGCCAGCCAAGAGGGTGTAGGCAGAACCAGGGAATGGATGTGACTGTTGCTTTATTAGCTATACGTGTTTTATTTTTTTCTAATTCTCATAGGCTGACTGAAAGCTACAGGGTGATAGACATAGACAGGGAGCATATAAAGTAAATATTTTCTAGCAGGTGAGGGAGGGGACCCTACTGTGTCTGCACTGCAGCACAGGGGCTGCAGGGGTGTCTGCTCTGCCAGTGACTTTAAATAACTTATTAAATATGTAATTTCATATCAAATGAACAAATTTGCATGCAACTTTCAATACAATAATCTGTTCAATACAAAAAAGGAGAGATTTATACATTTTTATTTTTAACTATGTTTGTAGCATTTTTGCATTCAGCATTTTCAACACAATTTGAAGTGTAAAAGTTCTTACGTTTCTCTCTATAGTTTAACTCATAAAGGATAGTATTGTGTACATTTATTTTTTAGGAATAAAATACTTTTTATGTCATAAATGTGTTTTGGACTTGAAAATGGCATTGATACATGTACAAATATCTAAAACTTAAGGTTAATCACCTGATTCATTTTAAGTTTTTAATGGAAGAATGGTCTCAAGACTTGCACAGACAAAAAAAAAAAGGATCAATATCTTCAAAATGAAAATTTAAAAAAATTTGAATTCTACGTACTATGATCTCCTGAGATCGCGAATATCAAATGATTTAGCAGTTTGCTTGTAAAATAACGGCCATTAAAGAATAACATTTCATGCACTTAGGCACTTTTTAAGTGATGGCCACTGAAATTTTGGAAGGAAAAAAAGAAGGGTCTAGCAAGCCTCATCATTGCCTATCCCCACACAAAAAATTTTTAGAAATTGAAGAGATGCTGCGGTGCACTTCATTTGAGTTGACACGGAATGGCTCCTGTGTTGCACTGACCAGCCCACCATGTACTCAGAAGTCTGCTGTTGCTCAACCAATGGCGGGCACAACATAAGCACATCACAAGATATACAGATATACAGAAATGTCCTATAACATATTAAAAATGAAAAATGGGAGTTTTTGGGATATTAAAGGCCCACCTAGTAATTTCCACAGAATGTTGCTTGCACTGATGTCTTGGTAACCTGGGCAACTTTGCTTAGTTCCCTGGGGCCTCATTTATAAACGTTGCGTAGGCACAAATGAATGCGTACGCCACTTTCTAAGCAAACTTTGGCATTTATAAAAAACGAACTTGACGGGAAAATGTGCGGTCCTCCACGGAAACTCTGACCCATGCGTACGCACATTAACTGGAGAAATGAGAAACTGTGCCTTTAATGCTCGTGACGTAAGACCAGGAAAACGGGAAGTGAAACAGGATGTAAAAAGGTATAAAGATTTGCCGGGAGTTGTGGCTGGGTATGGCTGCTGTAAGGACGTGCTTCGTCCCTGTTATACTTATTAAAGTGTTGTGTTGTTGAATCTCGCTATACGGGTTCTCTCCCTTCCTAAGTGCAACACAACATTTGGCGACGAGAGAAGTTGAAAATGATATACAACGGATACCACTGTGTAAAATAAATCGAAATTGATTGTTGTTGATTGTACTCTTCAAGGGTTCTGATTTTCTGCATGTTTACACTAGGACTCGGAACTATACTGTCCTCTCAGGTCCTCTTTGCACTTGTTCTTGTGTTTAATTTGCACTTTGTTGTACGTCGCTCTGGATAAGAGCGTCTGCTAAATGCCATGCAATGTAATGTAATGTAATGTAATGAAATATTACCTCTCACGTATCATATACGAAGAGTTAATTTGCAAAAACGGATAAAAGCCTCTCTTACAACGAATAAACAAACAGCCGTTTGATTGATGCTCCCTGGAGTGCCCAAAAAATATGATTTAGGATGATAAATATAAACGGAGATGTTGTTGTAAAATAATCCCTCAAATATGTAGACGAATTGTTAAACAATACTTCATGTTATTAAATGTATTCTCATAAATAATATGGTGAACAGTCGGACAAATTGCACTGCACTGATGCTGTTTACAATGCGTCAGTCGGGCAGATACGAGCATAGTTTCATATATTGTTATCATATTCATATATTATGTTTTATAATGTGTTTATTGTTATAAATTTTTGTTCGTTTTATCTCTTAATTTTGTAACTATGTTTTCAATGGTGCTAGACAAATAACGTGTATTATTATTATTATTATCATCGTCATCATCACATTCGTTGTGCAGAACTGTTCGTCATTTACAATCAATCAGGATAATTCCCACACCTGTAGCTTTTCAGAGGCAATCAAATGGCTGAAATCCCTTTTCTTGGCCTTCTTTTCAGCGTTTGCCATTGTCGTCTTTGTGAAATGCATATTCATTAGGGGTGTTTCACTGCCTATTTATAGGCAACTGTGGGCGGGACATGAGGCTGGCAAAGTTGCACCACATTTAGAGTTGATTGTGATTTATAAAGGAAAACTGGCGTGGGACGTGCGTATGCACTGTTTTATAAATCAGAATATTTTTTTTGCATACGCACGTCCTGGGTTTCATGCTTACGCAACCTTTTAACGTGAATCCTACGCACAGTTTTATAAATGAGGCCCCTGAACTCTATGATACTGAGCTTTTGTTGCTGTTGCAGTTAATCTGTTATTTTTTATCAGAGAATACTTCTATACAATTGTAACATAGCTTCGTCTTTTTGCTCGTTATAATCCGTTAGCATTATATTAGCAAAATTACTAAATGGGCCTTTAATGTTTAAGGAGCAAAATTCACCACGTATTTATTCATTTTGGGCCAAAAGTATTGATATTCTGGATAACATTGTTTTTATGCTTTCTAATGATAAGAGAACCATAGTGTTATGTTTATTTTTGAAGAAAATATCTGTGTCCTGTGTCTGTGACCCATATTGTGGAGGCTTCTCCTGAGTGATTGGTGATTCAAACACTATAGCTTAGCTTGTATAAA
This sequence comes from Conger conger, assembly GCF_963514075.1. Lineage (NCBI taxonomy): Eukaryota > Metazoa > Chordata > Actinopteri > Anguilliformes > Congridae > Conger > Conger conger. The sequence continues at coordinate 32,823,140 of NC_083764.1, forward strand.
AAACTATTCAAATCAAAAAGGGTTAGGTCAGAAAGGGATTCATTTCTGATGGAATGCCCCATTGATGGGGGTGGCATGCCTTGCTCCGAAGCCATTTCTGTGCCCCAATCTGAGCTGAGATGAACTCCTGGATTTCAGATGGTAAATAATTCTGGAATAGGTCAGTCATGATACATTTACTTTTAGCACAAGCTTCAGAGCCACTTTCACAGCTCATGTTCTTTTACATATAATCCATTGATACAACTTGATATTTACTAAAGCAGTTCAGGACAGGTACCTTACCTCAAGAATGCAACAGCATTGCCCTACCAGCGACCCGTCAACCACAGAGAGGCAGCAGTCATATTGTCGGTGTGGGAAGGAGCAATGCACTTTTCATGTAATGGCATACTATACAGATTTCTTTAGTTGCTTTCCTTCTGTGTTTACAAACAAGAAACGTCTACGCCCCCATTCTGAACCCTGCCAACACCCCCAAAATGACGAAGCTCACCCACCTATAAAAATATTTTGGCTAGCTGTTGGTGGCTTTGTTACATTGTATTGCAGTCTACTGTGATAGCTGTGATTGCAACGAGCTATGGAAATCATGGTAAAACATTGTTTAATTTAGTAGTCGCAGCGGCAGCTGCCCAATGATACCAAACACAGGCGCACCACTTAACGGTATATTAGGTAAGATTTTTGTGTTAAAGCATTGTTACAAGACCATTGTAAATCCCTTTCTATAATTGAAAAAGGCTCACTGACATGTTGACTCACCCCCTCCTGTGGTTATAGTCCTTAAATTCAGGTTTCAAAGTATACATTTGTTGGGCTGTCAAATGTATCAAAACATTGCACAGCTGTACAGCAATTAAAGCTCATTGGTTGAAAAATGGTTCCAACTGCCACAGCCAATGGCATTCTGGAGGCTTATTCTGATCGTGTTAGTTTGTGTGCTGCCCAAATTACACTCCAGACAAGCTTCAATAGTACACTGAAACTCTGTGTACTATTGCTTATTGACCAAGCGAAGACTAAATATCTAGTTATAATACAATACCAGTGTCATGATGGAGGTAATGACCCATGGTGACCACCAGAGGGCTGGGGCTCATTGGTTTCACCTGGACTTCATTAGCGCCAGAGGATTTCTCCTCCTATTTAAGGCCAGGGCAGACAGTCCTTCAACGCTTTTGTGTTCAACTGTTCGCTCTTGCACAAAGCCAGTGAAGCACAAGGTAGACTGCAAACTTACGAGTCAGGTACTGTGCTGGTGTGTGTTTCCAATTCGTTGGAGAAATGAAAAGGTAAGGAAGGCGTTCAGCTGGCTAGTGTTGCGTTCAATGACGCCTTCCTCAAGGGTCTAGGTTTTCTTTTTCTTTCGGGCTCGTGTGAGCCGGTGGTAGAGGGACGTTATCCCCGGTAATGTATTTTGGTTTGTTTCGTTTTCCTGAGCTGCGTCTCAAGGATTTTATTTTTTCGCTAGGTTGTACTTTATTTTGATCCCCGGTTTGCGACTGTCAGTGCTCACCTACAAGCACTTGGTTTGGTGGAGTGGTTTGCCCTGGTTTTCTAAGGGTTGGTTTATTTTCTACAGCCGTTTTGGGCTTTATTTCTGTTTCGATTGGAAATCTTGTGTGGGTTATTTTCTGTCCCTCCCCCTGTTCCGGGAGAAGATCTTATTCTTTTATCTGTGCATCCCTGTCTTTTACCTCCCGGGATTTAGTGGCGAACACGTTCGCGTGTTCGCTTAGAAGGGTTATTCCCTTAGTCGCTTCTGGCTCTCCACCCAGCCCCGACCTCACAACCAGTTTGTTTTCGGTAGCAACAAGCAAATTATCTATTGTTATCTTGAAGAATTTACCAATATCCACTTACAATAAAATATAGGCAATATGAACATAGTAGCAATTGCACAAGCATTGTGCTTCAGGTGGATATTTGTACATTCGGGAAGCTAACTAGTAATCGCTATAGTATACCGAGTTTCAGTGATCGTTTGTCTGGAGTGCAATTTGGGCATTTACACTATTATCTCTTTACCTGTTCAATCTGCCGTAAACCTTTATTTCTCTCAAACTGTAAGTTGCAGTTGCGTGGTTTGTGGTAGACTATCATATCTTTGTTATATAGCCAGCTAGTTACGCAGCCAAATAACGTGCTTGCTCACATTATAGTTGGTTAGCTAAAGTGAAAACTGTAAATAGTGGTGTGTAACCAAAGTCAAGATCTCATCTTTTCTTACTAGAACAGAAAAAACGGCAGGCTCTGTTGCGTTTGTCAGTGTCAGCTTTCCAAAACAGTGCATGAGAACACTGAACTGTATAATAAAAATGTATATTACACGTTATATTCATAGACTGTGGGAAGCATAAACATTGTTGTGATTTGATGTTGTCTGTTGTTGCAATTCCTCTCTTGACCGTTAGGAGTCCGAAATTACCTATTGTACCTATTACATTTAGCCACTAAGGCTATCTCTTGCAATCCCAACTAATGCAGCACTGAAGTATGCTATGCTATGCCTCCTCATACCTCACATCCTGGCTACGAAGGCTGCACCCGCCTCATCCAGACGGTCTCAGGATTGGAAGGGAGAATATCCGTTCTCCATCAGATCAGGGAAGACGAAAAGACCATTGACTCCATTGTGTCCTTTGGCACTGCAAATGGTGGCTGTTGAAGAGATGGCTCCGACTGTCTCTGCCCCGACCCAACCTCGAGTCCCGTGGGATGAGCTTGGCACTAAACCCAAGACCGTGGTTTTCAGAGGACTCCCATGCACTCAAAGACATTTGTAGAAAATTTGAGCACAGGTGGCATATGACAAAGCAAGAGATTTCTGGTCTTGCCTGGGTCGACAGTTTTAAGAAGTATAAACGTGCACTCTCAGCTGCTCGGACTGCATATTTCCCTAACCTGATTAACATTAATAAAAATAATCCATGGTTCCTGTTTGATACTGTTATTAAACTCACACAGAATACCCCCGCCAATAGCTCTTCATTCAGTGCTGATGATTTTCTGAAATTCTTTACAAATAAGATTGATGCAGTTAGAGATACCAAGCCTTTACCAGTTTGGTAACTGCTTCCAAATCTACAACCTGCATACTAGACCTTATACCGTCTAGTCTTTTTTTAATTTAAATAGTCATATTCTTAATGTTGTCAAAAAGTTGCTCTCCATGGGCTCTGTGCCCTCAACTTTTATAACTGCCATTATTAAACCGCTGCTTGAAAACCTGACATGGATCCACAAATGCTGCGTAGCCATCCATCAATAATCTTTTTGATAAATTTCAATTTGGCTTTCGGTCCCATTATTCTACTGAAACCACATTGACCAGAGTAATCAATGATCTGCTGCTTACTGTTGATTCTGACATCATCTGACATCATTGTTGCTGCTTCTTGACCTAAGTGCAGCTTTTGACACCGTGGACCATAGCATACTTCTCAGCCATCTGGAGAAGCATACTGCCTTGCAGGCAACGGTGCTTTCTTGGTTTCATTCTTATGTAGCAAATAGAACTCATCATGTGATTTACAATAATACAATCTCTGAATTTTCTGAAGTAAAGTTTGGTGTACCACAGGGATCGCCCCTTTGCTTTTTTCTATTTATATGCTTCCCCTAGGTGACATCATTTGCAAATATGGTATTAAATTTCATTGCTACGCTGATGATATGCAGCTATATGTACCTGTAAACCAAATCACCTTTCCCAACTCCTAAATTTAGAAGCATGCGTATCAGAAATAAAAAAATGGATGGGTATGAACTTTCTGCGGTTAAATACTGATAAAACAGAATTATTAGTTGTTAGGCCAGCCAAACATGGACTCTTGAGAATTTGAGTGTTAACATTGATGGCTGACATTCCAGCCTCATATCAATCATGTTAGCATATTTTCATATTAGTAATATCGCAAAAATTTGACCTATTCTTTCACTGCGTGATGCTGAAACCTTAATACATGCATTTGTATCTTCTAGGCTTGATTATTGTAATGCCATACCATATACACCAGCACGCCCTCTTCGCTCTCTCGATGCTGGTCTTCTGGTCATTCCTTCAGTAACAAAAAAATCTGTTGGTCACAGAGCATTTGCCTACCGTGCACCTTATCTCTCCAATGGCCTTCCATTACATGTTAAAGAAGCACGTTCAGTTGAAACATTTAAATAAAGACTAAAAACTTACTTTTACTCACTTCATTACAGCCAACCCTAGAACTGCATCCCTATAACACTGGTGGCAGGTATGGCTGTATTGCGTTTTGGTGTTAAACACTGTTTAAATATTGTGTTTTAAATACTGTTTTAAATGTTGCATGGTGATTCTGCACTTTAAATAAAATTGATTGATTGATTGATTGATTGAAGTAGCCAATCCATACACATCTTTGTTTGCTCTTTCCTGCCTATTGGACACATGCTTTTCATATCCAGTACAGAAAGAAAAAAGGGCCACTCCCAGCAATGTCTCAAATGGGTTTCTAGAATAACAAATGCAGGCAGACAAGCACGTTATTGGGTAGAGATGGACACAGTTTGCCAGTGTATCATAGTGATGACTGAGCATGTTTGTTTTATAATATTTGTTAAGGTGAAAATCCTGTATAGTATGCTTTTAAAGACTTAAAAGTAATAGTCTTGTAGTTTTGTCACATTCCAGTTAAATGCGTCATTAGATAATTATTATTATCATTGCAGGTTCTCTACTTCTGGAGTCAAAAATAAACCCCAACACTGCCTACCAGAAACAACAGGTTAGTGGCATCATTATAAAAGGAATCTATATCATCAAACACACGGATAATATTAATCTGATGGTAGTAACGATGTGCCTTGTCCCAAGCAAACCTGTATTGTGCTGTCACAAGCTAACCAGAATGATAATTTAGGATAATGTCCAGCTGGGAATTGAACCCTACATGGCTGGGTCATGACTTCAATACCTTTGTCCTCCCCCTCCCAGGACACATTGATAGTGTGGTCAGAAGCAGAAAACTACGACTTGGCCCTGAGTTTTCAGGAGAAGGCAGGGTGTGATGAAATCTGGGAGAAAATATGCCAGGTATGATGTACTTGCACCTTGAGCCAATTCTTATTGTATTGAAATGTTAAATGCAGTGTCTGTAATTATTTGGACTGTGTTACTATTTCTGTAGTTTTGGCTGTGTACTCCCAGCACTTTTGATTTGAAATGAAACGATATGAGATCGGACAGTCACCTTTAATTTGAGGGTAGTTACATCCATATTGGCTGATCTGTGTAGGAATTGCATCCCTTTTTATACATAGTCACTCTATTTTAGGGACCAAAAGTCATTTTGGAAATTTGGCTTCTCAGCTGTTTCTGATTTGTCTGATTCCTTTATAAGGTATAAGAAGGCTTTCAGTATCTAGTCTTGATTTAAGGCTTTTGATTGCATTTGGAGTCAACAGGACCAGAGTTGTGCCAATGACAGTCAAGGACGCCATTATAAATCTGAGAAGTAAGATAAAAACAGACATGTGCCAAACTGTAGGCTTAAGGAAACAAAACTGTTTCAATGAAAACTCTCTAATTACTGTTGGTCCCCTAAAATGGGGTGACTGTATGAAAAGGGATGCAATTCCTCCACAGATCTCCCAATATATGGATGTAAATACCCTCAAATTATAGGTGACAGTGTGCGTTCTCTCATATTTCATCCAATTTGTACCGAGCCAAATTGAAAAAATTTGTCTAATGTTTTAAGAGAGCTTTAAAACTTTCAATCTGTTTTAAAAGTTTCTGTGTTGTACAGTTGCAATCAAAATTATTCAACCCCCATTGCACACTAGGTTTATTGGCAAAATATACAATTTCTCAGCTGTTTGCAATAAACAAATTACACAAGAACTGTTTAAGTAGTTCAATGAAACATAATATTACAAAATATTACAAGGGTTTTTATCTACATTCAACACAAAATGCTACTTTTAATCACTACTGCAGTCTCAAAATTATTCTACCCCCTGTCTCAAGCACACCTGATGCAACTAATCAAAATTACCCAACCCCCTGTTTCAAGCACACCTGGTGCAATTAATTAGTTCAGGTGTGCTTGAGATAAAACACATAAATACCTGGACTGGCTAGGGGTTTGTTGAGAGTGACGTTTGATTGCATGTTAGAAATAAGTCGAAAGAATTGTCCAAAAAGTTCAGAGAAGAGATCATTGCCTTGCACAAACGAGGAAAAGGATACAAAAAGATAGCAAAAGCACTGAATGTTCCTAGAGATCAAGTTGGAAGCATAGTTCGCAAGTTTAAAGTTAAAGGAACAGTGGCTACACTACCTGGACGTGGCAGAAAGAGGAAGCTATCAGCGGCTGCCACCAGATTCCTGAGGAGGCAAGTGGTCAAAAACCCTAGAGCAGGGGTCGGCAACCCTGGTCCTGGAGAGCCGCAGGGTGTGCTGGCTTTTGTCGTTACTCAGCACTTAATTGATCGATTAAAGCAGTGGATTACACAGTTAACTCGCCTCACCTGGTTTCTTGGGTATGAATCAGTTGCTGGTATTAAGGCGAAAACAAAAACCAGCACACCCTGCGGCTCTCCAGGACCAGGGTTGACGACCCCTGCCCTAGAGTGACTGCAGAACACCTGCAGCAAGACTTGGTGGCAGCAGGCACTGAGGTTTCAGTAAGGTGCACAGTAAGGCGCATACTGAACACTGAAGGGCTCCATGCCCGGACTCCAAGATGTACACCACTACTGACCCAAAAGTACAAGAAAAGTCGGCTCCAATATGCTCAAAACCATCTAAATAAGCCACAGAAGTTTTGGAATTCTGTTCTGTGGAGCGGGTATGTCTGGAGGAAGAAGAATGAAGCATATGCTGAAACGAACACCCTGCCTAAAGTGAAGCATGGCGGTGGCTCAGTGATGCTCTGGGGCTGCTTTGCTGCCTCTGGCACTGGAAACCTGCAGCGTGTGGAGGACACGATGGATTCAGTCAAGTATCAGGAAATCTTAGGGAAAAACCTCATGCCGTCTGTGATGAAGCTAAAGCTTGGGCATCATTGGACCTTCCAGCAGGACAATGATCCCAAGCATACCTCAAAGTCCACCAAGGCTTGGTTTCAGAAGTAGAAATGGAAGATTCTAGAGTGGCCGTCACAGTCGCCTGACTTGAACCCCATAGAAAATCTCTGGTGGGATTCGAAGAAGGCGGTTGCCAAACACACACCCAAGAATATTACTGAACTGGAGGCCATTGCCCATGAGGAATGAGCTAAGATTCCTCAGGAACGCTGTCAGAAGCTGCTGTCTGGCTATGCATCGCATTTGCAGCAGGTCATAACAGCAAAAGTGTGCTCTACTAAGTACTTAAGATGCTTGTCATGAAGGGGTTGAATAATTTTGTGACTACAGTAGTGATTAAAAGTATTTTGTGTTGAATGTGGATAAAAACCCTTGTAATATTTTGTAATACTATGTTTCATTGAACTACTTAAACAGTTCTTGTGTAATTTGTTTATTGCAAACAGCTGAGAAATTGTATGTTTTGCCAATAAACCTAATGTGCAATGGGGGTTGAATAATTTTGATTGCATCTGTAACTGCACATTACAGCCAATCACTTGCATAACTGATCAGTTTGGTGTTAAAGGTCCCCCCCATTTCAAGGTACTACATGTATTTGTTGAATTGGCTCCATAAATGTATTTCATTAGGCAGGTGTATTCATTTGTATTGTTAGTAGGGCTGCAATTAACGACTATTTTGATAGTCGAATAATCTATCAATTATTTAAATGAATAATCGACTATTCGGATTATGAATCGCACAATTACTCAATGGCTCTTATTTAGCCATCAGCTTTTACATTTAGCGTGAGGTTTTAGGCATGTGCTAACAATAAAGACAATAAAGATGAATACTTCATTCAAAAAGACGTTTTTAATTAGCTTTCCGCTGATACAAAAGATAAATAAAAATTTCTATATATTTTTTTAAATAATTTTATTTGTGAGCAGGATCATTGTGAATAATAGGTTGTTATACAAAGGATAGGTCCGGTCCATTGCCTCTATTGGTCAATTTGCATTCCAGCCGTGCCAATATCCACGATATACGCACGGCTAAATGGAATCTTTTAAAATTACTCCGCGTTTGTAGATCATCTTTGTAATCAAAATGAACGTAACTTAACATTATCATTATCTCGCCTCTTGTAGCCTACCAAAGTAAAATAAAATGAGTGTAAAGTCTCCGTTGATTTGGAAAGTAGGAACAAAAAAAATACTACTTAGGCAACATCCTCGGATCGAAATACCTGCAAGACCAGCAAACCTCGGTGAAGCAAATGATTACTCATTACGACACAGAGTCATTTCAATACCTGCACGTTATTTGGCAGTGTCCCAATAAACGTCTACAAAAAAACAAACAAAAGGCTTGTGTGTGTCAGTGTCGTCTGGCGTAACGTAAACTAGCAAGCTAGCTACCGTTAATGCAGTGGGGATACATTATTGCAATAGCATTGCTTAGCTAAGGTTAGTGTGTAGGGGAAAATTTACAGAACGAAAGATCTCCCTCCTAAAATCATGATAACCAATCACGAGTCAAAATCAGACTCCGCCTTAGTGAGCAGGCTGGTTCCTCCAAAACTCTCGACGATGTGTGCTAAAAGTTTATCAATATATCTGTATTAAAGTATGATATGTACCCTGTATAGTTTCAAACTGATTAACTGCTAAATTGTGCTAGGATTACACAGTGAGCTCAGCCAGCTGGCAGGGCGGGGCCCGTCTTGAACTGTGTAGACCAAACTGTCAAGGACACGGGCAGAGCAAGATATGACTGTACAGCTGATTTCTCCGGGACTCTCAATGTTTTATGCCAGGAGTGTATCTATTTGACCTAGAACATTAATTATAGCTGAGCTTATGAAAACGCAAGGAACCACAGTGAAAACTGTTGAAATGAGAGCAAAGAATGCTACGTACATTTATTCCCTTAGAAGAGAATAATTAATCAAATGTTTAGTATGTCTGTATATTTTCAATGATTACTGCTGCTTAGTTTGTCTTATAAAAGCGAAAGATACAGAGTGACGTGTATGGATGACGTGTTAGAGGGAGGGCATCCAGAACTTTATGAGGTCTGGTTGTTTGCCAAGAGCAGGTGCGGGGTGAAGTGAGGACACGTAGTTGGCAGAATGCCCTGAACTTTGTACAGAGTTGGCAGAGCATAAGGACCGTTGGCAATTTGCCACAATGACGTTGGGGGAGGAGCGTTGGGAGGAGTTACGATAAGAAAAGTGTGGGTGATTAGACACGACAAGTGCAGTACCTTATTCCTACTAACTTTAGCTAACGTTAGTACCGTTGCTTCAATTGTGGAGTAGATGATACATTACTGCTAGCTAACATTCACTGTTCCGTTGCTTAGCAACCAATAAACTACTGTTCAGCGGAAGAATACATTTACCATAAAACATAGTTCCGTTAAAAATACATTAATTTAAAGTTTTTCTTGTCTTTCTTTAGTGAAATTTCGAAAGATAAATGTGGTAACCTCTGTATAAAAGTGTTATTGAACTCAAACCTGTGGTATGTGGTGGATATTGGCACAGCATTGTAAAATGCTTTGGATAAAAGCAGTCCATTTTCCATTGACATTAGCAGCTAACAGCTTGTGAACTAATCGATCGGGGAGCTACCCACTGAACGAGCTAGTGTCTGAACGTTCAAGGAGCTGTGTGTTGCAGTTTGTGAATGATATAGACTACTCCACACTGCGAAACCCAACCCTTAATTTTACTCAACACCTTAAAACGTGAACTATGAATGCATTTTTAAGGGAAAACACACTTTAAGAGTTTAAGGGGGGAATTTGTTTTTAAACATAATTTTTAAAAAAAGTATATATATCAATTAGTGAGAGAATCTACTCGCCAACTTACCATATTTTTAAGCCAAATAGTTGTGCAAAAGCATTGAATGACACGATTTTGCAGGACAGTATAAACTCGGGCAAATGAAACAAGCAGTGATATCACAAGGAAAGACATTTAACTGGGACATGCGTTCCCTCGTCAAATTCAGCCCCATTCAGCTGCATAATTCTCAGCACAAACATTAATAAGCGCTTTCACTTTCAAATATATGTCAAATATATACTCAGTGAGCACTTTATTAGGTATTTTAGCTAGCCTATCCACTTAGGGGTTTGACGCATTGTATATTTCATAGATGCTCTTCTGCATACCACTGTTGTAATGTGTGGTTATTTTGCATTACTCTCACCTTCCTGTCAGCTGTTTCTGAGATACTCAAACCACCCTGTCTGGCACCAACAATAATTGTCACTTTTCTTCCCCATTCTGACATTTGGTCTAAAAAACAGCTGAACCTCTTGCCCATGTCTGCATGCTTGTAGGCATTAAGTTGGTGCCACATGGTTGGCAGATTAAATATTTGCATTGACAAGCTGGTGTACAGGTCTACCTAATAAAGTGTTCACTGAGTGTGTATATATCTCTTTTTCGAAGGATTCTGTAAACCCAGCACCTCATTACTGTTGGGTCCTCTCAATGCAGTGGTTTTGTGTTTCATTTGGAGGTTTGCTTCTGCAGTAAGAAAAAATACTTGCAATGTTCCCACAGTAGGGGCCGTTGTGTTGCATTTCGGCCTGTAACAGGCAGAGCAGTCATTTGTCACAAGATGCCCATAATTCATAGTGGTTTAGGGCAGCCATTGTCCACTGGTGGGCCCGGGCTGGAGAGCACTACCCAGTGGGCAGTGATGGTATTGCCAAAATAGTATTGCACTTATCCCTGGTTATGGGTATTGTTGGTCACACAAAGTTTTACCAAATAATTAAAGTGACCGTTTTCTCAGGAAGCAGCAAATCTGATGTTTGTGTCTTGAGTCAGGAAAGTATTTATTGCAGGAAGCCAGCATGAACCGAACCATTGGAGTTCGGGGACTTTATACAAGTACATTTGCATGTATTCAAATTTGGGTGCTAAATACAGTGTGACCTCTGATTGGTCATTCGTTATACAGGGTTGCCTTATAGGCTGCAATTTCTACCGCTGTGTTTTATTGGTTGTCTGTAAAACAATGGAAGCTTCCTGCGGACATTAACATGTATATATGAAGTTTTTGTAATACACAAATCTGTCTGTCTCCCAACAGTATGCACTTTGCACTTTGTTGTACGTTGCTCCGGATAAGAGCGTCTGCCAAATGCCATTCATGTAATGTAATGTAATATAAATGGCCCCAGGGATTTGTGTTAAAATTTAAATTCAATAAATTTAAGAAATAAATGAAAATAACTGCACATGACTTGTCAGCAGCCATTTTCAACCATTTCAACCATTGGCCCCACATTACATTACATTACATTATTGGCATTTGGCAGACGCTCTTATCCAGAGCGACGTACAGTTGATTAGACTAAGCAGGAGACAATCCTCCCCTGGAGCAATGCAGGGTTAAGGGCCTTGCTCAAGGGCCCAACGGCTGTGCGGATCTTATTGTGGCTACACCGGGATTAGAACCACTGACCTTGCGTGTCCCAGTCATTTATCCTAACCACTACGCTACAGGCCGCCCCCCCCCCCCCCCCCCAACGCCCCACGGCATGTGACTCGAGTGTCAATTCGATCAGTTAAAGACAAACGTGTTCGCCACTGTTAGTTCCAGTTTCTGAAGGAGAGCGCATTTCATTTTGACGACAGTAAAGCAATGGTAAAAGAACTGATGGAGGCGAGACTTCTGCAACCGCTAAGGTTCCGAAGCCTGTGGTCAGAAAATACGACCCTGAATACGATGTTTTGATTCACAATGGCAGGTAGTGATGTAGAGCCAAAAGCACAATGTGTAGAATGTGGTGAAGTCCTCTCAAATGAAACATTAAAATCATCAAAGCTGCAGAGACACTTAAACAAAAAACAACCTGGATGTGTTGGAAAACCAAAACATTTTTCCAAAGGAAGCAAGACAATCTTCAAGCACAACAGAAAGCCATAAGTATGCTAACGATGTAATCGAAAGCTGTTTAAAAGCGAGTTACCTGGTGGCTGCTCGAAGCAAGAAAGCATTTACGATCACAGAGGATCTCATCTTGCCTACCGCCGTGGATATGTGGCGAGAGTTATTGGAGGAGACAGCGGCAACAAAAATCTAGACCATGCCACTATCGAACAACGCAGTGAGTAGGAGAATTGTTGAAATGAGTGATGACATCAAAGGCCAACTTCTCGAGAGAATAAAGGCAAGCCCACATTTTGCCATACAGTTGGACGAGTCCACTGATGTTAGCAACGCAGCCTTATTGTTTATGTGAGATACAGCTGGGACGGTAATTTTCTTGGTGAGTTTCCACCAGAGCCATGGAAGATGAATGCTTCCACTGTCTTGATAATTACTTTACTGACAAGGGACTCGATTGGAAACATTGTATCAGTGTCTGCACGGATGGCGCTGCATCGATGATGGGAATACATTTGTTGACAAGTGGTTCCTCTGAGCGCCATTGGATAGTCCTAATAGATGTGTGAACTCCTGCCAAATTTTGGTTTTGCTTGTCTGGGTGTTCATCCTGACTGTTTTAATCGAATACAGAACACTACAGATAACGCAGATTAATTTTATAGTACATTACTTTGACGTTTACATGATGGATGGTCCCTCACGTTCGCATAAACCGGGTTCCAGCCGATGTTAGGTGGATAGGTCTGTAATATAAGGTAGGCTACCTGGACACGTGATTAATCATCACTCCTATCACAGCGTTATCATCTGTAATATAGTATCATTTGCAAGAGGAGATAAAATGGAGACAGCAGGTTTCTATGGCCAACAAGCTGTTTTTTGATTTATCTTAACTTTAGGCAGTTTGTTTCATTGTCTCATCCGACAGTCTACCATAGCGACGTGAAATAGGCCCATAGGAGGAATTCTAGTTTGTTATCGTATAACGTGATATCCATTGTAATTGTATTAAAGACAGGCTCCTTATAATCGCAGGTAGTTTCCATCCCAAATTTGGAAATGCATTCAATCAATCAATCAATTTTATTCTTATATAGCACTCTTCACACCAGAGTGCTGAACAATTAAAATCAAATAAATACACAGCGTCAAAAAAATGTTTTCAACTGAGATTTCAAACCATCGTTTCAGCATATCTAGTCTTAACTGGAAGAGAGTTCTACAATCGGTTGGCATAACAGATGATTGCTCACAGACCAGCTAACTTAAGGTGAAACCTGGGTACCTGGGTAGGAGGGCCCTTTCCCATGTAATGCCTTGTAAGTTATGATTGCAATCAATCAATACGCTGTTTAACAGGCAACCAGTGCAATGATCTTTGGCCAGGCGTGATGTGTTCAGGCTTGCCTGTGTGAGTCCATAGCCTGGCAGCAGCATTTTGGACAAGCTCCATCCTATTTAGTTTTCTGTCCGATAATCCAGCGAGCAAAGAATTGCAGTTGTCCAAACAGGACATTATAAAGCAGTGGATCAGCACCTCTAGATCTTTCTTCTCAGACATGGGGTGAGTTTTGCAATATTTCTCAGATGACAAAAGGCAGTTCTAGTTATTTGAGATGGTTGTGAAGTGAAAACTCAGAATCAAAAATGATGCCCAAATTCTTGACCTGGGGGGGCAAATGAGATTGGATTTCCTTCAAACATGATTTTAGATGGATGGCTTTTCGATCCAATCAGGAGTATCTCTGTTTTATCTGTGTTTAGCTTGAGCCAATTTGTCAATTTGTTGCCAACCAAATTTATACTTTCTGATTCCGAGTGGTAACATATACCAGGGCTCAGTTCTCAGGCACGGTGCCGGATTTCTGGCATTTGGCCGTTTTTCCCACAAAATAATATTCTTGCAAAAAAAATAAATCAATAAATAAAAGAGAACACAACAAACCACTCCCTGGCCGAGTCAAGATAATGCATAACTTTGCTACTATCCCCATACAATTATAGTATACACAGGAGGAATTTAATTCTGTGTAACATATCAATATGATAACATCCTTTCTTTTGTAACATGCAACACAAGAGATCTTAAAACGGAAATGTCATAACGCGATCCCACTTGTCTTTGTTTTTGTTCTGGATGCGTCCTATCCAATCACGTTTATTCTTTAATTACCAATGGTGTGCGAGTAAGGCAGTTTTTCATCAAATCAGTAGGGAGCTACTGTCAGTCTGTCAGTCACCGTGTCAGTATTTGTGCTGCGCACAAAATTCAAAGTATCCGTTGAAACATGGAAGCGAGGTTAATTCTAACTCAGGAAGACACGAGCCTAATTGAGAGGGGAGTGAAAAATGAATGGAGATGGGCTTGGGTTGAAGAAAATGGTTTTGATTGGCAACCGCTTATGATGATGATCTTGGCATCATCAGTTATAACACAGCATCTAGCATATTCAGTGTTGAAAATCGATTGGAAAAATACGAAATAAGAAATATGACATTGGTTTAAAATAACCTTACACAGTTTGTCACTGAATCATGATCAAATTAAGTGATTTATCGTAAATCCATTAAATACCAACATAACTTCTAATATTTCACTAATTATTAACCTAATTGTTTTGTGATGGTAATGCAAAACCATGGCTTTTGCACATCTGTTTGTCAACATTTATAAGTAGACAAGTGGCTATTTAGAGTGTACCCCAGTAGTACAGAAAACCCAGGATTAGCGCTTAGATTAGTTTGCCAACTCTGAAATCTCCTTTCTCAACCTGGTTTGACCAGGTGAAGCTATATATATATATATATATATATATATATATATATATATATATATAACAGATGGTAATTTATAATTTCTGGTCATAGCTGTAATTTCTCTGGAAAAAAAATAAATGAAAAAAGCTGCCAGCTGGCCAGGCAAATCTCTGGAGGCAGAAGGGCCAAATAAAACACGAAAACACTGAAGTACACCGAGTGTACTACAGATAAAGTGGTGTGAAAAAGTGTTTGCCCCCTTCCTGATTTCTTATTCTTTTGCATATTTGTCACACTTAAATGTTTCAGATCATCAAGAAAATTTAAATATTAGTCAAAGACAACACAAGTAAACACAAAATGCAGTTTTTAAATGAAGGTTTTTATTATTAAGGGAGAAAAAAATCCAAACCTACATGGCCCTGTGTGAAAAAGTGATTGCCCCCCCCTGTTAAAACATAACTTAACTGTGGTTTATCAAACCTGAGTTCAATTTCTCTAGCCTGATTACTGCCACACCTGTTCTCAATCAAGAAATCACTTAAATAGGACCTGCCTGACAAAGTGAAGTAGACCAAATGATCCTCAAAAGCTAGACATCATGCCGAGATCTAAAGAAATTCAGGAACAAATGAGAAAGAAAGTAATTGAGATCTATCAGTCTGGAAAAGGTTATAAAGCCATTTCTAAAGCTTTGGGACTCCAGCGAACCACAGTGAGAGCCATTATCCACAAATGGCGAAAACATGGAACAGTGGTGAACCTTCCCAGCAGTGGCCGGCCAACCAAAATTACCCCAAGAGCACAGCGACGACTCATCCAAGAGGTCACAAAAGACCCCACAACAACATCCAAAGAACTGCAGGCCTCACTTGCCTCAGTTAAGGTCAGTGTTCATGACTCCACCATAAGAAAGAGACTGGGCAAAAATGGCCTGCATGGCAGAGTTCCAAGACGAAAACCACTGCTGAGCAAAAAGAACATTAAGGCTCGTCTCAATTTTGCCAGAAAACATCTTGATGATCCCCAAGACTTTTGGGAAAATACTCTGTGGTCTGACGAGACAAAAGTTGAACTTTTTGGAAGGTGTGTGTCCCATTACATCTGACGTAAAAGTAACACCGCATTTCAGAAAAAGAACATCATACCAACAGTAAAATATGGTGGTGGTAGTGTGATGGTCTGGGGCTGTTTTGCTGCTTCAGGACCTGGAAGACTTGCTGTGATAAATGGAACCATGAATTCTGCTGTCTACCAAAAAATCCTGAAGGAGAATGTCCGGCCATCTGTTTGTGACCTCAAGCTGAAACGAACTTGGGTTCTGCAGCAGGACAATGATCCAAAACACACCAGCAAGTCCACCTCTGAATGGCTGAAGAAGACTTTGGAGTGGCCTAGTCAAAGTCCTGACCTGAATCCTATTGAGATGCTGTGGCATGACCTTAAAAAGGCGGTTCATGCTCGAAAACCCTCCAATGTGGCTGAATTACAACAATTCTGCAAAGATGAGTGGGCCAAAATTCCTCCACAGCGCTGTAAGAGACTCATTGCAAGTTATCGCAAACGCTTGATTGCAGTTGTTGCCCAACCAGTGGCCCAACCAGTTATTAGGTTTAGGGGGCAATCACTTTTTCACACAGGGCCATGTAGGTTTGGATTTTTTTTCTCCCTTAATAATAAAAACCTTCATTTGAAAAAAGGGGGCAGTTTTGGGAAAAGGCCCATATAATCTTGCGCACCTCACTACTCTGGCTCTGTGGGCCACCCGATGTAGCAATGATAATCAATATACACTCACAAGTACACATTTCTACTTCATTATGCCTACTTATTATTATACTTATTTAATCAGCCAATTGTGTGGCAGCAGTGCAATGTATACAATCATGTAGATATGGATCAGGAGCTTCAGTTAATGTTCACGTTAGCCATCAGAATGGGGAAAAATGTGATCTAAGTGACTTTGACTGTAGAATGATTGTTGGTGGCAGACAGGGTGGTTTGAGTATCTCAGAAACTCCTCTCCTTGGATTTTCTCACACACTAGTCTCTAGAGTTTGCAAAGAATGGTGCAAAAATAAATAAAAAATGCAGTGTGCAGCAGTTCTGCAGACAGAAACACCTTGTTAATGAGAGACGTCAGGAGAATGGCCAGACTGGTCAAAGCTGACAGGAAGGTGACAAAAATGGAAATAGCCAACAATGGTATGCAGAAGAGAATCTCTGAACACACAACGCTTCATAAATACCTAATAAAGTACTCACTGAGTGTATATGTATTATGTCAATAGTTTCTTTAACTTTATATTAGGTATTCTTTTTAAGATATTGAGTATATTTCAGCCCCTGCCCCCACATATTCTACCCATTGACTCATTGAATTGCATTGTTGTAATATAATTCAATATGTGTTATATCAAAGTTATTCAATAAATTACTTCATAATAATTTTCTGAAATAAATATGATCAATACAGAGGAATTAGGTATCTATTAGACTTATTTTTTTCTGCTGCTGTAGCCTATCCACTTAAGAGGTTTGAAGCACTGTGTTTTCAGAGATTCTCTTCTGCTTAGCACTGTTGTAATGTGTGGTTATTTGGATTGCTGTCACCATCCAGTCAGCTTTGACCAGTACAATTGTCAGAAAATAAATTAACATTATATAAATTCTTTTTAAATCACACTACACGGATTTTCACACACACACTAGTCTCTAGATTTTGCAAAGAATGTTGGAAAAAACTAAAACAAAATCCAGTGAGCAGCTGTTCTGCAGACAGAAACGCCATGTTAATGAGACGTCAGAGGAGAATGGCCAGACTGGTCAGAGCTGAAAGGAAGGTGACAGTAACAAAAATAGCCGCCATATTTATATATTTGCTTGCTATTGTGTTTGCTGTTCCAAACCTTATCTTACTAGCTTATTAGGTTTTATCTGAGAACTCTGTGACAAATTCGTTTTTCAAAGCTAAAATGGTCAATTCTTGAGTGGCCAAGCCTGAACCCAATTGAGTATGCCGTTCATATGCTGGAGAGAGAACTTAAGGGGACTAGCCCCCGAAACAAGCATGAGCTGAAGATGGCTGCAATACAGGCCTGGCAGCGCATCCCCAGAGAAGGCACCCAGCAACTGGTGATGTCAATGAATCAAATACTTCAAGCAGTCATTGCATGCAAAGGATATGAAACAAAATGACTACTTTCATTTACATAACATTGCTGTGTCCAAAACATTATGATGCCCTGAAATGGGCAGGACTATGTATAAACACTGCTGAAATTTCTACATGTTAAAAACTAAATGTATAAAAATGCCCTGTGCACTTTAACCTGGTGATTTTTTACATTATGAACATTATGAACATTATGGAGGGCACTGCATGTTACCAGGGAGCATTAACAGCAGTGTATGGGTAGCCTATTACTTTCAAGCTGTGTGTTCTTCTCTTTTTACCTAGCTAGCCTGCATTGTATGTGTGCCTGCCTCTATTGTATTAACTTCATACACACTCACATAGGCTATTAAATATGTTTCAATGTGTCGGAAATAGACAGATTATTATCTTACAAACAAAATGTGCCGTGACAAAACCGCTAGAAATGACATTGATTTGGTTTACAGTAGCCTACCAATATATATATATTTCTTTTTTCTCTTTTTTTTTCAATTAACCATTAGTACTGTAAAGTGCAGTTTAAAAGGAAAACAATTAATTTGGTTTGAATCCAGGCTCATATTCATTAACCAATCGTTCAGATTTTGGAAGGAGCTTTGGCTTTTTTTGAGTGGTATTACACGATAACGTGTGGGTTATAATTAGCCTATTTATTTTTGGTTGTTGTATGTGTCCATTGGTAACCAGGTCCAGGGCAAAGACCCTTCAATGGATATTACCCAGGATTTGGTGGACGAGTCAGAGGAGGAGCGCTTCGACGACATGTCATCCCCGGGCTTCGAGCTGCCGCTGTGTGAGCTGAGCCGACTAGAGGATGTGGCCGAGCTGGTGGCCTCCTCATTGCCCTCACCTTTCCGTCGTGAGAAGCTGGCCCTGGCTGTGGAGAACGAGGGCTACATAAAAAAGCTCCTGGAGCTCTTCCATGTGTGTGAGGACCTGGAGAACCGAGAGGGCCTCCACCACCTCTATGAGATCATTAAGGGGATCTTCCTTCTCAACCGAACTACACTCTTTGAGGTCATGTTCTCAGAGGAGTGCATCATGGACGTGATTGGCTGCCTGGAGTTTGACCCTGCTCTCCCCCAGCCGCGAAGACACAGGGAGTTCCTGACTAAGACTGCCAAGTTCAAGGAGGTCATCCCCATTTCAGACCCTGAACTCAAGCAGAAAATCCACCAGACCTACCGGGTGCAGTACATTCAGGACATGGTCCTCCCCACCCCCTCAGTTTTCGAGGAGAATATGCTGTCCACTCTCCACTCCTTTATCTTTTTTAATAAAGTGGAAATTGTTGGAATGTTGCAGGTAAGTGGTTCATGAAAACTATTACCTATATGTGTTTTGAATTATTACGTATTTTAATGCTAGCAATACATATTTCTGTTGAGACAGAGACCCTTGGTATTAGGAACCAGGGTTGTGCTTCAGATTAGGGGCAGCAGATGTTGGCAACATAATCTTCTGTTCATTTTACCTATTTTTTTTATGTGTGGCAAGGGTTGGCCACCCCTGCCCTACACAAGTGGTTCTCAAACTCTCTCTTGGGCAATCCTTGTGCATGCTGGTTTTCATTCTAACCACCATTGCAATCACAGAGTGTTAACAAGCCATGTTTTGAGGGATCATTTGCCTCAAGTCTTTTAGTATATTATGTCAGAAATGTGAAATGAAATGCTGAAAACTTAAACAATGGCCCCATTTACTATTTTCACAATATAATCCTGACAACCAGCATGTCACTTATGCTTATCACAAGCTTGATATGTTAGCTAACTAGCTAACAATGTAGCCAAACATAGTTTTTTGTTAGGCTGCAGCAAGAGTGGATGCTATGCGTTGCTGTTCAAAGTATGCTGAAGAAGGCTTGTTGAGGCAAGAGATTTTTGCCAGACCTGGTAGGGACTCGCTTATAATCGTGATTTCTCTTATGTAGTGACTGACAGCATGCACGAGATGGCTTACGCAGTACATGTGCTGTAGCTTCTGGGTACGGAAGATTTGGAGAACCGTAACAAGATGGCAGAGCAAACGGCAATGTTGCGTCGAGAAAGCTAGCAATTCATAAAACAGTGCAGATTGCAGTAAAAAATATCAGCGTCTCAGTTTCAATCACATAGCGTTCTTTTAATTTGCAAGTACTCTACAATGCTTCTCTTTATGAATAGCGTTTCCGGAAGCCCAAAAGTAGCTTGGTTAACAGATAAGTGGAAATATTTGCAAGCTATTGAGTTTGTTATTGCAAACTTTAGCTAGCTAGCTTGCTTGCTTATTAGGTTGTATCTGAGAAATCATTTTATATAACATCAGCTTATCATTATCTTCTATAGTTCGGTAGTTTGAATTTCATGATACCTGGGTAGCTAACTTTATAGCTTTCTCAGTTAAAGGTACAATTGGTAAGATTTTTGTGCTAAAACATTGTTACAATACCATTGTAAACCTCTATCATTGAAAAAGGCTCACTGACATGTTGACTCACCCTCTGCCTGTGTTTATAGTCCTTAAATTCGGGTTTCAAAGTGGACATTTGTAGGGCTGTCAAATGTATCAAAACATTGTACAGCTGTACAGCAATTACATTTACATTTACATTTTAGTCATTTGGCAGATGCTTTTAATCCAAAGCGACTTACAAGTGCATAGGTTCTTCCACAAGTCAAAGCATCACATCCATAACTAGAAGAATACATAGGAAGTGCTGTTCTAAACATAGTCATCATAAGTTAATTATTATTATTATTATTTTTTTTTTGGGGGGGGTTAGACAAGAGGGATAGGGATATCAGAAAGAGGGGCGGGGGAAATCAGGAGGGAGGGCTAAGGTAGAGCTTGTCACTGTCAGTTGACAGTGACAAGCACGCCAGAGCCTGCTGTCTTTTCTTAGTGTTCTAGTAAGAAAATGTTCGCTGAACAGGTGACTTTATGAAATGTTGACTTTAGTGTGCTGCACAACACTATTTATATGTTTTGTTGAAGTTTTCACTTTAGCTAACCAACTATATTATGAGCAAGCAACTTATTTGGCTGTGGAACTAGCTGGCTATATAACTAAGATATGATAGTGTACCACAAACAATGCAACTTGGACGTGTAGCTTCCCAAATTGTACTACAGACAAGCGATCACTGAAACTCTGTAAACTATTGCTTATTATCCAAGCGAAGAATACATATCTTGTTATAAAACGATACCAGTTCGTTATCAGTAGCAACAAGCAAATTAGCTATTAGCTTGCCGAATTTACAAGTATCCACTTGAGACACAACGTGTGCAACAATGCTCACAACGCTCACTATTTTGAAGTGTCCTCTTCAGATCTCTTTCCCTACCATTGCATTGTACTGTGACGAACAACAGTTAAGCAAAGTATATACGCAGCGAGTGGCAGCAGCAAATTTTAATTTCTTAAAGTTAATTAATTCCAAGTAGATTTAATTTCAGGTTTCATTTAGTGATTTACCAAATTCTGTTTTTTTCCAACCATGGGTAGGTCTAGCTAAAGTTAGCAGCAGGAGGGAGCCACAGAGTGAATGAAGTGAACAAGCACAGAGACATTGGAGGGCAACTCCAATCTTCCAGGAGCCTAGCTGTTGTTTCTTGCTGTTCCTCAGCTACTGTCCTATAGGCTATTTATTATCTTTTTGTTTTTGCCTTAAATGATGACATACCTGTTGTGCAGAAACATATCTCATGTGCTATACTGAGTTGTATTGTTTTGGCTGTGGTACCGCCTAGTGGACCCAGTGAAATGTAAATGTTGTTTAAAGTACAGTAGACATTTACAGAGCGATAGCAGTTGTCAAGGATCTGTCCTGATGTACCTTGATGGAAAGCAGGCTGATGTGAGCGTTTAATTTCATAGCTTTCGACAAATGCAAACATTTCATTTAAAGGGTAGTGTTTTCTGATAAATAAATAATTATGAATAGCTTTGCTTGGTATATTGCAAATCCCATTACATTTTTGCTTTATTATGCTCAATTGCTATCTGTGCTGGTGAGCTCTATGGCATGGAAACTTTTCATCAACGTTCAGAGGGTTCTGTTGTCTTGCAAATTCTCAAATATCATCTTTCTGCTTGATTCCCTTCATAAGAAATGCCATTCAGTAGACAACCAGACATGCAGTTTGAACATTCTTACTGAACACACACCGTTCAGTAAGCCACAGCCACCAAAGCAGTGACAGACTTCTCTCTCCTTCCTCATCAGGATGATGAAAAGTTCCTGACTGACCTTTTTGCACAATTAACCAATGAAGCCACCGATGACTACAAGAGACATGAGCTGGTACTAAGTCCCGACCCTCTGCTAAGTATACTAAATGGAGTTGTAGGGAGACACAAATGTTGTGCCTTGGGTGTTCCGAGCAGAGTGGCAGGTTGATGCAACTACAGTGGTGCAGCTCCTGCCATGAGTCCCATGGGCATTACAGTGGCATTATAATGGCATTATTGAGGAATTCAGGGTGGGCACAATTCAGCGGGGTAAACCCCTGCCTCATTACTCACTAATGAAATTCTGTTTCTCTAGTCCACCTGCCCCAGCTATATCTGCTGTACAGTTGCAGCATGCTTTTTCCAGTGCTCCAGTGTTTAGCCACTGCAGGCAAAAACATTTTTCCTTATGTTTGACTTTTGCTTATGTAAATACAATTGTTACACTTTTTTGATTTCACAATTGTTACAAGCTTTTTATATTTTGTTTTGTTTTAGTGATTCCTGAGCTCGCTAAAATAAATGCAGGTTTTCATTTAATGCAAAGTCAAAGTTGGACGAATCCATGCCTTTGTCTGACTTCTTCTGGTCATCAAGTGCTGTTTCTTTTCTTTCACAGGTAAACTTTCTTAAGGAATTCTGTGCATTTTCTCAAACATTACAACCTCAAAACAGAGACGCTTTCTTCAAAACATTGTCAAACATGGGCATACTACCAGCACTAGAAGTGATATTGGTAAGCTAGGGTGGGGCAAAAGCTGTGCAATAACTGACATGTGTTGATAGCAGCTTTTACTGACCTACTTGAACTGTAATAAAAGAGTGCATATGTACAGATCAGGGTCTGCATTCATAAAGCACCCTGGAGTGCTGATTGATAATCAGTTTTGCTTTTTAGCTCCAAATGTTTGGATGGATGTTTACAAATAGTGCAGAGCAACACTTCCAACAGCTATTCCCTTTTAACAAAAAATGTTTTCCTTCTTCCATAGACTGTATGTAAACAAACATGTTTTTAATACCTGCCTGTACCTGTTTTTTTTAATCTGACATAGATAGATAGGTAGATAGATAGATCTTCATTTATAAAGCACTTTTCCAAACAGATGTTATAAAGTGCTTTACATAAACAAGCATAAAATCAGGATAAAATATACCAAAATATACATATTATTTTAGAATGGCAATAAATAAATAATGTAAATGCTGTAAATGGAAGTAGCAGTGGTAAAGTGGTGGTAATAATAATAATAATAATAATAATAATACCAGCAACAAGAAAAATAATAAAAACATCAATAAAACCAAATAAACACGTATAAAACAAACCAGGGAAAATACTATTGTACTAAATAAATGCATGTTGAAAAAAGTGGGTTTCAGTAGTTTTTTTTATATATGGTCTTAAGTGTTGCTCCTCCCCCATTTTGTAACTGAAAGCACCTTCACTTCCAGCTTTCCTGTGGGAAACACAGCATTATTTTCTGTTGTGCTCTATGGTATTTTTGACTTGTTATTTCAGGTCAAACTCTTATCTGGTTTTGGTGGGTTCGCTTTGGGCTTTATGGATATCAGGCTTAGGCTGGTTCAGTCCTCATTTCTAGCTCGATGCAGGTCCCTCTACTTGTACTCTGAGATGCTTTTTGCATATGATCCCAGGCCTTTATCAGATCTTTTTTGATGTGAAATGCATGCTTCCTCTCCTGGTTTTTGGCAGGGAATGGAGGATGTTCAGGTACGCTGTACAGCCACAGACATCTTCTCCTACCTGGTGGAGTACAACCCTTCCATGGTGCGGGAGTTTGTGATGCAGGAATCCCAGAACGACGATGTGAGTCATGAACCACATGCTTACTTGATTCTGGTGATCCAGTATTGTCCTTCAGTGTCCTCAAAAGGATAACCGTTCCATGACATGGTTTTTCCCCAGGACATCCTTCTGATCAACCTGATAATGGAGCACATGATCTGTGACACTGACCCGGAGTTAGGGGGTGCAGTGCAGCTCATGGGGCTGCTGCGGGCCTTGCTGGACCCTGAGAACATGCTCGCCACCGCCAATGTGAGGCACCCACTCCCTCTACCCCAGCTGCACAAAAGCTAGTCAAAAGCTGTGCTTTACCTGAGGAACATGGTATCAGATACCAATGAACCATTTATATGCCGTATCCCAGTTTCAAGAATTTGATAAACATGTTGATATACATACAACATGTGTGATTGCTTTAGAGGCTGATCACTCTGTGTATCCTGCAGAAAACTGAAAAAACTGAATTCCTGAGCTTCTTCTACAAGCACTGCATGCATGTGCTGTCTGCTCCACTACTGGCCAATACCACTGACAAGAAACCTAGCAAAGGTAAGTTCTCTCTCATTGTTGTACCTGCCCCCTTGTAGTATGAGCATCCTCTCACTGTTACACATGCTCATGTAGTAGTGCTGTCAAAATATAGATTTCACTGGTGGTGAATTTCTTGTAATGATACATGTGTATGCCAAAGAATCGATACTTAGCTGTGCTATTTTACCAAGTAAAGCAGGACTATTTGTACTGTGGAAAGACAAGATAAGAACTTGTATTTTGTTCACTCCAACAGCGATACACAGGCAGGGAAACGCACAACTGCTTCTCCAGTCCAGCTCAACCTCCTACTCACTGTGCTGTTCTTCACTGTGCTTCTCGACTTCACTTTTCCAGGCATATGCGGCAGATGTTAATTCGTCATGCATTTATAAAGTTTTTGCAAAAAACATTCACCCAATGGTGTCATTGGTTGCATAGAATAAATGGCTGACTATGCAAAAAAATGCTTATAGTGCCACAATTTATATTCCGCTAACCATACTATTGACGTCAAGTCGTCAGCAGCAAAAAGCTCAGTTTTTTTAAACTGGTTTGGATTTCCAAAATCCTGCCCAAATATCACTTATTTGCAATTGCCAATTAAGACAAAATAAGAACAAGAGGGGGTAGGCTGAACCCGTTATGTGACCTGACGCAAGTAAATCCACATCACGGCGACATCTTATTTTTACAGGAGAGCACAATACCGTGGGGAGTTGGTATGTGGTCAAAAATGAGAGCGTGGTGGAATCAAATTCCTGAAGTGCTTATCTATGATCCCCCTTATTGCTAAAACTGAAAGTGATTTGTAAATATGAACACAATTATTAAAGGCCTGCATTAATATGTTTTCAGCCTCTCATATCATCCTGGAGCATTTGATTTATCTTAAAGAAAAAAAAAGAATTTTGGTCAAAGTTTGCATATTTTATGATATGCATCCCCCCCCAACTCCCTAACCTCCTTTTCTCCCCTCTCTGACGCTGACACATTGAAACTCCTTACATCCCACCGCCCGACCACCTGTCCTCTTGATCCCATCCCCTCTCCCCTCCTACAATCTATATCCGATAACATTCTCCCTTTTCTCTCCTCTCTAATCAACACCTCCCTCTCTTCCGGCACCATGCCCTCTTCCCTGAAGAGGGCCAGAGTCACTCCCCTGCTCAAAAAACCTACTCTTGACCCCTCTGCCCTGAACAACTACCAGCCTGTCTCTCTTCTTCCCTTTCTCGCTAAAACTCTGGAACGGGCGGTCTGCTCCCAACTGTCCACTTATCTTCTCTAGAACAATCTCCATGACCCCAACCAGTCTGGCTTCAAGAGTGGCCACTCCACTGAGACTGCCCTGCTCGCGGTCACTGAGGCACTCCACTCTGCTAAAGCCAAATCCCTCTCCTCTGTCCTCATCTTCCTCGACCTGTCGGCCGCCTTCGATACAGTCAACCATGAGATTCTGCTCTCATCGCTGTCTGGGATGGGTGTCACAGGGTCTGCACTCACTTGGTTTTCCTCCTACCTCTCTGGTCGCTCCTACCAGGTGACTTGGAGCGGCTCAGTCTCCGACCCTCACCCCCTACAAACTGGAGTCCCGCAGGGCTCAGTTCTTGGGCCTCTCCTCTTCTCGCTATACACCATGTCTCTTGGTTCTGTTATCTCTTCCCATGGCTTTTCTTATCATTCTTACGCTGATGACACCCAACTCTTTATTTCCTTCCCCCCCGACACCCAAGTCACCACACAGATCTCTGCCTGCTTGGCTGATATCTCTGCGTGGATGACTTCTCACCACCTGAAGCTCAACCTTGCCAAGACTGAGCTTCTCCACATCCCTGCTAAGTCCTCTCCGTCGATCGACCTCTCACTGACTGTTGAGGACTTTGTAGTTTCCTCCTCCCGTAAAGAAATCTTGGGGTGACTCTTGATAACTGCCTCACCCTGGCTCCACAAGTATCCTCCACTGCCAGAACCTGCAGGTTCTTTCTGTATAATATACACCGTATCCGTCATCTCCTGACGGAGAAAGCCACCCAGCTCCTAGTCCAGGCGCTCGTCATTTCCCGCCTGGATTACTGCAACTCCCTCCTAGCCGGTCTCCCAGCGTGTGCCATCAAGCCCCACCAGCTGGTCCAGAATGCTGCCGTCCGCCTGATCACCAGTCAGCCCAGGTCGGCTCATGTCACCCCGCTTCTCATTGGCCTCCACTGGCTTCCTATTGCCGCATGCATCCGTTTCAAGGCCCTAGTGTTGGCATTTCAGGCTGCTAAGGGGACTGCCCCACCTTACATACAATCCTTGATCACTCCCTACTCCCCAGCTAGACCACTCCGGTCTGCCAGCTCTGGTCGCCCTATGGTTCCCTCTCTACGTGCACCTGGCGGTCGAGCTGCACGTTCACGCCTTCCGTTCTGGTTCCTCAGTGGTGGAATGACTTGCCTACCACTGTCAGAACAGCAGAATCCCTCCCCCTATTTCGACGCAGACTCAAAACCCACCTCAAACTCTACCTTAGTCCTCCCTCCTGATTTCCCCTGCCCCTCCTTTCTGATATCCCTATCCTTGTCTAACCCCCCCCAAAAAAAAAAAAAAAAAACATTTGCACTTATGATGACGACTATGTTTAGAACAGCATTTCATGTGTATTTTGCTAGTTCTGGATGTGATGCTTTGACTTATGGTAGAACCTATGCACTTGTAAGTCGCTTTGGATTAAAAGCATCTGCCAAATGACAAAAATGTAAATGTAAATATTATGATCCAAGAGATATTGTTACAAGCTGTTCATAAAACGATTTCCCACATGACATTAGCATAATTTGTTTTTGCATAATTATCGGATGATGTTACTAAGTGCCTCGTAATCTGACTCTTTGAGACTGAGCCAAAAATGCCTTTCGACACCTTTTGAGAACCCTGTTAATGCGTGTGCACGTCTCTACGAACATATGCACATTTTTGTGTCACGGTCGGCAATGATGAGGAATAGAAATAAATTTGAGCTTCTTATCCTGTTTTGTTATTGTGCTAGAGCCTTCTAGAAGTTAGAGGGCCATCACTTATAAAGTGGCAAGCATTCACAAGTGTGTAGAATATAAATATGCAGTCTTAAAAATGATATTTTCAAGGTGTAGTTTGTCTCAACCCATTTTTGGTGTACATTATTTTTGTCTGCGGAAGTCTTATTGAGGCCTCCTTTAAAAAGTTTTAAGTACAATAGGTGATTAACAATGATGATATAGCTCATGTAAATGCAATTAAGTAAGCAAATGCCGAAAGGGGCATGTACCACCATCCTTAACTTTGCATATGTTGAAGATCAAGACCATCTTTTATGAAAAAATGTTTTATTGTGTCGTCATAGGCTTGGTTTCTATGGCAGCTTCAAAAACCTTACTCATCGATTAGTTTGTATATGAAAAAGCGAAAATGGAATAGTCCAAAATAACTTTTGAAAAATCTTTTAAGACTACTGTTATGTGCCTTAGCCACAAGGCTACAGGCTGCCCCGCAGATTGTGAGAATTTACTTCAGATGCATCACCTGCAGATTCATTTGTTTATCATTATATGACTGTGCGTTTCCCTAGATCTCGCCAATGGTTATTTAAGCTGCTTAAAATGAAAGGCTGACAGTGCAGAATTTTAGGCCTTGATGCAGCCCTTTGTTCACATCCAAAAACGTCTCCGCCCCCATTCTTAACACCATCAAGATGATTCTGGCCATTGCAGACTATGGTGTGTTAGGAATGAGATAAGAACCTTGGGTCTAATATGATCCATAAACAAATGCATTAGTAGCTGTTTTCCATTCCAGAAGACATTTATCTAGCCTTTTCACAGATCTTTTTATTATTATTATTTTATTTTATTTATTTCAGATTTTTCCTTTTTTCCTCCCAATTTGGTTGCCAAGTGTACCCTATCTACACCAATTTCAGCAGCATGAATGGATCTGACAATCTGGAGAGCGACACGCCTTCTCCAAACCTGTGACACTGAGGCGATCGGGGCGCTTTTGCTGTATGCCACTCCCCGCAAGCCGGCCAAACTCAGCCTTTGGCAGGACCAGTAATAGAATCCCAGTCCTCGGTGTGCAACTGCAACGAACTGAACTGCAACAGCAAGGTTTGCTGCCTCTTAGCCTGTTGCACCACCACGGCTCTAGAAGCACAATTCTGTAACATAAGCCATCAGACATCTCAACTCTTCTGAAAGTCTGGGAGGCTAGGCATGAGGCAGGAAGAGGAAATATAATGTAATGTATAATAAATAAGCCTGTATAATTTTAAATGAATAAAAAGTCACGCTCAGAATTAGTGTTTTTAGAATGACAAATACAAGTAGACAAGCAAAGTATTTGGCCTAACAGATGTCATGCGCCACAGTGGGAATGATATATGCTCGCAACTATAGCAACAGTTGGCTAACTAGTGCTTGAAATTTCTAATAAATCCAAAAGAGATTTTGATGCTCTTGGCTAGCCTATACAAACAGCTTACATTGATGCATTAATCATTAATTCGGTCCATCAAGGAAAGAAAGAACATGCTTGAAAATATACAACAGAGACAGTACACTGGATATGTAGGATAGTAGGCTCAACTGTGACATGCATAACTTGCCCTCAGCCTGTTCGATTTCATCAAGCGGAATGCTTATCGGTTACATTATTTGACTTATCTAACACTATTTTAAAGACAATTGTTAATATCCAGTGGATAGGCTACTGTATGACTATTCTGAAAGTTCATCAGTGTAGATTGGGCGATTATTGTCATTGCGAAATTTAGGCTACATCGTGACGGCAACATTTTGTTAGAATGTTTTACTGTTGTTGCTGCGTTCCTTGTTGTTCCACTTAGTTGACAAAGAAGCAACAATGTATAACTGTATGGGCTTGATAATAACCAGCTGACAGTAGCATTGAAGGAGTATTTCACAAAGCATGATTACAGTTTGCTAGGCTAGATAACTGCACTGAATAAAATACTGAACTCTACCGAATCGGCAATTTGTGAAATACTGCCAGTTCAGATGCAGCAGATACTGTCGCTAAAATTGTATGCTGTGCTATACATACATGTAGCAACAACAGCAATAAGCCAACAGGGTATACCAAGATAAATAGTCCACCAACGGTCAAAAGAGGAATTGCAGCAACAAACATGCTCAAACCACTGTTTATCCCAACCCTTCTCTGTGAACGCGCTGACGTTGAAATGCCATTGGCTGTGGCAATTGAAACCAATTTTCTACCAATGAGCTTGAATTATCGTAGTTATACAATGTTTTGGTACAGAGTGCCTGCCCATCAACTGCATATTTTGTAACCCGAATTTAAGGACTATAAACACAGGCGGAGGGTGAGTCAACATGTCAGTGAGCCTTTTTCAATGATAGGAAGGGATTTACAATGGTCTTGTAACAATGTTTTAACACAAAAATCTTACCTATTCTACCTCACTAGCTAGCAAAATTTAGCTATGTTAACATTATAGCAAGCAATCCACTACAAACAACTTCAACAAACAAATCAAGGAGATGGCTATAACCCAAACTTGTCATAGTTATGTTCAGCACAATTAGCTACCTAGCTAGCTAGCTACCTTACATCTTAAGCAAAAATAATGTCTATGTCCATGAAATTGTGACCGTATCATCTGTTCTTACAACTGACTTATGCATTTTTTTAAACTTGGCTCATTTATGTTTAACCCTCCTCGGTAGCGTAGCTCATTTGAAGCACATGGTTTACGTTTACAGCATTTAATGGGAAGATGCCGGATTTGGAGTTCAAGTTATTTTTGAGTAGGGGTCAACGCCGCCAGGAGGACAAGTATTTTCTTTGTATCTTTGCTGCCTTTGTTAAACAGCTAATATTAGTTGGCTGTTGTTGGGAAAACTGAAATGTCTACCTTCTGAAAAGTATGTTCATTTATGCACTCAATACTTGGTTGGGGCTCCTTTTGCAGAAATTACTGCATCAATGCAGTGTGGCATGGAGGCAATCAGCCTGTGGCGCTGCTGAGGGGAGCCCTGGTTGCTTTGACAGGGGCCTTCAGCTTGTCTATATTGTTGGGTCTTGTCTCATCTTCCTCTTGACAATACCGATTCTCTATGGGGTTCAGGTGACTTGGCTAGCCAATCAAGCACAGTAGTACCATGGTCAGCAAACTAATAGTTTTGGCACTGTGGGCAGGTGCCAAGTTCTGCTGGAAAAGGAAATCAGCATCTCCATAAAGCTTGTCAGCAGATGGAAGCATGAAGTGCTCTAAAATCTCCTGGTTGACCAGCAGAAGACACGACACCCCAAGTCATCACTGACTGTGGAAACTTCACACTGGATTTTAAGCAACTTGGATTCTGTGCTTCTCCACTCTTGCTCTAGACTCTGGGACCTTGAGTTCCAAATGAAATGCAAAATTTACTTTCATCTGAAAAGAGGACTTTGGACCACTGAGCAACGGTCCAGTTCTTTTTCTCCTCAGCCTGATGTTGTCTCTGGTCCAGGAGTGGCTTGACACTGGGAATGTGACACTTGTAGCCCATTTCCTGGACACATCTGTGCTTGGTGGCTCTCGATGCACTGACTCCAGCCTCAGTCCACTCCTTGTGAAGCTCCCGAAGTTCTTGAATCGGCTTCGCTTGACAATCCTCTCAAGGCTGCGGTCATCCCTGTTGCTTGTGCCCATTTTCCTACCCCACTTTCCATGAATATGCTTTGATACAGCACTCTGCAAACAGCCAGCCCTTTCATCAGTGACATTCTGTGGCTTACCCTCCTAGTGGAGGGTGTCAATGAGTGTCTTCTGGACAACTGTCAAGTCAGCAGTCTTCCCCATGATCGCCCGAACAAGTATTGAGTGCATAAATGAACATACTTTTCAGAAGGTCGACATTTCTCTATTACCGTAAATCCTCAAATTGTAGCCGGGGTCTTTTATTTACTTAGGCTGTACAAAGCACAGCCCTTTATTTGGGGCAGGCTTGTATTCGAGGCAGGCCTTTATTTCTTATTAGGCTTCTGTTGTAGAAATTTATTCTTAGAAATAAAGTAAAAGGCTACACTTAAAGTGGGCCAACACTGTTCAACACTTCCTGTAACCGTTCAGAAATGCAACTTAGTAGCTCAACCATTAATGAAAGCCAAAACAGATGCGTCTTCATAAAATAACAACTTGCCAGACACGCCTTCATGAACAATAACAAATTAGCGTAGATAACAGCAAGTTAAGGTGCGTTTTATTGTGAGACATGCGTTTCGTTTGGAGTAGCATTCTGGTAGGCTATCAAAAGATTTTTGCTTTGGTTTGGGATTTAATTTACTTTTGGACTGTTTGATTCTGTTGCTAAATGTTGGGACTGATGGGCACTGAAATATGGGGGGTATTTGATGGTTCACTGTTAAGTTTTATGTAGCTGAAAGAGTGTCGGGATTTCCACCCGTCTGTTTATTGCGAGTCAAGGCAGCCGCTTTCATTCATTCATTGAACGTGTGCTGTGCTGTAAATACATGGAAACCTTATTGCGTAGCCAAGTAGCCTAAATTGAGTTAATTTTTAATTTTGCCTGATTTACTTTTAATTAAAAGGCTGGAATGCCTCGCGGAAACAATTGTGTTTAAATGTATACTGCTTCAGCCTCTGGCAAGCTACTCAGAAGGGGGCGGCAAGCGACTGGTAGCTTGAGAGCAACGTGTTGGAGACCCATGGTGTAGGACAACGACTTTTCATTGGCAACGGTATTAAACCAACCAACAATATAAAATAGTAAAGTGCTCATGGACTGATAGCCCTACTGGTAGGCAATATTACCCCGGCTTGTATTTGGGGGCCGGCCTTTATTTGTCCGAATCGACCATGCCCCCAGCTATTATCCGAGGCCCGGCTTCAAATAGAATCAATAGACACAATTTGAGGATTTACGGTATATATCCTTTTTTTGATTGGTCTTAATTCATATTCTAATATTTTTAGATACTGGATTTTTTATTTTCATGAGCTGTAAGCCGTAATCATGAAGACTAAAACAAAAAAAGGCTTGAAATATTTCACTTTGTGTAATGAATCTCGAATATATGAAAGTTTTACTTTTTGAATTAAATTACGGAAAAAAATACTTTTCCACGTTATCCACATTTTTTGAGATTCGCCTTTATATATAACATAGCTACTGGCAAGAAACTGTGACTTGCTAGTTTCTGAGCACCATGAGCTTCGCAGCTACTTTGGAATGTATGCTGTTTGTTGGGAATATTAAAATACACAGCCTATTCAAATTGAATTAGGATGTTGATCATCGTTAACAACATAGACATTTGAATCATGGTTGTTTTTTGTTTTTGTTTTTTTGCATTTTTACACTCAGATAAACAGTTTTAAATATCAATTTCTTTGTAAGGGGAGAGCTTTCTGTCTTTTTCCACAGAATGTGTATGAGACAGAAATGCAAAACCATCTCTCGCAATAAACTGAAAATCAACAGCAGTTTTAATTCTTTCAGCTTCAGTCCTTTTGCCCTGCTGTTCTAGATATGTTTGCTATTCTGTTTGCAGAAAGTAATTTTTTAAATTCTAAAACAGGTAGGTAGGTGTTGGTGTATTTAGGAAAAGTAATGAAAGGAGGCAGCAGTGTGACCCTTCCTAGGAGATATCAAGGTACAAAATTCGAATGACTACGCTTGGGCCCGTCTGGGTTCCAAGCAGTTACAATCGTAGAATTTTAACAAACTTATTTTTTCTTTATTGGGTGCTTTTCATGTTTAGAGGAATTATTCACCATCTTAAGCCATGTTATGCCAGAAAGAGCTAGCTATGCTTGGCATGGAGAATAAAAATCACATATTTTGTTCTGCATGGGCCATTAGAATGACCAATGTGCATGTGCTATTAATACATAATTGTTATTGTTGTATGCAACATGAATAAATGATTGTGCATGCTCCTTTAAAACTGTGCACTATAAATATATAATGGACTTTTCATCCGTTTTTCACCGTTAATGCATGTTATTATTGTACCTGGTATCCTAAAATTAGCAACACGTGCACCACTAATACCGAATGTCTGTGCATACACCAGTAATACCAGATTAATCTGCATGCATCACTGATACATATTTATTCTACATGAAATGCAAAAAACGTTATTTGCTTGTAGTGAGTGTGACGCTTGTTAAATCTGGGGTGAATTTGGATTGCTGTAGACTCAGCTGTTCTTTCAGGCAGACAGCTAATAGTGCTATCTTGCAAACAATTGGCCTACATAAAAAGGTAACGACATATTTAAACGGATGTTTCAGTTTGTCCATATATATATTTATAACTACTTTTTAGTACAATGCAGGTTTGTCACGTTATCATTTGCTTTTGCCTATTTTACCAAATTATTAGTTTTAGTGATCATATGTCCCCTCGTTCATCACTTAACTTGACCACCGTCTTTAATTTTATCAGTTAAATGCGGTTGGAAACCACTGGTCTTTTTACTATTCTGCATGATCTGAAACCTCACTTTGTCCCTCCCATAGGTTCCCAAGACAGTAAATCCAAAACCAAAACAAACACTATCATTTTTTACCGGTTACCAGATTACCCACTGCAACAGGAATAATGTAATAACACTTGATTTTCCTTTCTTTGCAATTTGCGTTGAAAAACTGCAAAACAAGCTTTTTAAGAGTATAACAGAATTTAAATAACAAATGATACTGGGACCTATTATATATTATCTGTTCTGCATGTAAATGGATGTCAAAACATAACAACACAAAAGTTATTTGCAAACGTTAAAAAAAAACATGTGAAAACATTTTGAAATATAGCCGCCCACAGTAACTGACTTTTGCAGATTAGCTATTGATTTAGCTAGACCTATATTATACTGTTAAAAGTTACATGGGAGCACAGTTAACAAGTAATGTTACTGGTACCTTTGTTGTTCGGTCAGTGTACATGTGTACAGATCAAGTGCCACTTGAATGTGCCGCATTGTTTGCTTTTTGCTGCACGGCAACTCCCTACTGTCGAAACCTTACAAGTATTTTTTCATGGCTGGTGGCATTTTAACTTGTAATTTTACTTTCTTATCAATCTTATCCTTTCTTAATTGGTTTTTATTATTTATCTTGTTTCACTGTTTTCTCTTAATTTAGCTGCACAAGGATGCACGCAGGCTAATGTTAAGAATTTCATTGCCAGCTAATAAATGCCTTTCTGGCTGCTGTTAATGGTGTATTTGATAGATAAAGATTGATTTGATTTAATCACTTGGATAACTCCAGTAATAGATTGCCTTTAAGAAGATATTTGTTTCTATACGGTACATGACTGACACTGTTGACGTTTCATCGTTTATTGATTCACCTACAGAAGTTACGTAACTTTGTAAGCTTTGGAACTTCTTTGCTTGTAGCTACTTCTGTGAGGTTCTACCATCAGCCACACTGTTATCATAGAGTGACTGTTTCTTGATTGCTCTTGTTCTGTGTAAATTAAACGCTGCTTTGTTTGCTTCACAAGGTCTAAGTGCACCACTGAAATTATCCAGAATGAATGTGTCTGGTCACAATTAGACTTATATTGTTTGTTTGCAGGCTACAAATTGAGTTGGCCAACTACATTGTTAGTTGTATTGTGCAGGTTCAGTAACTTGTACGTTTGCAATAGAACAGCCAAACGTAAAAAATGTCATGTTATGCGTCTGGTGAAACTGGCTGAAAATTTAATGTTTTGATATTTTGGCCAGATCACCCACCACTAATTGATGCTAAGCATGACTAATTTGGCAAATGGCCATTTTTAATGCACTAAATTGAACCCCCCTGTAGCGGTATCAGACCTGAGAAAGAAAAGAAAAGTCTACAGGTCTTAATAGGAAATCACTTGAATCAAGAGTGATAGATGGTTTTGGAATTGACAACTCACCTCTATAATGAATCTACAGGTAAAAATAGACTCATTGTCTTTTGAAAAAGAATGTTGCTTTGCACTACCTCCAGTTATCTATAGAATATCTGTAACTTGTGAATAGTTTATCTTTTATCAAAAATAATTTTTTATGTCTTATGGTGCGTTGATATCAGTCTTTCACATCGCTGTGGAGGAATATTAGCCCACTCTTCTTCGAAGAACTGATTTCATTCAGACAAATTTTCAACAGCTAATTTCAGGTCCTGCCCCAGCATCCCTGTTCATTAACTAGCAACCAGTTACTCACTTTCGTGTGATTTGTTTTAATGAAATGGTCATTTAAAAAATGTGTTTTGTGTTTACTCTGGTTCTCTTTTTCCAATGTTATATTTTGTCTGAAGATCTGAAACCATTCAGTGTGACAAATATGCAATAATGGAGGAAATCAGGAAGTGGGAAATACTTTTTCACATCAGTGTAGTAAGCAAATTTCCTCTCGCTATTGCTCCTGTCTGTGTTGGTTGTTCAGCTCATCTTGGTTATGGTAACAATCCTTTCATCAGCTAGATTGAGTGTCTGATGTGCTATTTTCTGATTTTAAACTATATTCAAGTGCACCCACAATTGCAGTTTATCCAAGATTATGAATAAATAGGAAATTACGCTCAGTATAATCTGTGTTGTTTATTGATTGCCTTGTGTCAATGACTGGCATGGGAACTGCTCTGTTTACAGCTTGTTGGTTTCACCTGAAAGCAAACTGATGGCGTTTTGCTTTCATTCTCCCATTCAGATGATTTCCAGTCATCACAGCTGCTGGCTCTGATTCTGGAGCTGCTGACCTTCTGTGTGGAGCACCATACCTACCACATAAAAAACTACATCATCAACAAGGATATCCTCCGCAGGGTCCTTGTGCTCATGGACTCCCAGCATGCCTTTCTCACACTCTGTGAGTGAGCAATCCCGGCTATATGTGGCATGCTTCAGTGCTCACCAGCTCCCTTTTTTGTGTTGATGTGATGCGTTTCTGCTTGTTGGGAGCCTTCTGCACCCAAAATTGTGAATTGCAAATGGCGAGCATTTACAGATTTGCTCTTACAGCTTGGCAGGTTGTCAATCACAAAATTAGGTTTTTGTGTGTAGTTGCTTAGCAGTAATCGATTTTGTATTTGATAAAACATCAGACTTTGATATGATTTATGACTCTATGTATAATATAAACAAAGCTTATTGCCAGATGTCACACCCTTTTTCTGAGCATTTGACTAAATTGTAAAAACAGTGTTGAGGTCTGCATAAGTAGATTTAAGTACGGAACAATTTAGCCTCTTGGTTGCACCTCTCTCAACTGTTACTCAGTGGCTGTAAACAGTCCCTTAGGTATCGCCCCCTTTTCTTACCGCAAGCTTGAAAATGACAATAGCCAATATAAAATGCTTACTATTCTTGAACTCTCTCGACTACAGACATTATCTTGGTCTCTTCTCAAAAAAGGTAACCAATTGGGGTTTGTTTTTTGAAGATTGAGAATTACTCTAAATGTTACAAAGAAAGTTCCAGAAGCTCCCAAGCTGTAAGATGACTTTGCCTGTGATTTCCTACGTGGCATTCCTCAACAGCAAATTCCTGTTTTTTGGAACAGTGTCGAGTAATAGTTTCGAGTAATAATGTTGGCTACTTCAAGTAACTTATTGTTAAAGTGTGTTTTCAAGTGAAGGGCACCGTTATCTATTTCATTCCAACAGGTGCACTTCGATTCATGAGGAAAATCATTGGCCTGAAGGATGAGTTTTACAACCGCTACATTATGAGGAACTTTCTTTTTGAGCCAGTGGTGAAAGCCTTCCTGAACAATGGTTCGCGCTACAACCTCATGAACTCTGCCATAATCGAGATGTTTGAGTACATCAGAGTGGTGAGTACCCAATTCTCTGCAGCCAGCATGGCCAAACAACTGCATCTGAATTTCTTGTGTTGCTGCTTTTTGTAAGATATACAGTTAAATGCAAAGGTTTTGGGATAGTGTGAAATTGATTGTTGTTTTGTAATAATCACATTTGAAAGAAATAAATATATACTTGAATAATGTTTCAATGGAACCAACCCAAATCAAACATTCTTTTAATAAAAAATATATATTTTACAAAAATCTAATAAAAAATCCACCTCTGGCAAGGGTAACAGCATGGAGCCTTTTCCTGTAATGCTTGATGAGGTTAAGTTCATTTCTATAATTGTATTATTTATAAAGCATTGTTTGTGCAATGCCAGCCAGGGGCGCCAATAGTTCTGTAGTCCACTGTATATTTGCAATGAGTGAAGTCCTCCTATTCCAAGTCAGCATAAGTATTGGGACAAATAACCATCAGCTGTCCTCACCGAGGACTTTATTAGGAACATTTTTACTTTATTACACCTACTTATTCAAGCAATTATCTAATCATCCAATTGTGTGGCAGCGGTGCAATGCTTACAATCATGTAGATACGGGTCAGGAGCTTCAGTTAATGTTCACATCGACCGAATTGAATTGAATTGCATTGTTGTAATATAATTCGAAATGTGTTATATAAAAGTTATTCAATAAATGTTGACATTATGACTTAATCATTTACTGAAATAAATATGATCAATACAGAGGAAAACTCTGTAAATAAATTAACATATATATATTTTTTGAAATCACACTACACGATTTTGGAAATAAATCGTTATAGGCTACATTGATCTTGGTTATGAATTATTTGATTGCTATTGAAGAAAAATAAATGGAAACCTGCAGCTGGCTGCTTTATGCTCCCATTTT
Source organism: Conger conger (assembly GCF_963514075.1). Taxonomy (NCBI): domain Eukaryota; kingdom Metazoa; phylum Chordata; class Actinopteri; order Anguilliformes; family Congridae; genus Conger; species Conger conger. Next base: position 32,861,326 of record NC_083764.1, read on the forward strand.
TCCAGCGTAGATCTGCTGGCCGCTGCACAGGCTATGTTTTACAATTTTCTGGCACAAAGGAAAATGATAGCACATTCAGAAATCTCTATTTAATTAAACATGTTATTCAGTTAATTGCTTAACAAGAAACAGGTTGAGAGTAGGGCTGGATGAGTAATTCAGCTTCATCAATCCCCCAAAGCCCAACACACACACAGTATGACTTAAATACAGTTTTCAGTACACTGACCAGAAGGGGGAGGGGACATAAATAAAAAGACATGCAGCTGGCTGCTAACTTTTATCAGTATTTTGTCTTCACTTCCCTTGTTGGCCTTGCTGTAAGACCGGAATGTGCTAGCTACCCCCTTCTAGGAGAAGCAGAGACATTAAGGTGAAAGGCTGCCTGCCTGCTGGGAGAAAGACTCCTAGTAAAGACTTAATTCAGAAAGTGGTCTAATAGTAATAAGGAATATAATAAAAGGTTATTTTTAATCACGTGATTTTCTTTACGTTGACACAATCTGTCAATTAAGAATCAATTACAAAAATTACCATTTTACATTTTTCTGGTGGTAGAATACTGAGCGTACTTCAGAATTTCACTCTGGCAGTTAAACAAACAAGTTACATTACTAAGCAACAACAATGATTCTACGTTCTACACAACACATATTCTTTATGTTGACAGCAACAATTGTTAACAGTTGCTAGGCTAACAAAGAAATTGAGTGGCCTGAATATTACGGGAAAATGCTAGTTCATTTGTTTATGTTCCCACAAGAAAATGACGAAGTGAATAATGTCACAACCAATGATTATTTAAAAATTATTTATATTAAAGATATTCCTTAGTTAAAACACGCGCCTTTTAGTAGCAAACGTAGCAACACCCTACGATGTATTTCTTGCAGCATAGCTCACTAAGATTGCAGTTCTGCATGTTGCAACCATTAAACAGACATTTGAAAACTCATATGGAAGTCAGTTTACCAGCACCGGAACTGATCCCACCTCTGTTCACTGTTATGTTAATGTAACTCACGTGTCACTCAGTGTAGATAATGCTCGTGCCACCATTTAATCAGCATAACAGAAGCACACATTTTCTTATTTTGTTGACTGACAAGTTGTAGCGATGTTGGCTTGCATTTCACATGGTTAATCTTGAAAAGCTATCCAAGCTAGAGAACCACGAGCATAAGGTACAGTAACGTTAAAACAAACTTCTTCAGGTTGTCTTGAAAAGCCCTGTGCATTTTCATTGTCAGATGTAGTTCACACAAGCAGTTATGGGATTGGGATTTTGATCTGGAGCATGATGCACTATTTTAAAAACCTTTCGGTATGGTCTTTAAGATCGATATGCAAGCAGGACAGCGAATGATTTTGAATGTCTTGTTTGGTGACATTATATACTATTTGCGTGTATTGTATTTTTGAGAGAGCTTGTTTAATGTTAATTAACTGTATTTTCGACAGGGCTTGTTTAATGTTAATTGACGTTAACATTAAATGCTACCGTAGAACCCGAGTTATTAAGTATATTAATAAACCAATACTGCAATGTGATTCAAATTTCAACACTTTGTAACTTTGTAAGCCTAGTTTTAGACTAAATTTAATTGGAGATTATCCATAAAAAGATGTGTGGCAGTCCATTGATATATGAATAAATAAATGAAATAACCACTATCTTTTTGTGTGCCCATGATAATACTGCTTCTTCAATTGTCACGTGATGTCATATACAAAATATGTCTTCTACACTTCTGGTTTCTATATCTTCAATTAGCATAGGAAACATGATTAATTTCTACAGCATACTGTTGTTTAGGCTGTACCATTCTGGAGACTTGAGACTTGACTTGGACATTTGATGACATCTCTACTGCATGGCTATATACAGTATTTTTTTTTCAATTGCAATGTTCTATGGGAACCCTCGCATTATTTGTATCCAAGGAATATTCCATAATGTGATATGTGTACTTAATTCAAAAATGTAATTTTTAAATGGAAATCACGACTTTACAAGATTTCCATTTAAAATTACATTTTTGACTTTCACTTATGATTATCTGCATGTATACCTTCATATATCAGATAATGAAATATTAAGTGTTTATAGACACGTTTATACAGTTATACATTTTTAATCATGAAAAAACTGGTTTAAGGGTTAAAAGGTAATAGATTTTGACACTTTTGTGGGCTACAGATTGTTATCTCTAAAACTTTGGAACATTCATGGATATTTCCTTGTTTCATCCATTTTAAATTCTGCTTTAAATTCTGCAACAGTTTCCTATGTCTTGTCCAAACAGATGGACTTTAGGTTTCTGCAAAAAAAACACAGATGAACAGGGGTTTTGCAGCAAAAGGCAAACAAATGTGATAAAAAGATTATTACATATTCAGTGATGAATAACCTCTTCATTGCAATTAAAGTGAAATTAGTGAACCTAAACATACAAACCGAATAAAAAATAGCTAATTTAAAACAAAAGATGTCAGGTGGACTTAAAGCCTTTTTTTTTGGGAGGGGGGGGGGGGGGGGGGGGTTTGCATTTGAAGTCTTCAAATGATCTACTTGTGGGTCCACTTCTCCCCATCTGCCAAGCATTTGCCTAATTCACGTTTTCTCGATTTCCCCGTCTTCATCTCGTTTTTGCACTTCCTTTTTCTTTCTACAAACAAACAGAAGCTGAATTCACATAATTTTACACAAGAAGCCATATTCAAGATCTCAAAATTGGTCTTATGAGACCTACCTCCTATAAAAAATTAATAACAACGATGATATAGCTCATGAAAAATGCAATTTTGTTAATTTACGCATTAAATTAACCACCCACAACCTTGGATATGTTAAAAGATTCACAAAAAAAATTGATAGGTTTGGTTTCTATGGCAACTTCAAATCCCCTAATCTAGCCCCTAATAACCCTAGTTATTTTGGACTATTCTATTTTCTCATGTTTGATATACAATTGTGTTCAAGCAAATAGCAGTACAACATCAGTAACCTGATGGACCACTGTTATTAGTAGTAGTGATATTTCTGCATGGCAAATACTTGACTTGTAGATGTAGTCGTGTTAAAGAAAAACAAGAGACTGTCATGACATGCACGCTGCTAATTGACTCATTGAAAGGGGCTTGTTAAAAATAATAGCAGTGTGGAGTTTAATTACAGACTTCATTCATTCATTCTGTGAAAAAATAGGTGTCATTAATTGTCCTTTATTAAGGAAGAAGGGAAGCAAATGTTTCACACATTGTTATAAAATATATTTCCTTCTGAATTGCAACTTAAAATGGGCCATTCTAAACGTTGTTCGGAGGAACAACGTCATTTGATTTAAAAGTTTATTGGAGAGTGGAAAATATATAAAGAAGTGCAGAAGTGGATTTTCAGCTAAAATGATTGATAATGGCAACAAAAACCTGAAACAAGCGGAAGAAAACGAGCAACTACTGTTAAAACGGATCGAATAATAGTCAGAATGGCAAGGATTCAGCCATTCATCAGCTCCAGAAAGATCAAAGATGATCTGCAATTACCTGTAAGTGCTGTCACAGCTAAGCTATCAGCAAGAAGCCCCCTTAAAGCACCATTGTTGAAAAAAAGGGCATTGATTGGCCCAAAGAGAAATGGCGTTACATTCTATGGACTGATGAGAGTAAAATTGTTCTTTTCGGGTCTAGTGGTCATCGACAGTACGTCAGACGACCCCTGGGTACTGAATTCAAGCCACAGTACACTGTGAAGACAGTGAAGCATGGTGGCGCAAATGTTTTTCAAATACTTGAAGAGATTATGTTGCCGTATGCCGAAGAGGAAATTCCCCTGAAATGGGTGTTTCAATAAGACAACGACCCCAAACACACAAGTAAGCGAGCAACATCTTGGTTCCAGAAAAAAAGGATTGAGGTAATGGAGTGGCCAGCTCAATCCCTCGACCTCAACCCCATTGAAAACTTGTGGGGTGACATTAAAAATGCAGTTTCTGAAGCAAAACCCAAAACTTCACAGGAACTGTGGAATGTAGTTTGTTCATCCTGGGCTGAAATACCTGTTTCTAGGTGGCAGAAGTTGGTTGACTCGGTGCAACACAGATGCGCAGCAGTTATATAAAAACAATGGTTATGCAACTAAATATTAGTTCAGTAATTTAAATTGAAGTTAAATCTTTTTTTTTTTTTTTTACAGATTCATATATATATATATGTATATATATTCCTTTTCTTTGCTTCCTGTAAAAGAGTAACACAGACTTGATAAAATTTGCTAATGCTTTGATTTGGAATTGAATGTTTACTGTTTCCACTACATTTGAAATATTGAACTAAAAGCTAGAAAAAAATATTTGCACTTTATTCGCTATTTATTTGAACACAACTGTAACATTTATGAAGTTAGGGTTTCTGAGGCTGCCATAGAAGCGTTTGCCTAATTCATGTTTTCTCGATTCCCCCGCTTCACCTCCTTTTCTTGCTTCCTTTTTTGCCTCTCCCAATGGGTGGAGCTAGGAACATGAAAAGGAACATGGGAAAAATAGTGAAAAATAAGTGATTGGAAAGAGCCCCTGTGTGTGTGCCTAATTAACTATGGCATCTTCCTCCGATTGCCTTGCCTCCTTCCTGCAAACCCTACCACAAATGTATTTAAAACTAATTGATGGTAAATTTGAATGTATTTTTTATATATACATGTTGCATATTGTTTCTGTCCAGGAGGATGTGAAGTCTCTCACTTCCCATATAATTGAGAACTATTGGAAAGCACTTGAAGATGTGGTCTATGTGCAGACATTCAAAGGGCTGAAGCTGCGTTATGAGCAGCAGAGTGAGAGGCAAGACAACCCCAAACTGGACAGGTGAGTGTGGTGCAGCTTACCTGAGCAGTACACAGGGATTTTCTGAACAATTCAGAAAATCCAAATTCTTCCTCCAACACTTCCTCCAAATTCTGTATTCCTGGTCATATCAGTGGCATCACTGCAACATTAGTTGGAGAGCGGAGACCGGATCCTCCAGTGTCCTCGAGTCTTTTCCGCTGTGCACTATGTGCAGTTTCACTCATTTTATTTAAGATGAATATAACAGCAATTGGTCTGGTTCTGAATGTAAAACAAAAAAAAAGTTAAGCATAATTTTGATTATCCAGGATTTCCAATGTCCTCTTCAAGCATCCTATCAAGAGTTTGAACTCTTGGCCCCGAATTGAAGACTAAGCTTCCAGTGTTTCAGTTTGAGTGCTTACAATACAATTACAATTACAATATCTCTATGTGCTAATGAGAAATGTGCTCTGTCGCTTGTCACTGATTATTGCAACAAAAAAAATTAACCTTCTTATCACTTTTTGAAAATATTTTCCACAGTGCTTCAGTTATTTTTTTGCCTGATGTGTGGACGATTCTGGTTTTGGTTCTCTTCTAACTTGAAGTGTGGTGAATGTGTTGGTTTATTTTCTGTTCTAACCTGATGTGTGGTGAATATGTAATTTTGGGGCCATTCCGTGAAGTGCACCGCAGCATCTCTTCAATTTCTTTTATTTTTTTGTGGTGGTAGTCAAGGATGAGGAATAGAAATCCTAAAAATGTGAGCTTCATTCACTGCTTTGTTTTTGTGCTCGAAATGTAAAACATTTAGGGGGGCATTATTTAAAGTGTGCCTAGTTGCATGAAATCCCATTTTTAAATGGCTTTAACCCCTTATGGGCAAATGTGACCTGCACATCACATCTCCTTTAACAGATGGATGTGACGTCAGTGTTGTATTCGATCATATGACTGTTTTTCAAGACACATGACCGTTGAAATGTATTGTGATTCCTAGGCCATTCTATGGGTTTTCGATAGGGTGCCTTAGTCCATAATGGGATAATTCTGGAAGCAAACAGAAGCATGTAAAATTCAAATAATTCCAAGATGTCATATCTCAAAATGAAACCCATTTTTGTTTTCCATTTTATTGTCTGTGGAAGTCTTGAGAATGAGACAGTTAATTTTCGCATTGGGGCTTCAGGAAGACGCAACCATCCTCAACCTTGGATATGTTAGATTAAAAAAAAAAATTGTCATGGCATCTTGATAGGTTTGGTTTCTGTGGCAGCTTCAAAAACCCAAATCTAAACCACAGTTATTTGAACTATTCAATTTTCTCATGTTTGATAGTATATATACAATACAAATAAAATAATATATTCGAATTTGACTGATTTGAGTTGTACATGCTCCCAATATGCCCAATATGCCAAATATCATATATGTCAGTTTGTTTGTAGAATTATAGCCATTTAAAAATATATTTTTCATGAAACTAGGCACTTTGATGTCCACTTAAAGTTTAGAAGGCTTTAGCACAAAATGAAGCTGCATTTGAAGCTATATTTTCAGGATTTCCATTCCTCATCATTGCCTTAAAAATGGAAGAAATGCTGCCGTGCACATTTGAGTTGATACGGAACGGCCCTTTGGTTCTCTGCTAGCTTGATGTCAATTTGGAGGATTGTTTAGTTTTGCTTCTGCTCTTTCTTGATGTGTGGTGAATGTATCAGTTTAGTTTTGATTATGTCCTAGCCTGTTGTGTGGTGACATGACATGACAGATTAGTTTTGGTTTTGTTCTCGCCTGAGTGGTGAATGTGCTAGGTTAGTTTTGGTTCTCTTCTTGCTGATGTGTGGTAAACATGTCTGTTTAGGATGGTTTAGTTAAAATTTGTATTGTGTGTGCAGCACGCGCTCCACCATCCGGAACCATCGGTACCGCCGGGATGCACGCAAACTGGAGGACGAGGAGGAGATGTGGTTCAACACAGACAAGGATGACCTGGAAGATGGAGAAGCTGTGGTCCCACCTTCTGACAAGATGAAGAGTGAAGAAGACCTCATGGACCCCATCAGCAAGTTTATGGAGAGAAAGAAATGTGGGTGCTTAGAATTTTACCCTTCACCAGTGTTTCTCCCTTTTAAACTCATTTTCCTTGTGTTACTTACACAATCCTATATTTCCAACTGGAATTTTGGAATTCGTGGGATTAATATTATGGGTGGAAAGTATTTACTGTTCTTTTGTCTTTAAATAAGTAAATGTGCAATTAATATATTTTGGTTATTTGTCCTACCCAGCACACCACACAAGATTGGTTGAGTACCTTTTTGAAACCATATGATTATACACTCAGTGAACACCTTATTAGGTATTACTTATTTTTTAGACTTAAGTCTTTTGCTGCTGTAGTCTATCCAGTTAGTGGTTTGACGTGTTGTGTGTTCAGAGATGCTCTTCTGTATACCACTTGTAATGCATGGTTATTTGCATTACTGTTACCTTCCTGTCAGCTTCAACCTGTCTGGCCCTTCTCCTCTGACTCTTATTAACAACACATTTCTGCCTGCAGAACTGCTGCTCACTGGATGTTTTTTGCACCGTTCTCTGCAAACTGTAGGGACTAGTGTGAGAGAAATCCCAGGAGATCAGCAGTTTCTGAGATTCTCAAACCACCCTGTCTGGCACCAACAATCATTCCGCAGTCAGTCACTTGTATCACATTTGAATGTCTGAATCAGTTTTTATGTTTTTATGCGTTTAGTTGCTGCCACATGATTGGCTAATATTTGCATTAACAGCTGGTCTACAGGTCTACGTAATAAAGTGCTCATGGAGTGTATACATCGATCAGCCACAACATTAAAACTACCTGTTTAAACCAGTTGATTAAAAATGCTTTAAACTGTCAAAACTTTATATTCTATAAACACTTAATATTGAATTATGTGATATGTAATAATTGCATTGGAAAAAAAAATTGGAAATGTTGTAAACTCATTCGGGGGGGGGGGGTGGCATTGTTTTGTTATTTAACTATCTTGGTACGTAGTGGTGTTCATGATCTTCACGTCTATCTTTACAGGTGCTCCAGGACCTGTAGCATTTTTCATATCTAAAAAAAAAAATACAGACCACCTGCCATATTTCAAAATGCATGGGTTCTATTCCTACCTAAGTTTCACCATATGCAGTACCATGTAATTTCAATGGAGGGAAGAAGAGTAAAACTGATATGATCAGATCACATAGAACTGCCTCTTTGTGCTTTTGTTTTAAAATGTTCTGTTTACAGGGGTCATTTGTTTTTACCTAAATTATTAGCGTATTGGTGAGACTGGTGTCTTTTGTTTTGCTGTTGGGATTTCCTGGGAAAGCATTCATGACCTGTCTTCTTGTTGTCCCCTGATGCACAGTGAAAGACTGTGAGGATAAGGAAGTACTGGGGAAGTCAAACCTGTCTGGTCGCCAGAGCCCCAGTTTCAAACTGTCCTTCTCTAGCACCACCCTGTCCAGCCTCACCAGTCCCACCCCTTCCAGCAACCACCCAGAGTCACCTGGGTCGCCTGGATCTCCAGGCTCTGCAGAGTCCCCTGGCTCTCCTGGTTCTCGAGCCAATAATTCACCCCCTATGGCAGCTATCACAACCAAGGTACTCCAGAACTGTCTCCCTCATGTGGCTCTGCTTAAAGCTGTTCTGGGGCTTTGTGGCAACCTTAAATAATCCAGAATTAGTCAAATATGCAGCTCTTCCAATGCTTGTTCATTTATTTTTGCCATGCCATGCCTGCTTTAACCCCTTGGGTATCACCCCTTTTCTTGACACAAGCTTGAAAATGATATACCCATAATAAAGAGATTACTATTCTTGAATGCTTTTGACTACAGGCATAATCCTGGTATTTTATGAAAAGTAACCCTTTGGGTTGTGTTTTCCAAGAGTCAGAATTCCTTGGAACTCCTCCAAAGGAAGTCCTATATTTAGACATGGCATCGTAAAATAAATTATTTGGTATAAAATGTCAACCTTTTTTGGCATAAAATCTCAGGACTGTTTTTGCCAAAGCGCAGTCTCAGTGTACCTTTTAAAATGTTTTGTTACACAGGTGAAAAATGCTGCTGTGTTTTATGCAAGCCAAACATACTATAAACCATTGCAAATGTAATGAGCTTTTTAGTCGTCACTTCAATAACATGCCGGTTGTCGGTTCTTTGATATTGGTAATAATTAATTTTGACACGGATGGGGGTTACGCATTTTCTCTGCAACTACATTATCAATACTGGTTAAAGACCAGTCATATTTGGGTTCATCGTGTTCGACAGCCTATACAAAACGTAGCTAATAGCATTTCTAAGTATAAGTACTTTTGTTGAAGTTTACACCAGCAAAACAGACAACAATAATTCCTCCAGAGAAATGATATGTAAACAATGGACAATGGATGACGTTTCTCAGAGTTAGCACATTTTTAGAATGAGAAACTATTATGCATTTTGTCCGGTCGACCCGCTCGACCCGACTCATGAAAAGGACACTGACATTACCATATTTCTTGTAGTATCTTTCCAAAATGCAGAGAAGGTGAGGTCGCCCCACGCTTGTTTTACCACCCACATGTTACTAAATAAGGTTACTAAATGTTGTCGCAATGGCATCTTAAAATAGGTTATACAGATATAACCGTGAGTTAACGCTATCAATGGATTGAGAAAGAAGTAGTAAATCAATAAAAGCAGACAAATGCTTACTTGCATTTCTTGTTCCCTTAGGGCGGTTTGGTTGGGCTGGTGGACTACCCTGACGACGATGACGATGAAGAGGAGGAAGATGACATTGAGAATAAGGAGGAGAGCCCACCCTTGTCAAAGAAGTCCAAGGTGTGCTCCTAAAACAGGCCTTGGAACAGCCCCCCACCCAGCAGGAATGTGCCACAGGACTGAGGTCTCACAAAACCATCACATAAAGCAGTGGGGAGGAAGCACTAGTGTAATAACACAATATAATTGCAGTCCACATGTTTTTTTTATATCGTGATGGTGAGGTGTGGGAAGAAATGGAATCTGGGGGTCAAACCCATCTTGTGGAATTCTTTAGTTCAAAGTGCCAATCTGAGGAAGAAACAAAGAGTAAAGGAAGACATTTCACCATTTTCGAACACTGCAAAGAAACAAAATGGAAAGAAAAAGCTGAGGGGGAAAAATGGAACCGGACGCCTGTAACGTGCTGTAGGGTTCGGACCACACTCACTGCCCCCTACTCAGGGATGGACCACACAGCAACTCAAAAGAGCCTGTGAATCCAGAAACTCACCCTTCACCGATTCAACTTTCCCCCCTTTGTTTTCCTCCTCGTCCCCCTTATTTTTTACTTGGACCAGACTTAGTCAACTGGAAGAAGATCAAGGCGGTTTTCACTGATTTTGGAAATTTGTCACCCCTTCTTGATTAAAGATTGACTGGAATTCTAGATGCGATTTTGTCTTAATTTTATTTATCCTTTCATGAGTGTACACTTGGTGAAGTATATTTGAGACCATTCTGAAAATATATGATGATGTAATATAATTTTTACGACTGTGCTGGTACCTGCATTCATTTCATTCATTTTTCTTTCCTTTTTCTCTCTTGCACCTCAAGGTGATCCAGTTGTAATTAGGCTGCTAAAGAAATGCATCCAGTAGCAATACCATTTTGTGACCGAATATTTTATATTGAACTTTGAAGGGAAATGTCTAAATTCTCAACAATAAAACAGTGCGAAATGTCTCAGGCAGTAATTCTAAAGCATTTCACAGAATTTTGGAACACTGAAGAAGAATCCCACACACTCTTACATGCAGCACCATGGATTTAATTATGCTTTTTGGCTCTTAACTGCGGTTTCCTTTGTCTTCCAATGGGTTTATTGGCCAGTTCATGTCATAATCTAATGAATGCCCACATCTACGGTGGTTTTGTGTTTCATTTGGCGCATTTGCATATATTGTTTTGTTTGCACAACCACCACCATTTGACAAAAGTGAGCACATCCATAGTAGTCTGAAGCACTGGCAGGTTCCGACAGTAGGGGGGCAGCAGTGCCCTTTTTCATGAGTTGCTTGCGATATTATAGAGCTGAAAATACAGTATCACCGCATATAAACCACAACAAAACACATTGTGCTTGTTATGAAATGTATTTTAAATCCCTGAAGTTGATTGAGAAGTTGATTGAGAATCAGATTTTCCGGCCAGTTCGAAATGTGAAAATGGGGCTGGTTTCACGAAAGCGTTTCTTGAGATTTTTCACATGCAGATCACAATATTTTATCAAAACGCATTTCAGGAAAATGCATGCCTCACAAATCGCATATAAAACTGCAACGACTAAATTTTTTCCTGTCTTCTGATAGTTCTGAGATCCTGTAATCACACCCACCCTTTAGATACTTCTGGAGTTAATGAAATAATTTCACGATATTGATTTCCACAGCAGGAAATATTATGTTTATGCAACCTTCTTAACAGGTCAGTCACTAACAGGAGTATCTTGTTTCAAGTGTCCCCTTACAAAAATTTACTTCTGGAAAGTAAAAAAAGAAAGTTAACTTTAAATACCCAAGCTACTCTCTGGGATTTAGTTCAGGTCCATCACCTTTCTATGGCTTATCAGACAAAGCAATGAAATAAACACCTTCCATCCAGATAGAGTGACAATGTATTATGAATACGGATTTCATTCATTTTCCAGAGCCTCAACACAGGCGTTAATTGATAGTTTACAAATTCCAATCATCAAGGCACCGACTGAGAACAAACACTTTTGTGTAGAAGTAGGTAGGGTTCAACTCTGTAAACGGCCAACAAGTTGCATGTGATGCCAGTTACAGAATAGGCTGGGCTATTATCTACTGTGGTCAACCTGGGAGCACACACAGCCACATTCGGAGTAACTGATTTGTGTCACCGCTTCGTCACAGGTGACATTACCAGGGCTTAAAGTTCTGTCATGGTGCTGGATTGGCCTGTAGTGTAGTGGTTAAGGTACATGACTGGGACATGCAAGGTCGGTGGTTTGATCCCCGATGTAGTCACAATGAGATCCGCACAGCCGTTGGGCCCTTGAGCAAGGCCCTTAACCCTGCATTACACCAAGGGAGGATTGTCTCCTGCTTAGTCTAATCAACGGTATGTTGCTCTGGATAAGAGCGTCTGCCAAATGTTATTAATGTAATGCAGCGTAACAACAACCACCGTTCCCCGGCCAAGTCAAGATAATACATAACTGCTACTTTCCTCCTAAAACTACAGTATAAACAGAAATTGAATTCCTTGAAATATATTATATCATGATTAGGGATGTGTACCGAGAGCCGGTATTTTTTGGTACCGGTTCCTAATTGGTCAGTACCAGAGTACCGCTAAAGATTCTGGACAAACGATACTGTTTTCGGTATTTTTTAAGAGTCTACCTAACCGTCGCATAATTATGACACTGCCGCCGTCGACAGGTTATGACGCAGCGCCCCATTGTTTTCTCTAGTAGTCAATATGTCGGCCGTAAGAGCTAAGCGCTCCAAGGTATGGGCTTACTTCATCAAACTCAATGAATCCTCGCCTCAATGCAATATATGCAAGAAAGTAGTTGCGTCAAAGGGGGGTAACACCAGCAACATCATGAAACACTTGCAGTCTACCCATAGCATAAAGCTGAATGAGTGCGGTGTGTTAAAGTTAGCAACCCGGCAGACGCTAACAACACCGTGCCCTCTGTCGAGGACCCGGCCCTAGGCCCGCCTGATGAGTGATTGACAGAAGATGGGTTAGGCAGGAATGCATTGTTAACCCCTCGCACACGCCAATGGGGTAGGAGTAAAAGCTCCCGTAAGAGGAGAAGTATGTGGTACAAGATACAATCGTTTATGGACACTGAGGAGTCTGAAGTCAGAGGACTTAGATTTAGGGTTTTAGAGAGCAAGGCTAAAGGTCTGACTGAGGCCATGCGTAGAATGTGTTCTAGCATGACCGTGGAGGATACTCAACATGCTGAACAGGTAATTGGTGACCCAGGGAGTCTGGCTTTCAAAGAAACGGTAGATGTGATAACATACTTAGTTGACACGTGTGGGCTTGCTCCTACAGGGGAGGAGCACAATGCCTGGCTAAAGCAAAAAGGAAAACAATATAGATGATGGGGAAATGATAATCTGATAATTTATTGGATAGATTCAAAGGACTGACTGTAGAGGAGTTGGGGGATGATTTACACTTGGCTATTAATTGGATGTCCTTTGTAGATCCCTTAAGGCGCCACAAAAAAGAGCACCTGAATTGAGATGGTGGAAGGCACTTACTGCTGGCTTGTATGATGTCAAAGTTTGGAGAGAGTCCAAGGAGAGATTATGACAGGGAGACAAATAACAGTGATGAATAGGCTCATTAAAAAGTTGTATAAGAGATAAATGTCTTCCCACTCGGTATACTGGGGACATTTCTTTAAAAAAAAAAAAAAGGTACACTTTTATACGAGTTTTATAAGGAGTGAGCTTTTAGACGTTAAAAAGCAGGAAAGAAAGGAAGAAAAAAGAAGCAAAGTAGCCTCTTGGAATTTCGCTTCACAAGATATCTAAGGGCTGTTAGAGCAGCGCAGGATAGCTGTAGTCAAGCTGGAGTGGCGCGCTCCCTCTGCGCGCCACTCCAGGATCTGGATATGGATAACAGAGTGATGTACGCGGTGCGGACTCAGCCCAAGAGTTGTAGCAACAGGACTGATGTTGAAAGAGCAACGCAGAACAACTATAATCAAGCTTGAGTGGTAATTATAATCTATATTACTTGTAGAAATAGGAAAAGTAGCACATAGAAGTTCAATGTTATGTTTCCTTTCATTTTTATGTCTTTTAATTTTTCATTAAGATACTATATAAGGTAGAAAAATGTAGAGACGTTTTTAGAATTTAGATGCACATAATATTCTAGGAATAGTTTATTTTAACGTCCAGAAGGGGGAGCTATAGGATAAGGCTAAGGCCAAAGAGGATGTATATTTGAGGGGTGTACCTTGAATTTAACATCTGGTGGAAAGGTAAATTAGAAAGAGCTAAAGGGGTATATGAAACTTGAATGTGATTAGCAAACTGAAAGATGATGTCTAACCTGTCAGCTGTATAACTCTATTCTTTTGATTGATTATAATAAAGTATATTTTACTATAATCATATGTGATAGGTTCTTTTAGAGGAATACAGTGAATACAGGAAATCGTAGATTTGCATCACACCCTTCACTTCGAGACTGGGCTGGAAGTTCAGTAGAACTTACCAGGGCTCCAGGACGTTCGGAGTACTTAAAGGAAAAGAGAGTTCGTCCCCGAGACACCTCCTCATGGGGTACTGCTCGTGGGAACGTGAGGTCTGAGCTCGGCAAGGGGTCCGTGGCTCACGACAATTTCACCGTGCAGGCAGACTCCGACTGTGCTTCTTCATCAAGTCACGGTGAGTGTATGAATCATTAAAGGGGAAGTGAAATACTAGATTAAGTTCGCATAATTTACAAGATTGATTTCCAATATATACATCCTTAAAGGTTTAAGACTGCCAGTAAAGCTGGATTCAAAATAATAAGGAATTAAATTACCCTTTTTTAAAACATGCGCAGCGCCATTTTATCCGAGTGTATAGCGTGACGTCACTCTGTCCAGAGCGATCTTGGCTGCTGCCAGAGAAAGTAAATATGTTGCTTTTCCTAACAAAAACTGTTAGGGCTAAATGCGTCAGGAGAAGCGCCTCCCCTACACTGTTCCGTTTACATGTATGTGTCTGTTGGGTTGAACATGTAAGCAAGGGCTTTGGTCATCTCCCTAGGTTTTTTTTTTATTTCATCTATTCTGAGAAGCATTTGTAATTTTAAGTTAAGCTTCTGTTCTGTTGAAGCATTATCACATTGACAGTTACCTTTAAGGCTGTATGGAGCGGCCTGCTCGTTTTTTTGACATACCTCGCACTGCACATGTTGACTTGCTAAGGGCTTAAAAGGCAGGTGCTGTAAGTTGTTTAAAGATGTTGCTGGTGTTACCTCCCTTGTGGTAATAAAAAACGATTTAATCTTTCACCATCTTGGAACGTCTAAATTACACGCCGTGGTATCGATAAATACTGGCACCGATAAGGAGTATTGGTATTGGTATCGGTATCAATAAAACCCTAACGATACACATCCCTAATCATGATAACATCTCTTCTTTTGCAACATGCAACACAAGGTCTTGCAAACGTAAATGTCTGAACATGACCCACATGTCTTTGTTTTTGTTCTGGATGCATCCTATCCAATCAAATTCAGTCTTGCAATCATTTATTTTTCAAATATCAATCAAATATCACTAACCCAGGTATACATTTATATTTACACTGTAATTTGGAATTATGGGATTACAAACCCCTCCAAAATGGCAATTTCTCTCTAAAATGGTAACCTTATTTGATACATGGAAATTTTTGAAAATCTATACAAAAATGAAATCAGTGTTTTCAGGACAGACCATGACATTCTTGGAAAACACTATCCCAAATGAACAAGCCATCAATTCTGTGCATTTTTACTGTAGGAATTTTTAATTATGGTATGGCACTCCACCATATTGCCCATTCATTTCAATACATGGTACTATAAAAAAATAATCTATAATCTATAAAAAAAAATGTAATCAAATTGATCAGCAAAACCCACTAAAAGAGCACCATGCCAGGTATACAAGCCATTGATGCCTTTTTACTGTAGTAATTTGGAATTATTTGATAGCAAATCCGATAGCAAAAACCATATTCAATACAAAATTTAAATATTTTTTTTTCAGGAGAAACCAGTAGATTCTCGAAGAGGACCATTGTTATGTACTGCTCAGGAGACCCAAACGCAGACCAGGGGATATCCAGAAATCATTGTTTATTAAGTCCAATGTCAAAAAGCCAGGTACAGTGCCAAATCGAGTTTGCAAATGAATAATAGTAAAACAGTCCAGGGTCAAAAATCCAGATAAGCAGAAAGTACAAAAGGGCAAGCAAGGTTGTCGGAAAAAGGCAGAATGTAGATCAAAAACCAAAAATCAGAAATGCAAACAAATCAAAGTGGCTAGGCCAACTCAGAAAACAGGCAAAGGGGTGTCTCAAGAATCTCTGATAAACAGGCTTACAAGTAATCGGCTCTGAGTATGTAGATCAACGTTCTGACAAAGAATACAACTGAGACCAGGGCTTAAATACACAGAGGGATGAGACAAACTAGGTGGGGTAAGGGAGTGAGGATGACCTAACAAATAAACATCAGGTGAGAAACATGAACAGGTAATTAATACAATGACGAGGGAGGAACAAAAACACGGACTGGATTCACAGAGACGCACATGTAATACAAATTGCTCTGGACTAGGGAGTAGACAATTGCACAGAGTTAAGGGCCATAGTGATAGGGGAGACCAGGTGCACTTCGCTGAATCAAGGCAAGGGAGTCGGAGTTATATAGCAGTATCAAAATAGAGATAAAGTTAGTCTGTTAGTTTACTTGATGAAATAGCATTACTCAAAACTAGTGACCGTCAGTTAGTTCAACAATTAGTGTGTTAATATAATTAGTACTTTACAAAATATATGATAATTGTTATTAGTAGATTAGTGCCATCTACAAACGTGAATGGAGCGAAAGCGAAAACAAGACTAAGAAGGAATCGTGGGAAACCTGAAAATTCCGAAACCACTTGAATAGTGAATCACGCAGACAGGGACTGACGTCACAGGGGAAGACACGTGCGATGTATATGAATAAATAAACAGAGGACCAGACATGAATAATGAAAAATAATAAATATACAAGAATAAAATAATTAACTAACAGACAATAATCAGGAACATTACAACCATCCTAGGTATGCATGCCATTGATTTCATGACTTCTTACTGTAGGGGATTGCATAATCCATTGTATTCAGTACTTAAAAAATAAAATAAAATAAAACTGTTTTCATAAAATACCACTTGAATAGCATCGCGGGTGCGAAATGAAACTGGATGAAAATCTAGAGTTGTCGGTCTCTGACGGGAGCTGTCCACAGTGCTGAAATCAACAAACTCCAGAAAAGGAATTTACTCAAAAACCAGATTATAACAGGATGATTTGGCTGGAATGTTTCGTGACTGTAATTCCAGTGCAACAGGCGTCATATCTGTTCCGTCAGTCACAAGGAATTTACTACTATGCATAAAACTGAACTTGAAAACGACTCGTTATTATTAACGGTATTATTTCATAGTGAGAATTGTGAAGCCTATTGTCCAAATCTCAATACAGAGACGTCATACCAATAACTTCACTTTTGTGCGATATAAGGAGAAGGCACATTATTCATTTTGTTTCCTCTGAAATAATCAAGACATAACTCAATTTATTTGGACTTTAGTACATACAAACGGATTACTGCATCCAAACTACAATTCATAGGCTGCAAATTAGCCCTCAAACAGATGAAAACGGGAATGGTCGGAATAAAACTACGGATGATTTTTTGTTACGGTCTTGGCTTAGATGATGTCATGCTGTGTATAAGTCACGATATGGCACTTTTCCGCAGGGACTTTCTTTTCTCTGGGCAGGGATCTTGTCGCATATGCTTCTGATTTCCCCACTCAACAACAATATTCGGGGAATAGTAGCCTACCCGGCTGTATGCTACTAAGTATTATAACCATAACGTTGACTTATTTTGTTCCAAGCATGGGCATGCGCTTTAAGTCGCTGTGTCGTTTAACTGTACACAACCACACAGTGAAAGGGCATTGCAGAGAGGAAAGGATGAGGGCACGGTTGTATAATGATTCTTCTTCTGCTGTATTGCAGCTGTACCACCGTCTACTACTTCCTTCGGACCACGGAGTCCATTTGCATCCTTTTTGTTTACTGACGGCGGGAGTGCTACCGTGTGATACTGCAGTGTGAGGGAATCGTGTCATGCACAGGTTTTCCTTGAAAGATTCCGCGAAGCGAGGATAGTTCATTACGATCAATTTGTCAGTGTGTGCACCACTCACCCCCCTCGACACGCGCAGAAGCGACGCACGATGCGGGTGTAGTTCTCTCCTCATTTTCATCGTCATTCAGACGAAAAACAAAGCGTCCCAAGGAAGGGCACTGTGTGAGCAGATGAAGAAACATTTTCATATAATTCTATATAGGCTAGCATCCCCTTTTGAGCGCCAGTTTTATCCATTGGTGGAAACGGGAAAAGATCAAGATGAAATTCCCTACAGAAAACCCTCGAAAGCCAGGAAACTGGAGTCCACCCCAAGGTTTGTTTGTTGATATTATCTTCATTACCACGTAGAATTTTATATATGCCGCGTTTCCATTAGCTTATAGCCTGGTGTAAATATATTTGGGTACCAGTATGAAATGTAATTTAATGTACCTTGGTCAATTAGGTTAACAAGTGAACGAAAGACGGACGTATATATTCTGTAGTTGCTTTATTAAAATAAATAAATAAGCGGGACGTATATATTCTGTAGTTGCTTTATTAAAATAAATAAATAAATAAGCGGGCATCATGCTCAATTAGGCTAGAGCTGTGTCCTATGTACCACTCTGCGTCTGTCGCCTTGTATTGCGTGAGATGTCTTAAGGTATTACATTATTCATATACAGGGATTTATTGTTATCTTTTATTATAATGGTATATACATATTTAATATAACATTAATTGGCTGTTGAAAATTTCTGATTATCTATTCGATGTCTGGGAGGGCTGTACAGGCTACTGTCGGTCCCGTCTTCTGGTCTCTGTCTCTGGCAGATGGGCTCTGCCTGCAGCATGTCTAAGAACAATTCGTTGTGGCGGTGTGCCTGAATGAAGTGCACGGCCGCACCACGGAAACAGCGCATGAACAGGGTTGTGCATGCATTTTGGAATCCAACTGTCTGATCTGATTATCGGCTCTTTTCAACACATGATTCACTGCTGTTTGAACACGTAGCACACGGTATCAGCCAAAACGTCTAAATCCAGTCGTTGTTATTGAAAAAATAGCTTTGGGTATTCCTCTGATGCAGTATTCTGCTACACATTTCCGATTGTCATACAGGCATATTATTTACTTACACAACACAATAGTCAATATGCAATACGTTTCGACAACACTGAGGAGCATGTACACTGGATGTTTGCACGTGAGCGTGTGCCTTTATTGCATAAAACACTTTACAGAGAGCGGGATCAATGACAGAATGTTTACTTCCGAAAGTGCGTTGAGCTGCACTCCCACATGTCATAGATTCAGAACTATGTGCCGACATAGTGAAATATAGGCACATATATAAAACACATCCACAGGCACATGTAGGATCTATGTATAATCTTGATCGCTTCATATGCCTATATAAGGTAGACATAGGCCTACCTTATGCGTTATGGCTAAATTGAATTATTTTATGTGCCACACAAGTGTGAAACAATTATCGCCAATTTCGCCGCACAGTCATAGAAATGTATAGCACATAGCGCATAGTATTTCTCATGTACACGTCTCTCATAGGTTGTATGGGGGTGATAAACCTTTTCTTGATTTATTGACGTGATGTGATGTTCAATTTACGAGTCATGCAGCTGTCCTTTTGTGATTCAATAAAAGTATTGCATTTGACTTATATTCTCAACATTTTCTTGCTATTTCGGCTGGAGAAATAAATTGTAAAAAGAAAAAGAAAAAAGATACACGTGTTTAAGTGTGTTTTAATCCTTACTCGGCATCATTAATCTCTCATCTCTTCTTATCCTGTTGGGCCTATTTCTATATTTATATTCAGAGACACATTGAGAGCAGGGGGTAGCAAAAAGTAACACTGCCTGGGACTGTGGCAAAACTGTGGCAAAACTTGCTAATAGCCTAAATAAGTTTATAACTAACGAATTTAGTCTATCATACCACCCTTAACGAATAAATCTACAATCTCACGAATTGTCCTACAGTTTATTTCTGACTTAACTTGATAGAAGATATTTAAAATTATTATGTCTGAAGCTAAAAATAAATAAAAAATCTTAAACTTATAATTATGGGAAGTAGTATTGTTTCGGCTACTGTATTCTCCGTTGAGAATCTATCTTACATTTTAGTATGTATATATAGTGTAACCACGGAGAAAGCCAGCCGATTAATTTGGTCTCCCCGAGCTCAACGGGAGAGTCCAGTTGAAACGTCCATTTCCAAGGAGTTGATTGGTTGAGGGCGACGGTGCTTTATACACTCAGTGAGCACTTTATTATGTACTTATTAGACTTCTTTTTTAGACTTATTGGTATTCTGCTGCTGTAGCCTATCCACTTTTGACGTCAGCTTCCACCAGTCTGGCCCTTTCCCCTCTGACCTCTCTCATTAATAACATGTTTTTGCCCGCAGAACTGCTGCTCACTGGATCTTTTTTGTTTTTTTCGCACCATTCTGTGCAAACTCTAGAAAAAACAGCTGAACCTCTTGACCACGTCTGCATGCTTTTATGCATTTAGTTGCTGCCACATGATTGGCTGATGAAATATTTGCATTAACAAGCTGGTGTACAGGTCCACCTAATTAATTGCTCAGTAAGTGTATGTTTCAAGCCAATAGCCTGAGCATAACCTGCCCTGGACCAAGTTAGCCATGCAGCAAATGTTACCATGGCGATATACCCTGATTGAAAGTAACTCCGCTTCCTAGTATAGGAGACCCAGGGTTAGAGCTTCTGTCATATACTCCCTAGCTGTCCTCTTTTGCAAGTGTGCTGAATGTACACATAAATACAACAACAATTTGAAAGGAAAACAAGGAATAATAAATAAAATAAATAAATAAATAAATAAATAAATAAATAAATAAATAAATAAATAAATAAATAAATAAATAAATAAATAAATAAATAAATACGATTTAAAAAGGGGAAAAAATACAATTATTTAATATAGCAACCTAAAAGACATAGTAAAAATAAATAAAATAATTTTAACACTCTAAAACACTCACAAGTCAGGCTAACTAAATTATTTGTCACCGCTTTTAGTTTCAGGGTTTACGGTAAGGAGTTTCAGGTATCTGGACAATCTGAAAGCAAGGTTTTTCTCTTTTTTTTCTCTCCCCTCCCAATTTGGTAGCCAATTGTACCCCGTCTGATTCAATTAGAGCTAGTATTAGATACACCGCCCACACCCCGTCCCTCGGCGGCTGACGGGAGAGCGACACGCCTTCTTCAAGCTGCCTCGCCTCCCAAGTCGTGACCATGAATCCGAGGCGCTCGAGGTGCTTGTTTTTTTTTGTGCGGTGATCTACTAACCCTGCCAAGTCCCTCCCTCTGGAGCAGCGAGCCGGCCAAACTTGGCTTTTTGGCAGGACCAAGAATCGAACCCTGGTCCCCGGTGTGCAACTGCAGCAAACTGCAACCACAAGTCTGCTGCGTCTTAGCCTGTTGGCCACCGCGGCTCCAGCAAGGTTTTTCTCAAATTTGACTGGACCAGTTCCAAGAAGTATTGAAAGATATTGTAGTAGATTTTGTAGAAGTGTTTTGTAAATCAGTGTTTTCATTCAATAACACATTGCCTTCCCTCATTCCTTGATGCAGAGAGAGGCTCAATTTGCTTGATTCTTGTAGAAAAATATTAGCAATTTTTGATAATATGGTAATTTGTAATCTATTACTTTCAGTAATGTGTTCCCTATTAAATTAGTAGTGTAACAAGCTCCAGGGACCGACACACAAAATGTTCTTGAGTCACAGAGGAAACAGAGAAGACTCAAATGACAATTAGAGGTATCCCCAGTTCATCAGCACAGCATTACAAGAGCCAGAAGAGGGTTTCTTGTTGTTTATATTTTATTTGACAGAAGACACATTCAGAGGAAAATGTTTCTATTACTGAATTTAGTGTGGCACATCAGAAAACACCAGAAGGGTGCTACCATTATGAAACATTTATCAGAGAACTCGGGATCTGTAGTGTCATACCCCCCAAACATGCCTATCCAGTGCCCTGGTAGCAGGCTGGTCACACTTCTCTGTAGAGCAGCAGTGTAGGGCTGTGTTAAAATGTTCTTCACCAGTCCCTGAATGGAAACACACCCTTGCCTCTCTGTATGTCATTATACAGTCCATTAGGAAACTGAAGCTTCAACCCTTCACTCATTCTGACTGGCTACCTCTTTTGGCTGTACTCTATCCTGTTCAATAGCGTTGTGTACTCTAGGAATTCTTGACTGTGGAAAGGAGACATAAATGTTGGCCAATCTTTTGTGTGTGCATAAAGGTTAGTCAAGGGCATTCATTTCTACCTATGTGTGAACAGTGCTTTCACACTTGTATGTTGTAACTGTAGATAAAAAATAAAAAAAATAGTAGGAGAGAGGGGTACAGGTTTATGGGGCATTGGGAATCCTTTTGGGACAGGGGTGAGTTGTGCAAGCGTGATTAGCTGCACCTCAACTAGAGAGGAACTCTGGACTGGGTCAGCGTATGCTTAGGGTTGCACATGATTATTTAAACTAGGGATTTGAGGGGCAGGGAGAATAGAGAGTGCAATGGGCAGGGAGGCATAGAACACCCAGACAGAAATGGCAAAGGCTACATATAATGGTGAGAGCACTAATAAAATCTTTATGCTACATTTTAGTAATGGTGGCTTTGGAACTTTTGGAACTTGAGGCTGTTATTATGAGTGGAGGCTATGACATTGTAGGGATTACAGAGACATGATTTGGGGATGAAGATGGGGATGAATATAATATATAGGGGTATAAACTTATTAGGAAGGACAGATCCAGTTAAAGAGGTGGGGGTGTGGCTGTTTATGTAAGAGAAAATCTTAATGTGCAAGAAATTCCAGAAATTCACCAACAAATTTACCAGTGAGGATATTTGGATTAAGCTTATTTGGGAAAATAACATAGTGTGTTACTGACTGCCAGCCTCAGACAGTAGTGTGAATACAATGTGCTTTAAGAATATAAACAAGCTAGTCATGGAAGTTAGACTATTATCATAGGAGACCCAAATATTACCCAAATATTAACTGGTATTTGATGACTGGACAGGGAAAAAGTGAGGGGGAATTTTTAGATGTTATAAATGACCCTTTTTTTTGCACAGTATGTCAGTCAGCCTACTAGAGGGCAATCAAGTCTAGTGTTATCTGGGGTTATGTAATGATTCTGACAGAATTTTCATTATAGAGGTAATGGAACCACTTGGGACAAGTGGTCATTGCGCAATAAGTTTTGATGTATTTTGGAAAATGAAGAGGGGCTCCTCTAAATCCATGATTTTTTTATTTTAGGCATGCTTTAAAAAGGTTAACTTTAAAAAGATGCGATCAAGTGTAAATAAGGTAGAGTGGAAGCAAGTTCTTGATTGCAGGACTGTGAATGAAAAGTGGGTTCAAAAGGGTTATCCTTTTTATAAATTGATTCGAAATTGCGGAAAAGTATGTTGAAATTGGGGAAAAATAACTACAGTGTCCCCATCACTGCACTGGGGCATTGGGGTTTGTTTGCCAAGAGGGAATTTCACTCCCGACACGGATACTACTTCCAGCAGTAATTTAGTTTTCCCAGGAGGGGATCCCTTTCTTCCCATAATTTACCATAACTTCTTCAGTGGATTCCATTTATCCATGATATTAGTATATAAGTATTTTAAGAAGGGTAAAGACTTTTTTAAAATTCTTGAAGTCAATTTTTTATTTAAAATGAATGGGCCTCTCTGGACTGTTTATTTTACTGTATACTGTACATGTAATGGGGTATGAGATGAAGTGTTACACTAGGCATGCAGGTGTGTGCAAAGCACTAATGGCTTCTTCCATGCTCAGCTAGACAGTGTGTGTGTGTGTGCATACGTGCAAGTGTATTTATGTGAAAATGTGTGTGTACTGTATATGAGCGTGTGTGTGTGTGTTTGTTTATAAGTATGTGAGCTACGTCCTCAGGTTCCTAATGGTCCCATTCACAGCTGTGTATCAGTTGGGTGTCTTGACTGTCTCTACTTTGGTCCATGTCTCTCCCTCTCCTTTCACCCCTCACCCACAGTGCCGGTCCAGACCAACACGGTTTCCCCAAAGAAGATTCAGTCAGGGATGCTGCAGTCCAGCCTGGTCCATGCCAGTGTGGCCACCATGCAGAATCCCATGGGCTGCGACTTGCTCTCAGGCAGCCTATCTCCGCTACGCCGCCTCTCTGTGTCCTCGCGCTCTGTGATGATGGCTAGTATGGACAGTACGGACGGCTCAGCCCTCCAGACTGTCATGAAGTGGAAGACAGTGCTGGCCATCTTTGTGGTTGTGGTGGCCTACCTGGTGGTGGGGGGCCTGGTGTTCCGGGCACTGGAGCAGCCCTTTGAGAGCAGTCAAAAGGACACCATCACGCAGGAGAAGTCGGTATTCCTGCAGAAGCACTCCTGCGTCACACCCAAGGAGTTAGAAAGGCTCATTATGGTAAGGCAGCCACACACAAAAGGCCCCCGATATTTTAAGGCTACAGCTGGCTTGCAATCACTTCCTTAGTTCAGGTAAAAGAAGAATTTCAGTATCTCGCCTTGGTTTTGATTGCTTTTGGAGTTATTGGTGTTAATCAACATGAGGACAACAGCTGTCCTAAGCACAGTCAAGGGAAGCCATAATGAGGCTGAGAAATTAGAAAGAAACTGTCAGACAAAATAAACAGTTTGGAACATCATTAAGAAGAAAGAGAGCACTGGTGAGCTCAGTAATTCTGCAGTGACCAGTAAGTCCTCTGCAGTGACCTAAGAATTTTTGGCATTGACAGATCAGAAACACTCTTCAAGTGGCAGGCATGGATGTGTCAGTGACTACTGACCACAGACGTCTTCACAAACAGATATACAGAGGGTACACTGCAAAATGCAAACTGTTAGCTGCAAAAACAGGATGGTCAGGTTAAAGTATGCTAAGTAGTACCTTAGAGAGCCTGCAGAGTTCTGGAAAAAAAGGTCTTGTGGACAGATGAGAGCAATATTGACAATCAGAGTGATTGCAAGAGCAAAGTGTGGAGACTAAAAGGAACTGCCCAAGAATCAAAGTACCCCCTCATCTGTGAAACATGGTGGGGTGTTAAACTGTAGTTTGGATATGTATGACTGCCACAGGTGCTGGCTCACTTGTCTTCATTGATAATGTAACTTCTGATAGCAGCAACAAAATTAATTCCAATATCAATCACCGATATGGATGTAAATACCCTCAAATTAAAGGTGACTGCACTTCAGCATCATAGTCATGGATTTATTTAAAATGTGCTGTAGTAAAAAGCCAAAAGAACACAAATTGTACCACTGTCCAAATATTTATGTGGCAAATATTTATACCTGTATGTGGCTTAATATTTTCTACTATATCAAAATGTACAGAAGCATGGATGTGGAAAATATACCTGTGACCTCTGCCTATGGCTGGGATATTAGGGCCTGAATAATCAGAAAAAATAGGAACAGACTAATTCCTGAGCTGATATGATTTCTTTATCCTTAATTTATCAAGGAGAAAATCATTATATTTATCCTGTTAAGAACCTGAAGCTGTATCTTAACATCTTTTACATTTCCATTTCAAAAGGTAAATCAAAGTATGCTTTTAGCCAGACCTGTTATTTATTATATTTTATGACTGGAGCAAATGCATCACAAAAGTGTCACTCGGTCCAGTACAACCACAAATCATTCTATCTGTCTATTATGCAAATTGAAACATGCTGTGACAGAATTTAATTAAAGTTAATGTCATAGATAAATACGGAATCCCGGTCGGCCGGGACAAGTTAATCTAGCAAAAAAAAAAAAAAAAAAAAAAAAAAAGTTTGATCCTATATATACTGTGGTAGCCAGGTCCAGGATCAGTCCCCCACTCGAGCGGAGCGGCCTACACGCAGACGGCAGGAGCCGGGAAAGGTAATAGACAGCAAATATTTCCCAGTTTCCTGCCTACAGGGTGCAGCACCATGGAGAGAGGAGTCAGCACGGCGGACAGCACTGCGGAGAGGAACCACGTGCAGAATGCACCCCCGCACACAAGTAATAAAGATCCACACAGCTGATCTCACCTCGGAAGGGGAATCAGCACCCTACAAAAGACCCAGCTGGCAGACAGACAGGGGCTGCGACTAGAGAAAGGACATGAGGCCAACACGTCCATGGAAACTGGCAAACTGAGAGACTCTGAATTACTTGTGGGAAAAGCATGTGAACATAACCGCCTCACCCTTTTAAAAATTAATTCTCTTTAACTCTGTTAGTAGACGGAAGCTACTCAGGGCTAAAATCGGAGGCAGAGGAAGACCGGGAATTGGACGCCACGGAGACCCCACCCACCAGCTAAGACAAGGACAGACAGCGTCCTGAGTTAAAGGATTTTTCTCAAATTCCGAAAGACGGAGACGGCGACTGAAAAGCCAATATTTTTGTTGAATGTGCGGTTTCCACTGGTTCTGACGCTCTAAAGGCATGTGGAAAAATAAACTATTGCTCACTTTACTGTCCATCCTGGTCTGGCTTGGTCTATTCCCTCCTGGTTGTGTTCTCTCTCTCTCTCTCTCAACCACAGCGAGTTGCCATACATGGTGAAGAATGCAGGCATCTGAACCGGACTACGCAGAGTGAATGGCAACAGGAGGGAGTTTACCGGGCCAGATGGAGGAAGCAATCAACGCGTTGCTGCACTCCCAAGGCGCCCTACAGAAGGCAGTGGTGGAACTCTGCCAGAAAACCACCCCAGAGGCCCCACACAGGAACCCCAAAGATGTGCTGCTCAAGCAGACGGCCGACGATGAGGTAGAGGCCTACCTGGAGATTTTTGAACTCACAGCCCTCCTGAAGAAATGGCCCCAAGACTCCTGGGGGGCCATTCTATCCCCCTTCCTCTGCGGTAAGGCCCAGAAGGCCTACAGAAGCCTCCCTGCAGCTGAGGCCCACGACTACCCCACCCTGAAGGTGGCTATCCTCGCACAGTACAGCTACAGCCTCCCAGCTCGGGCCCAGAGGTTCCAGCGATGGACCTACTAGCCCGCCCTCCCCGCCAGAGCCAAGGTGATACTATTGACTCCCTGGTCATGCTCTTAGAGAACCATCAGGTGGCGCAGGAGATGGTCAGGATGACACAGACCAACAGCCCCCGAAAACCATCAGGTGGCGCAGGAGATGGTCAGGATGACACAGACGGACAGCCCCCGAAAAACCACCAGTGGTGACCAGAGCCAAACCCCAAACTCAACCGAGGCGGGAAGGCGTTGACCGGGGGGAGGAGCCTGACGGTGAGAAACCAGGTTTTATGTGCGGCCAGGAGGGCCACCTGAGCTGGGACTGCCCTGGCCGAGAGGAGTCCATGGCCACGGCCCCGGAGAGTAGCAGACCTTGCCACCACCTGCTGGGCATGCAAGGGATCTGCAGCCCTGAGGCTCCCCGTCAAAATTGGGAGGATTCCGGGAACGCCGTCGCCCTGGTGAGACTGGCCTTTGCAGGAAAGAACCGAGGTGAGGATCGGCATCACCCCACTACCGAGGTGACCATAATCACCCCCAGGGGGCAGTTAACAGGGAGAGTGGGAGTGGTTGAAAACCTGCCGGTGCCGGTACAGTTGGGGCGGGATTGTCCCCTCTTCCTAGACCCTAGAGAGGCCGACCACCACCCCCCGGACCTGGTGGTCTGTATAGCCACCTCTGGTGAGAGCAAGGGGGAAGAGACCCAGCCCCGAAGAGAGAGACCAACACAGCCAGCTTCAGGGGGGAGCACCGAGACGGCCCCTGAGGTGATGGAACTCCGGGGACCACTAGAGGCCAAAAGTGGAAGCACAGGGGAATTCTCCCAATTCCGGCCAGACTCAGGATGGGCCCCCACAGACTTTGGCTCCGTACAGCTCCAGGATCCCCGCCTCGCCCAGGCCTGGAAAGCAGCGGCCTACATTGAAAGAGGGGTGAGTAGGCCGACGATGCCCTATTTTAAAATACAAAATGACTTTATCTATCGCACCTGTCAGATTAGGGGTGAGGAAGTTGACCAACTCCTCATCCCCCAACAATACGTCCCGAAGGTACTGTATATGGTGCACACACACCTGTTGGGGGCACATCTGGGATGGGAGAAAACATATGAGTGAATCATGACCCGATTCTGCTGGCCAGGCATAAAAAGAGCAGTGGAAGACTTCTGCAGACATTGCGCCGAGTGCCAGCTACACAACCCCAAGGTAACCTACCGAAATCCCCTGATCCCTCTCCCTATAATTGATGTGCCATTCCGCACGATAGCCATGGATATAGTGGGCCCCCTTCCCAAGTCCAGTCGAGGCCACCACTACATCCTGGTCATCCTGGACTATGCCACCTGCTATCTGGAAGCAGTACCACTGCAGGCCGCGACAGGGAAAACCGTCACCAAAGAGCTGTTTCTCCTCTTCAGCCAGATGGGTATCGCAGATGAGATAGTGACTGACCAGGGTTCCTGCTTCATGTCCATGGTCCTAAAGGAGATGTGCCAGCTGCTAAAAATCCAGCAGTTAAAGACCTCGATCTACCACCCCCAGATGGGCTCGTAGAACAGTTCAACAAGACCCTCAAGAGCATGATGAGGAAAATGATCACCACAGACGGTAAGGATTGGGACCAATTACTACTACCTTACCTAATGTTTTCCATCCGGGAGGTTCCCCTGGCATCTACGGGGTACGCCCCCTTCCAGCTGCTGTACAGGAGACGACCCCGAGGACTGCTGGACCTCACCAAGGAGGCATGGGAACAGCAGCCCTCCCGACAGCGCACCCTTCTTGAACACGTGGACGCCATGGACCAGCGGATCTGGCCGATGGTCCGAGAGCATATGAGCCAGGCCCAAGCTGAGCAGGACCGGCTCTACAACCGTGATGCTCAGGTCCACGAATTTCACCCGGGGGATAACGTAATGGTGCTTATCCCCACTAATGAGTGCAAATTCCTGGCCAAATTGCACAGCCCCTACGAGGTGGTGGCCAAGGTCAGCCTGGTTAACACGGTGCGACAGGTGGGGAGGAGACAGGCAGTACAAAGATACCACATAAATGTATTAAAAAGATGGCACAAGCCTACCCCATGCCCCGCGTCGACGAGCTGATCGGGTGGTTGGGACCGGCCCGCTACCTCAGCACCCTCGACCTCACCCGGGGCTACTGGCAGGTACCTCTTTCCTCCCAGGCGAGCAAGAAAACGGCCTTCACCACCCCAGACGACCTGTTCCAGTATAGGGTATTGCCCATCGGTGTCAATGGAGCCCGCCACCTTCCAATGGCTCATGGACAAGGTGCTACGACCACACCGGGAGTACACCGCCGCATACCTGGATGACATCGTTATTCACAGTTCGGACTGGGAGAGTCAGGCTAGAGGCTGTCCTGGGGGCGCTACAAGAGGCCGGGCTAACCGCCAACCCCGCCAAATGCCACCAGAGCAGGAAGGTGGATGGGATCCTGAACTGTCCATGGCCCACCACTAAGAGGCAAGTCCGTACCTTCCTGGGCCTGGTGGGCTACTACCGGCAGTTTATCCCTGACTTTGCGGCCATGGCAGCTCTCGTGCATGACCTGACCAAAAAAGATTGGGGCAACACCGTCAAGTGGTCGGAAGAGGCAGATCGGGCCTTTCAGGACCTGAGGGGGGCCCTGGG
Organism: Conger conger; assembly: GCF_963514075.1. Lineage (NCBI taxonomy): Eukaryota > Metazoa > Chordata > Actinopteri > Anguilliformes > Congridae > Conger > Conger conger. Next base: position 32,890,830 of record NC_083764.1, read on the forward strand.
GCAAGAACCTGTACTGACCACACCTAACTTTGCACTGCAAATTATTTTACAGACCGATACATCGGAGACGGGACTTGGGGCAGTCCTATCCCAGGTACAGGACACCCCATTACCTACATCAGCCGAAAACTCCTGAGCCATGAAAAGAACTACAGTACGGTGGAAAAGGAGTGCTTGGCCATCCAATGGGCAGTGGGTAAGCTCCACTACTACCTGCTGGGTTGGGACGTTATATTAGTCACTGACCATACTCCACTGAAGTGGATGTACCGCAGTAAGGACACTAAGCCCCGAGTAACCTGCTGGTTCCTAGAACTACAAAACTTCAAGTTCAAGGTGGAGCACCGAGCGGGGCGGCTACACCGGAATGCCGATGCGCTGTCCTGAAGGAACGAGGGCCTCTGCTGCTAAGCTCCAGCCAACGGCTTGGAGCTGGAGGGGAGGGTATGTGGTGGCCCGGTCCAGGATCGGTTCCCCACTCGAGCGGAGTGGGCTACGCACAGATGGCAGGAGCTGGGAAAGGTAATAGACAGCCAATATTTCCCAGTTTCCTGCCTACAGGGTGCAGCACCATGGAGAGAGGAGTCAGCACCGCGGACAGCACTTCGGAGAGGAACCACATACAGAATGCACCCCTGCACGTGAGTAATAAAGATTCACACAGCTGAGCCACATTGGAAGGGGAATCGACACCCTACAAAAGACCCAGCTGGCAGACAGACAGGGGCTGCGACTAGAGAAAGGCCAACACGTCCGTGGAAACCGGCAAACTGAGAGACTCTGATTACTCGTGGGAAAAACATGTGAGCATAACCGCCTCACCCTTTTAAAAATTAACTCTCTTTAACTCATAGATGGAAGCTACCCCGGGCTAAAGTTGGACTGAGGCAGAGGAAGACCGGAGACCCCACCCGCCAACCAAGACAAAGACGGACAGCATCCAGAATTAAAGGATTTTAAAAATAATAATAATTCTCAAATTCCGAAAGACGGAGACGACGACTGAAAAGCCGATATTTTTGTTGAATGTGCGGTTTCCACTGGTTCTGACTCTCTAAAGGCACATGGAAAAATAAACTATTGCTCACTTTACTGTCCATCCTGGTCTGGCTTGATCTATTCCCTCCTGGTTGTGTTCTCTCTCACTCTCTCTCTCTCTCAACCACAGCGAGTTGCCACTATATGTAAACCAAAAATAAGACTTTCCTCATCTCCATTTTGCAGTTTTTGTTGACTAAAATAACACATTTTACTTGTGTAACACACTCATGTTTATACGTTAAGCATTCTAGACAGAAGGCAGGCCTACATAGTTGACAGTAAGCTTCATTTGTAACAGCACAGTGAAAGGAACAGTTTGAGAGAAATAAAGGTATAGCTAAACACGGATTATTGAACACGTAAAGAAATAAAATGAACAGCCCAAATTGCACTCCAGACAAGCGATCACTGAAACTTTGTATACTATTGTTTATCTAGTCAAAAGACAATACCCGCTATTAGCTATTACTAGTTAGCTTCCCAAATTAAAAAATGTCCACCTGAAGCATCATGCTTGTGCAATCGTGACTATGTTGGTATTGCCTATATTTAATTTAAAGTGGATATTTGTACATTTGTAAAGCTAACAGTTAATTTGCTTGTTGCTACCGATAACAAACTGGTATGGTTTTAGAATTAGATATATTAGATTGGATAATAAGCAATAGTATACAGAGTTTCAGTGATTGCTTGTCTGGAGTGTAATTTAAGCAGCTACACGAGAATAAGCCCCACTGGCTGTGGCAGTTAGAACCAATTTTCAACCAATGGGCTTGAATTTAAACAAACTTGTTAAGGCTAGTTTTGGAGGAGTAGGCTAGCTTTGGAGGAGTTCATGGACTGTTCTTGAAACCTAGGTCTATATTAGAAATATGACACTCTGCTGCCCCCTACTGCCAAAACATTGCAATTAGAATTTTGCTGCTGTCTGGCAGGATGAAATGAAACAGAAAAAACACTTTAGCTTATAATGCCGCGGCTAATTAATGTTACCAAATGCTGGCGCATAAAACACAGGTTGCTAGTGTATCATGGTGTATGATGACTGAGCATGTTTGTTTTATAATATTTCCAAGGTAATATCTTGCATAGGTTTCGAAACAGCTGGTTGACCAGCTCCATACTCAACATAGTTTGACAAGCTCAAGATATGATTTGAAACAGCTGGTAGCTGGTAATTTCAAGATGGTCATAGCTGGATCACACCAGGGCTTAGGACTGCAGCTGCACTTTCTCTTCTGGTCTCTATGTATAATGTATAAAATATAGAGCCAAATCAAGAAAGAAATATGTCTTATACCCATTATCCATTTTATTTGAGCACAAGAATAACCTGTTATCCCATTTTAACAAGTGGCTGCTGTGCGCGTGTTCATGCGTGTGTGCGTGCGGGCATATAAACTCTGGAATGGGTTTGTGCTAGGCAAGCGGACAGGAGGTCAAGAGGTGAGATGAGTCTGAAGCCTAGCTTGATGCATAAAATATTTTGTCCAGAATATTTTGTACCAAATCTTGTGCTCGATTTGAGGCAAGAACCAGCTCCGTCCAATGTTGTGATCACATTGATGCACACACAGAATGATACGCAATTCTGTAGTTTTCTCTATATGGACACTTGTTTCACTACTAATGAAAATAATGTTTGAATAATTGAATTTTAAAATCTTAAACTTTTAAAAGTCACTCAAGGGAGGGAGTGAAGGACACAGCCCTTTAAACCCAGTCCTGACTTTTCATTTTATTTAATTAAAATTATTCGGGGGAAATAGCTTTGTAATTAAAGATGAGAGATGATCTTCCCATTTATTAGAACATTTTTTGAACACTTTTTCAAAGCCTTTATCTGTTTATTTGAAAATGGTCTTTCTTTAGCACAGCACGGATGGTGCAGTAGGTAGCACTGCTGCCTCACAGCAAGGAGGTCCTCGGTTCGAATCCCGGTCCGCCGGGGCCTCTCTGTGTGGAGTTTTCCTGTTAGCGTGGGTTTCCTCCCACAGTCCAAAGACTTGCAGGTTAGGCTGATTGGAGAGTCTAAATTACCTGTGTGAGTGAGTGAATGGCAACCTGTCCAGGGTGTATTCCTGCCTTTTGCTCAATGTATGCTGGGATAGGCTCCAGCCCCCCTGCGACCCTGTTCAGGATAAGCAGGTTCAGATAATGGATGGATGGATGGTCTTCCTTTAGATGTTGGTGGGCTTAATAGGAAAGCCAGCCCTTTCAAATAGCTTTATCATAAATCTACCAATGCAAAGCAAAGCATTGCTTCAGTCTGTAACTTTGACTGACAACATTGTCGAGCCGTTCAGAGAGTTCCATTGAAAAATGGATTCTCGCAGACACTCTAATTATGGTTCCAAACCAATTAAAGCTGTAGATACCCTATCAAGAATGTGGGCAGTCCAGCCACAAAGATTTTCCCACTTTGGCTCTGTTAAGAAAGGAGTTAGAAGAGCAAACAATGTGTAGGAGTAGCCTACAGTGCAGCCCTTAAGTATTTGGACAGTGGTACTTTTTTTTGTTCCTTTGGCTCTGTGCTTCAGCACATTGGATTTGAAATAAAGCAATGTAGTATTAATTAATATTTACTAAACATTATACCATGGTCTGGGGGAATATTCCATTCTGATTTGATGCTAGATGCAGATTAAAGTTGTATAATCCTTCAACGTTTGGCATGTAGTCCAGGTCAAGCCTAATTGCCCTTCTAAATTAATGTGTTGCCTGCGGATTGTGTTATCCTGAAATGGTTGTTTGTAAACAGACAACTCTTAAGTAGCTACAGGTAGCCTAATCTTTTCCTTTAGTAGCAAGCTATCACCAGCACAAAACAGAGAAGCTAGCTATGTTGGCTAAATTGTGATTTTTGTATAATGTGTAGCCCAAGACAATTTCAGCATGTAAAAGCATTTTTGTGGAAATTGCACATCGGCAGTTGTGAAACTGGTGTAAAAACCTATAAGGCGGTCTGGGAATTATGAGGAAGAAACCAATTTAACCCTTGTTTAAACCCTGGAATTTAACCAAGATCAATACAATAATAGATGGCTAGCTTCTCTATTTTGCGAAGAACTGAACCAACTTACGTTATGTAACCATAGCAACATGCTGAAATAGTAGCCACCTTAACTGCTTGAAGTAGTTAGTACCAGCAAAAAAAGTTTTATTTTGAGGTTGAATTGCCCAAAATGATTAACGACCCCTCCTTATATTTAAATCTTTAGTAAAAAGCCACGGTATAAGCGGAAAAATCCACTCCAAGGTGGTCGTTAAACCGCTTTAACACACTCCGCGGAGGCCACTTTGCTTTGTGTCGGGTGGTTCTTCGCTTCCACATCATGCATTAAAACTGTTTAATGACCACCTCGTTATGGATTATGCCTTACTTAATTAGCTATACATTATATATTTATATGTGCATTAATTGTAATTATTATATCGTTAATTTGTTACATTTAGGACTATGTTATATTCTAAATTGTTACCTACCAGTGTTTATTATGATGGAAGAGATTTGGGTTATCATACTGTTTATTTACTATTAAATTACACTGTATTCGACAAAGCTGCTGTAATAATTGCTGCTGCACTGGACTGGATTTTGCACTCATAAAAGGAGCAAAGACCTCTGTGATTTGACGGACACACATTATTTTCTTTCACAGCGTTCCATAGAGGCTGCCAATGCAGGAGTCAGCCCAATTGGAGAAACCCATAATTCTAGCCACTGGGACCTTGGGAGTGCCTTCTTCTTTGCAGGGACAGTGATCACCACCATAGGTAACAACACACACATCATGCACACATTACCCTCCAAACATCCAGGATCTAGCCCCCACTAACTAACAATTTTTGATGCATATTTACATTTCTGTACCGGGTTTATGATATTTTATAGTGCTATTTATATTGTCTGAAGGATTGTGTGTACTATGCATATATAGGCTACTGCTGCATAGGCAATTGCCCAAGAACCGGACAGTAAAGATTTATTGACTGAGTGAAACTGATCCTGGAATAGTTGCGGTAGGCAGACACAAACAAACACAGACCTCTGCGTTTGATGGGGATCACTCTCAGCTATGCAGCATAGTGCAATAATGTCCAGACAGTCTGTTTCCCAGACTGCAGGGCTCTTGCTCAAAGCAAAAGCCCAAAGGGAACAGAATTGTTGTGGTTATGGGACAAATTCACTCTGATGGCATTTAACATATTGCAAAAACTGCATTAAAATATAGCTGCAAGCAGCAATTAAGGGGGGCAAGCACACACAGCCAGTATTAAGCCAATTAGGTCATTGTCACACATAAACTAATGATACTGCCGGCTTTCACAAGGAAATATATTTTTTAATATGCATGACACATTCACATTCAAAACAATACAATACATTCAAAACAATACAACAGAAAATCCCTCAACCCACCCAAAGCCCTCCCTCCCCTCCCAAATCCACATCAATCAAAATAAATAAATAAATAAAAAGATAGATAGATTAAATAGATTAAAATGAAATAAAAGAAAAGGGGGGGGGTACCACACTCAATGGCATATGTTTAGGGGGGCGGGGCTACGCAGCCATTAGGGGCAGAATCAATTACATTTGGGGCCGGTTTCGCGTAAGAAATGTTAAATTTTTTCTAGTTTCTTAAAATAAAGAGTATCTTTGACCCATTGAGAATAGGATGGGGGATAGGGGCCCTTCCATCGCATCAGGATGGGCCGCCTAGCTAGCAGTGTAAGGAAGGCCACAAAGCCAGCAAAGTGGGAAGAGAGAGAGTGGCCCGTGGGCAAGACACCAAATAAGCCAATCAGAGGTGAAGGGCGAATGTCGACCGACGTAATGGTTGAGATTGAGTTGAAAGCATTCATTCATTCATTAATTCATTCATCATTCATTGATTTCAGGTCCAAAACAGGTGGGCAAGGGTAGCTGGTCCCTGATGACATCTTTCACAATTTGGATCTGTACCAGGGTAAATACAAGCAAGTTTTCTCCTAGAGCAGTAAACCCTGGGTCCAGATCCTAAGAGAACTCTCTGCCCAAGTGGCCCGTGTCACTTATGAAGCAAAGGGCGGGGTTACGTGGAGAGTGTTATACAGTTCCAAGATAGCACCTTTAACACAGGGATTTATATTCAGAATGGTGTCAATCATGGTAGGGGGAGGGGCAGTGGGGAAGCCGAGGAAGTGTGTACGGACAAAGTCTTGGATCTGCAAGTACCTGTGGAAATGATAAGTTCAACTGGTCAAAGGACACAAATGTTCCATTCACGTAGAGATGCTGCACGGAGACAATCCCATGTTCTGCCCAGGTGGCAAACGCCCCATCCATTATAGAGGGAGGGAAGAAGGGATTGGAGTTCACAGGGGAGTGGAGGGGGGACTGAGAGCCCTGATGGTGTCGGAGCTGGGTCCAGATCCTAAGAGAGTTCTTAACTATGATGTTGCTGGAGTACGTAAGTGGTGACCTTGTCAGGGGGAGACATAAAAGAGACCTTAGAGAAGCAGAGCCACATGAGGCCTCCTCAATCTGCAGCCATGCTGGAGAGTGGCAGCCAGTGCTACACCAGTACAAAATGGATCGAAGGTTTGCGGCCCAGTAGTAGAACAAGAAATTAGGCAACACTAAACCACCTATTTCTTTGGGCTTCTGTAGAGTGCATTTGCGAATTCAGGGTGGTTTCTTGTTCCATATGAACTGAGAAACAGAGCTGTCTAGTGAATGAACATGTTTTGGAATGAATTGGTATACATTGAAAAAGGTACAGAAACTTGGGGATTCATTTTCATCCAATTTATCCTGCCAGCAAGGGGAGGAGAGACCAACAGCCGAAGTCCCGAGCGAGACGGTCCATCAGGGGTAAAAAGTTTAATTTTAACAGACCCAAATAGTTTTTGGTTACTTTCACACCTAGATATTTAAAGAGTTCCAGGGATTTCAAAAGGGGGTAGGCTACAGCTGTAGCATTAATGGGCATGGCATAATGGTTCGCTTTTGTTATAGTTCAACTTGTAACCCAAAATCCGGCCAAATTCCCCTAACAAGGCCAACACTGGGGGAATAGATCTGTCTGGGTTGGATATATACAGCAGGAGGTCGTCGGCGTACAGGAACAGCTTGCTCTCGAGACCTCCCCTTGAGATGCTCATCATCTGGCTGGCCCTTAGGGCCATCGCTAGGGGCTCGATAGCAATGGCAAACAGCAACGGTGATAGGGGACAGCCCTGCCGAGTAATCAGAGTAATTGTTGTTTGTGCAAGTGGGGATGTATATAAAAGTTGGATCCATGAAATAATGTTACTGCCAAACCTGAATATTTTCAGCATATAAAACAAATAGGGCCATTCCACCCAGTCAAATGCCTTCTCGGCATCCATTAAGAACCAGTTCCGGTGGCGGAAGACGGGGCGGAGTATAGTATATCGAGTAGCCGTTGTGAAAAGAATGCCTTTCCTTAACAAAACCGGTTTGGTCTGTGGAGATAATATTTGGCAGAATAGACACTAACCATTTCGCCAGCATCTTGGCCAGAAGCTTAACGTCCGCACAAAGTAACAAGATAGTTTTTAGAAAATTTGGAGGGAAAGCCGTCCGGACCTGGGCTCTTCCAATTCTGCATGGATATTAAAGAACTTTTCACCTCTCCCACTGTAAAAGGATAATCTAACCTAGATGCAGTTTCAGAGTCAATAGAGGGAATATTCAGGGACCCAAAGAAGTTGTCAAGGTGTGTTTCGTCTGGAGAACATTCAGAACTGTATAACAAGGCATAAAAGTCCTTGAACTGTTTGTTAATGGTTTGAATGTCCATAGTTACGCCGTCTGCATTGTTTATTTGAGTTATGTGTCTTGATGAGGAGGCTTGTCGAATTTTATGGCCGAGTAATTTGCTTGGTTTGTCTCCAAATTCATAATAATTATGATGCCTCTGTACCCTCGTTAGCAGTCAGTATGTCTAATTCAGCCTTTTTATTAGTAGTTCTTTAGAGTGGACTACATCAGGTGAGTCTGCACACCGTAACTGTAGTGGGACATTTCCCTGGAAAGACGGATACGCCCCTCATTGGCAACCATTCTCTGGTAGGCTGAGAAAGATATTATTTCTCCACGTAGGTAGGATTTGCATGCCTCCCAGGTTGTTGCCGCAGATACAGCTGGGTCAACATTTGTGGTAATAAAAATGTCAATGTAATTACCAATTGTTTTCATAAAATCAGGGTTGGTTAGTAGTGTCGGATTAAAGCACCAGGAGGTTTGTGACAGTGACCTACTGGGAAGGGAAATATCAACCATGACCATTGCATGGTCAGAGATTACTATGGGGCTATACAAACATGAAGTGACAGAGGAGAGAAGTTTATTATCAACAAAGAAAAAGTCAATTCAGGAGAAGGTTCTATGGACAAAAAATGGCAGATGTCAGAGATTGCATATTGCTCCATAAACGAAAGTGGGGAGGGTCTATTTGATGGAGCGGTTGAGTAGGGAGTCGAGCCAGCAGTTAAAATCACCCCCCATAACCAACTGGGAGGAGTTTAGGTTGGGGATGGAGAAAAGGAAATTCTTAAAAAAATTATCTTCATCATAGTTTGGCCATAGACATTGCCAAGTTAGGTTGCTGCCACATCTGTTCCCTGTAACAATAACAAAGTGCCCATTCGGGTCTGAAATTACATCAGTCACGGAGAGTGGGACTGATTTATGGGCAACGATTGCAACCCCTCTGGCTTTACTTGAGAATGAAGAGTGATGAATCTGGCCTACTCACCCCCTGCAAAGTTTAAGGTGGTCTCAATTCAATCCAATTCAGTTTTATTTGTATAGTGCTTTTTACAAAGGGCCTTTGTCGCAAAGCAGCTTTACAGAGAAACCGGGCCCCAAGAGTAAGCCTAGGGCAGCAATTTTCTGATCATGCTTTTCAGGGTACGTATTTACTCATAAGGCCTCTCTATTATTACAATTACAACTACTACATCTATCTGCGCTTTGGACCCAGTCCCAGAGTATTAGTATTGCTACCAAACACTCTCTAACACTCTCAGCGCTTGGGACCCAGTCCCAAAGAGTGTTAGTAAGAGGACGCCGGCTCATGAGATGCTATACAAGCTCTCGTGTTTGATCACTCTCTGAGTGATGAGCCCGTCAGCCCCAAGTCAAACGTGGTACCCTTTTAGTGATTTACTCCGGCCTCACCTGAGTGTTCTTTTGTTTTTTAGGATCGCGTATAGGTTACCCCACACATAAACGTCTCAGAACTGGACCGGATACCATCATCCTTCCCCATAGGCGATTGCTTACAATCCCTTTGTGGGGTGGGGTGGGTTTTTGGTTCAAGGGACTATAACCCCTGGCAGTGTACACTGTCTGTCCGTGTCACAGACTCCGAGACTGTTCTGTATAGGGAAGAACCACATTAGCGATCCCATCCTCGTCGCCAAACTGTGTGGGTAAAAATTCCCTTTTTAACATGCACAAATAAGATATCGCAGGTGAGCGTTGTCTGATAACACAGAACCAGTAAAAACACAACAATAGCTATTCTTATACCTTTTAACTTTCGTATATATTTGCAAAGAAATGACAGAAAGTGAGAAAGCTTACCAGCTTTCTGATCTGAATCAGACATAGTAAGACTCTTATACACACTTTTCCTGAAGGGGGGGCTTTACCAAAACAAAAAGACATGAAGCTGGCCATGAACATTTATCAGTATTTTGTCTTCTGAATACCCCTTGTTGACCTTCAAAGACCAGAATGTGCTAGCATTAAGGTGAAAGGCTGTCTGTCTGCTGGAGAGAAAGACTCATAGTAATTTCAATTCAGAAAGTGGTCTAATAGTATAAGGATTATCACTAAAAGGTTATTTGTAATCATGTGATTGTCTTTATGTTAACACACATTGTCAATTAAGAATCAATTAAGAAAATGACCCTTACACAAGGAAAAACTCCCTGGAAACAGGAAGAAACCTTGAGCAGAACCTGACTCAGTAGGGGAACCCATCTGCCGCTGGTTGACACCGGTTTGTAGAAACAATGGTTTTAAACAGAAAACCAGATCAAATAAAAGTACATAAATGTCCAATAACTTGAAGCACAGATGAGGTTGAGGGATGGCAGGAGCACCAATCGGTGGCACTGTCAGGCAAGGGGACAGGCTTGGTACTACAGCTGAATCAGCAGTGGCAGGAGGGAGTTGTACGGCTGGTCTTGGGCTGGAGCTCCGGGCCTGGAGGGTGTGTGCAGGAAAAGTTGGGCTAGCGCTCCGGGCAGGTGCCCAGAGCGGGGAGAAGAGGAAAGTAACATTGTTAAGGGGTCCAGATGGTAAATGGTAAATGGTTGGCATTTATATAGCGCCGTACAATTGATGCTTCTGATTCACCCATTCATAAACACACTCACACACCGACGGCGATTGGCTGCCATACAAGGCACCGACCAGCTCGTCAGGAGCATTTGGGGGTTAGGTGTCTTGCTCAGGGACACTTTGACACAGCCCGGACGGGGGATCAAACCGGCAACCCTCCGACTGCCAGACGACTGGTCTTACTGCTCTTACTGCCTGAGCCATGTCGCCCCGCGTGATAGTAATTGTTCAATCACAGCAGGTGGGAGAGTTACCTGCATGCAATAAGGAGAACCCCAGCAGAATAAGGCTATAGCAGCGTAGCTAAGGGAGAGGCAGTGGCCAACACAGCCATGAGGGCAGGCTTGAGACGGTCACCACCAGACCATGACTGGTTATGCTTAACACAGCACTACCATCAATGATCCACTGACAGCACTGACCACCAAGTCCACCAGAGACTCTATAGCTTATGCCAGCCGCCCACTCCTGCCCCTCAACTATAGGACAGACTAAAGAGATAAGTTTTTAGCCTAGCTTTAAGGTGAAAGTGTCTGCACCCCGAATATGAGCAGGCAATTTGTTCCACAGGAAAGGAGCACGATAGGAAAAGGCTCTGCCACCTATGGAACTTTTAGTTATTCTAGGAATAACAAGGAGGCCTGCACCCTGCGAACGGAGTATTCGTGAGGGAGTATAAGGATGAAGTAAATTGTTTAAATACAGAGGGGCAAGCCCATGTAAGGCTTTAAAAGTCAGAAGTAGTGTTTTGTAATCTATTCGGAATTTAACAGGCAGCCAGTGAAGTGAAGCTAACACTGGACTGACGTGCTCAAATGTCCTTGTTCTAGTAAGAATACGAGCTGCTGCATTTTGAATTAGCTGGAGCCCTTTCAGAGAGGAATTGGCAAATCCAGACAAAAGAGCATTGCAGTAATCTAATCTTGAAGTAACAAAAGCATGCACTAGCTTTTCTGCATTATTTAGGGACAGTATCTTCTGAATTTTGGAGATATTCCTCAAGTGATAAAAAGCAACCCGAGAGATGTTTTTAATATGTGCATCAAATGCAAGATCTGGATCAAAAGTAACACCAAGGTCTTTGATGACAGCACTTGAAGTGATGCAAATTCCATCAATGTTTGGCATATCATCAGATAATTTACATCTCAAGGACTTGGGCCCCACTACCATTATCTCAGTCTTATCTGAGTTCAGCAAAAGAAAGTTATGATTCATCCATTTCTTTATGTCTTTAAGACAAGCTTCCATTTTTGACAGCTGGACAACTTCCGCAGGTTGATGGCTTAAGGTGGGTTTCTTGTAAAAAGGCAATCTTGGTGGTTCTGGTTCCGTTTCACAAGTGACTTCAACCCATTAACATTCCAGCTTGTGAACCTCAAGGCACCACTCGGTGCCACCAAGGGATTAGAGCCCAACATAAGATGTCATCCAGGGAACATGACCAGTATCCCCAATACGCCATCCAAAAAATGGACCATATGGTATCTGACCAAGTTAAGTGTGGTAAATTTTAACAAGGCGTAGTAGTCAAAAACATTAACCCCATAAGTAAAAAAGGAACAAAAAAACAATTTGCCAAGTTAGCTCTGCAGACCCCGGACAAACTCGTCAGCTGCTGTCGCAGTTGGGAGCCACTTCTTAGCCCCATCAAGCAGAGTGATACGTAGCTTAGCCAGAAAGACCAGCGCCGGCCGGTATCCGCACCGATACAAGACTGCCATAGCTCCATGAAAATCTGAGCACAGCTTCTGTACCGCAGGACTGTAATCTTCATAAAAGCGGATCTTATAACCGTAGTAAACAAACCCGTGTTTGCGAGCTTCACATATTTCCAGTTCCTTAGCTTGGAAACAGTGAAAACAGAGAATGACGGGCCAAGGCCGGCTCCCTTGGGCGGGCTTAGGAGCTTGGCTCCGGTCTGCGTGGTCTAATTTGGGGGGAGACGGAAATACCTCAGACCCAAAGACATCCACCAGGAAACGGGAAGAATTTGGGAAGAATTTGGATAATTCAGGTAGTCCAACAATGTGGATGTTTTGGCGACACTGTTGCCATTGCGAACCGACTCACTCTTCATGGTCTGCGATAGACAATAGTATGCTGTCTAGCTTTAATGCAAGAGCCTCAAGCTTAGCACTGGTCTCAGCTGCGTGAGTTGCAATCATTGCATGAATTTCAGTCAGTGTAGCACTAACAAGGCTATTCAGTAGACAAATGCTCTAAGCAAACAAACAAAAATGCATACTGCAAACCCTGGGTATTTTTGTTTCAATTGGAGAAGAAGAATAACATGAAGTGACTGGATAAGTAACACATGCATCAGAGCTGGTGATAATGTGATTTTGGACAAAGCAAGAATGTGTATTATCATCTTTTCGATATTTATAACAATAAATAATGCTCTGACCTGTAACTAAGCCTGTTTAATAACTTGTGGTGATATATATAACAAATTAACTGAATTCATTCATCATTTAAATAGTATTAATTCATGAAAATGATGATGATACACATTGTTGCTTTGTCCAAAATCACATTCTCACCAGCTCTGATCCATGTTACTTATCCAGTCACTTCATGTTAGTCTTAATACAGAGAACACAAACTCAACGACATAAGAAAAATGAACTTTATTAAAATTAAATAGGTTTTTTCAAACAATTGAGGGGTCAGACACAGGGATGTTGTTTAGCTCCACATAATGCTAATGTTCACAAACAAATGTAATATACATTTCGTAATATTAATACATCCTTTAAGACCTCATTTACAATATCAATATCACATTTGGCTTTTATACAGTGGCAGCAAAACGGAAAAGACGGTGTCTTGGCACAACCTGTGGGGTGGCACTGGGGTGGCCAATCAGATTTTAGGGGTGCCACCCTGGCCACCCCGTTAGAACCGAGCATGTTTGAAGTTCTCAAGTTTGATATGAATCAGGCATGGGGAATTAAATATACTCCAAAATAGCCACCGTGTTGTCGTCATTCAAGATAACATGTATGACACAAACCTGTATTTCAAATCACATGACATTACATTACATTATTGCCATTTGGCAGACGCTCTTATCCAGAGTGACGTACAGTTTATTAGACTAAGCAGGAGACAATCCTCCCTTGGTGTAATGCAGGGTTAAGGGCCTTGCTCAAGGGCCCAACGGCTGTGCGGATCATATTCTGGATACACCGGGATTAGAACCACCGACCTGGACTTCCCCCGGGAATGTCCCAGCCATTTACCTTCACCACTACACTACAGGCCACCCCTATGAGTTAATTGAGCAAGTTTCAAATGTCTGGGACAAAACTATGAATTTTTCAAGACATGAACCTCTATAGCGCAACCATCTTGCTGTTTCTGCCCATGCTTTTGGACTTTTAACTACGAACTGCCTTATTTCTGTCACAACTGTTTGCTGGATATCGACCCCTGCCTGTCTGAATGTTAACTTCTGTGGTCTTGCTCTTGGATTCAGTGTTCTGACCCCTGACAGCTACTACATAATGTCACCTAACAGGACACTGGAAATGACTAGCTGTCCTGCTTGCATATTGAGCTTAAAGATCATACTCAAAGGTTTATAAAATAAACCAAATAAAATTGCTCATGCTCCAGATCAAAACCCCATTAGATGACCGTTTTATTGGGAAGCGCAGCTGCTTCTGTAATCTACGTTGACAATTAAAATGGACGGGGGTTTTCAAGCCAACCTGAAGAAATTTGTTCTAACGTTATTGTATGTCTAGTGGTTCTCTACTTAGCTTGCATAGCTTTTAGAAATGCAATTTAAATATCATTTGAAATGCAAGCCAACCTCGCTACAACTTGACAGCTTCCATGATGCTGATTAAATGGTGACACAAACATCAGTCTGAAACGCGTCATTCGGCCAACACAACAGTTTAGCTAACTAAAGTTAGGTAACAGTGAATAGCGGTGGCATCAGCTCCCGTGCTGGTAAACTGACTGACATTTCTGCATCTTTTGTTTTAATGCTGCAAATTTAGCAAGTTCCAATCATTTTGTTTGGCTCAATGAACCTGAATTCTTTAAACCCAAAGGCCACATCATGTGGAACTATAACGTTAGCTGTGCTGCAAGAAACAGTGTAGACTGTTGCAACGGTTGCATCTGGAAAGTGCACAGTGTGGCCCGTAAAACAACACTGGGTGTGTTTTGACCAAGGATTATTTTTCATGTAAATCATTGAAAATAATGATTGGTTGTTACATTGTTCACGATGGCATTATAGACAAGTCCGAGTCGAGTCTGGAGTCTGTGTATGTGCGACTTAAGTGCAACTTGAGTCCGAGTTGCTAACATCTACTCACTGGATGCTTTTTGTTTTTTTTGCACCATTCTGAGTAAACCCTAGAGACTGTTCCCAGGAGATCAGCAGTTACAGAAATACACAAACCAGCCCGTCTGGCACCACACATTCTGAAGGTTGATGCGGACATTACTTGAAGCTCCTGACTCATATCTGCATGATTTTATGCATTGCACTGCTGCCAGACTGTTGGCTGATTAGATCATCCCATTAATAAGTAGGTGTACATAATAATAAAGTGCTATGTGAGTGTACAGTCCCCTCCAAAAGTATTGGAATGGCAAGGCCAATTCCTTTGTTTCTGCAATACACTGAATACATTTGGGGTTGAGATTTTTTTTTTTAAAGACATGGCACTAGAGTTCAGAATTTCAGCTTTTATTTCCTGCTATTTACACCTAGATGTGTTAAACTACCACCCAATTTTTAGGTTAGCAAAAGTATTCGAACAGAGAATATTTAAGTAAATAACAGTAAATATTTGCTAGCAATAACTACATCAAGCCTGCAACCCATTGACATCATCAAACTGTTGTATTCTTGTGATGCTTTTCCAGGCTTCTACTGCAGCCTCTTTCAGTTGTTGTTTCCCTTCAATCTCCTCTCCAGGAGGTGAAATGCATGCTCAATTGGGTTAAGGTCTTGTGACTGACTTGGCTAGTCTAAAACCTTCCACTTTTTCTCCCTAATGAAGTCCTTTGTTGTGTTGGCAGTGTGTTTTGGGTCATTGTCCTGCTGAATGAGTTCCTTCCAATTAGTTTGGACGCATTTCTCTGTAAGTTGGCAGACAGAATGTTTTTGTAGACTTCTGCATTCATCCTGCTGCTACCATCGAGTTACATCGTCAATAAAGATTAGTGAGCTCACTCCCGAAGCAGCCATGCAAGCCCAAGCCATGACAAGTCCTCCACCGTGCTTCACAGATGAGCTTGTATGTTTTGGATCAAAGTGTCTTTCTCCACACTTTGGCCTTTCCATCACTTTGGTAGTGGATAATCTTTGTCTCATCAATCCATAGAACTTTGTTCCAGAAATTTTGTGGCTCATCTCTGTACTTCTTTGCAAATTGTAATCTCGCCTTCCGATTCTTACTACTGATGAGTGGATTTCATCTTGTGGTATAGCCTCTATATTGCTTCTCTCTGTCTTCTTTGAACAGCTGATTGAGAAACCTTCACCCCTGCCCTATTCTTTGTGATGACACTGACTGATGTCACAATGTTTCTGTCATCAACTGCTGTTGTTTTCCTTTGTGGACCTGTTCGATGACTGTTACTCGGTATGCCAGCTGTTTCTTTCTTTTTCAGGACATTCCAAGTTGTTGTGCAATCCCAAATCAAATTCCCCTCTTTTCTAAGCTTCAAAATGGCTTGCTTTCCTCCCAAAGACAGCTCTCTGGTCTTCATGTTGGTTTATCCTTTCTAACACAAATGCAGTCTTCACAGGCAAAGCCCAAGGCTAAAACCATTCAGAACTATTTATTGTTTAACCAATCATTCTAACAGGACACATCCGGGCAATAAAAAACACCTGTCAGTCACGTGTTCCAATACTTTTGCTTACCTAAAAATTGGGTGGTCTGATACAAAAGGTGATATGCTTTTAGTTGTTTAAAGGTACAATAAACAAGATTTTTGTGTTTAAACATTGATATTCAGGTTAGCAACAATGTATTAAGATAGTAAAAATAGTCTTTAATTACAGTGTGAAGCATACTGGGTAAAAGCAAGGCAGTTCAATTACAAACTCATGTTATAAAGGAATGGGCTTTTATGCCCAAAACCTCCTGATGTAAAATACAGGTAGTTGTCCCTGATTGGGTAACAGGCAGACAGATACACATTATTTTGTATGCCCGGAGCGCTAGCACAACTTTTCCTGTGCACCCCCTCCTGGCCCGGAGCTCCAGCCCAAGACCAGCCGTACAACTCCCTCCTGCCACTGCTGATTCAGCTGTAGCACCAAGGCTGTCCCCTTGCCTGACAGTGCCACCCATTGGTGTTCCTGCCATCCCTCAAAGACAAAGACAGCTCTCTGTACTCTGTACTAAAACATTGTATGTTTCAACATCAGTGAGATCACAGACAAGGAGGAGGGATAACAGCTTCATCATTCACAAAGAGCTGGCTCTGGAGAAACACTCCCCTGACCCAGAAGATGTTCAGGGAGGTCTTCTGTGTTAGCTAATGTGGGCATGGATGGCAGCATACAGCATTCAGAGCTTTGTAGACAAGTAAAATAATATTAAAATAAATTATAAAAGAGAGAGTCACTGCAGTGCAGCTAAAACAGGAGTAATATGCTCTGAAGTAATTGTCATCTTTCAATGTACTTTTTTGGAAGACCAATAAAATGAGAATTGTAATAGTGGACTAACTTCTTAGAATCGTGTCTGCATAAAAATGGCTGGACCTTGGTAATGTTCCTCAGGTGGAAGAAAGCAGTCTTGGTTACCATGTTAATCTAATGGTTTAAAACCATGCAACCTTTTTTGTTGCATTTTCACTCCTACTTTGTTTTGTATCTGTAGCACTTGATTTATACTGTATCTAAATTATGAAAATAAACTCAACTAAGTTGGTAATTTAAATGATACAAGTATCTTTTAAGCCATTTTTCAAGTCTCAGTAGTGCTTATCTCTGGAGTTATAAAGCCTCAAACATTGCAAAATGGGTGAGGATTGCCAGATCTTGAGTGTTGTGTGAAGGGGTTAAGCAATATGGTAGATAGGTTTTGTGATAATTGTACTTTTCATTCAGGAGTTATTAGCATTATTGTGATAAGCCATACCCACATGCAATTTCATTACTGCAGCCACAATTCTGCAGCCTAGCAAAAGTGTTCATATAACATTACAAAGTTTCAAGCAAATTGATTTAAAAAATGGAGAGAGGAGTAGGAATTTGACAGTTTTTCCATGTTTCTTATGGAATCTAATAGGAAATTAGATCAATTTGCAGTATCGGGCAATTGGTATAGGAGTTATGAACATTTGTTTGCTATCGTACCACCTATTGACCGATTAACAAACCTTAATACACATACACAACAAAGACCTACATGGCAGAATTGACAGAAAGAATGACGTCAACACAAAATTAAGCCTGAAGTATGTAAAAGAAAACATTGAAATGCCTGAAGCCTTGGACTGACAAACCCAAAATGGAACTTTTTGGCTACCATCAAAAAAGGTATGTCTGGAGACAAAAGGGTGAAGCCTTTGTAGAGAAGAAAACCTTGCCAACTGTTAAGCATGGAGGTGGATCCATTATGCTTTGGGTTTGTGTGGCAGCTGGGGAAATATGGTGCAAGTGGAAGGAAGAATGGATTCCACCAAATATCAAGAAATTCTAGAGGCTAATGTTTGAAGGTCAGTCTAGACATTGAAGTTGAAGAGAGGGTGGGTATTCCAATAGACAATGATCCAAAGCATACCTCGAAATCAACTATGAAGTACCTCCAGGAAAGACAGATGAAGATTTTGAAATGGTCACCACGGTCCTCAGACTTGAATATTATTGAAAATCTGTGGTGAAATCTCAAACATGGCATACATGCAAGGAGGCCGAAGAATATTTCTGAGCTAGAGGTGTTCTGCCAGGAAGAATGGGGAAAAATTCCAAATGCAAGAATTAAAAGACTTACAAGCTGTTGCCGAGGAGGAGTTACAAAATACTAACTGACAGGGTTCCCAAACTTATGCACAGGGCCTTTTTTATTATTTTGAAACTGTAATTTCTTTAAAATAAAAAGTAATCTTGCTTTAAAATGTTTATTGTTTTACTTTGTACCATTTAGAAGTCAGATTCGCTTCTGTTCACTTAGATATTAATTGTAACCAGGGGTGCCCAAATTTTTGCACACCACTGTAATTCTGTATTAAGATACATGTAGTGGACAGAATAGACCATAAATACATGGAGTCAGGTCACAGTGATTTGGATTGAAGTCCGACAGTGTCCATGCTGTAGTGGAGACTGCTAGAAGAAAAGTGCCAGTTTATTCCCCAGATGGCGAATACACCCTTGAGAGTGGCAAGAAGGAACAATCCACACCGTGTACAATTGGGCCACAAAGACTTCCTGGACATCAAATCCCTTTCTAAAGACACGGGGGAAAGATGAGGAGAGACAATCAGTCCATTGGCAGAAGATTAAAAAAATATGTGGTTTTGTTATGTGAAAGCATACAATCTTTTTCATGTACAAATGCTCAGACCCAATTTTCCAAAAGCTGAAGGTGGCACAACAAGCAACCAGAGCTAGTCGCTTTTTTAAACCTACCTCAATGTACAAAAAAGTCCTCCAGGAATAAGTGCCTTGAAGTTTGCACTTATGGACCACCCTCTTCAGTTCAGACCACAGGTTTTAGATGGGAAGTCTGGAGGCTGAGATAGCCATTGCAGAACATAGATATTGTTTCTACTTAACCATTTCTGTGTGGATTTTGGTGTACTGTATGTTATCACTATCCTGCAGGACAATCTACCAATGACCAGCCAGCTGACAAATCTGCAAAATTTTGTGATGCACTCATGGAACATAATGTCAAAGGAATGTTTTCAACATCTTGTGGAATCCATGCCACAAAGAATTGAGGCTGTTTTGAGAGCAAAGGGAGGCCCAACCCAGTATTAGTATAGTGTTCCTAATAAAGTGCTCAATGAGTGTATATAGTGCAGTCCGTAAGTATTTGGACAGTGGTACAATTTCTGTTCTTTTGGCTCTGTACTCCAGCACATAGGATGAAATAAAACTGTCAAAATTCAAAGTAAGTTTGAATCCTACTACAAACATTTATATTCTAGAAGCTATCATCTCGATAATTCCAAAGGAAGGGAAGGATAAAACAGAGTGTGCATCATATAGACCCATATCAGTCCTTAATGTGGACTACAAATTATATACTTCCATAATGGCAAGAAGGATGGAAACTCTGCTGCCAAAGCTCATATCTTTAGATAAACCAGGTTTTATCATAGAAAGGCAGACACAGGATAATATACGTCGGACATAGCGATCGAATGCCTACATGATAAACCCTCTGCCAAAATTAAAATGAATGGTAACACTATTACTTTAGAAAGAGGCACAAGACAGAGGTACCCTTTGTCACCCCTGATTTTTGCTTTGCACATTGAGCCACTAAGCCAATGGGTCAAACAGAATAACACAATAAAAATCTCCCTTTTTGCAGATGATGTGTTGATCTATTTGGGTGACCCTTCCTCCTCCCTTCCCGCATTAATGACATCGCTCCAGATCTTTGGGTCTTTTTCAGGATATAAAATGAATATACAAAAAACACAGATACTCTCCGACAATTTTGATCCCCCACAGGACATTAAAAAACAATATAAATTGGACTGGCAGTCAAATTCAATGAAATACCCTGGAGTACTTTTACCTAAAGAATTAGACACACTTAGGTCTATAGATTATAACACTCTGAATACTAAGATAAAAGAAGACATTGCTAGATGGAACTTAGTCCCATTCTTAGGTTTAGAATCAAGGATAACATCAGTAAAAACAAGTTTATTACCTCAACTTTTGTATCTCTTTCAGACACTCCCAGTAGAAATCCAGGAAAAGCAGTTTCTTGAATGGGACAAAATAATTTCTAGATATTTGTGGCATGGTACAAAACTGAGAACACAATATAAAACACTCCAATTGGGGGAAAATAAGAGAGGAATGGCTCTACCCTGTTTAAAAAGCTATTATGCTGCAGCCCAACTGAGAGCACCCATATGCTGGTGTAATCCCGGTTACTCAGCTCGTTGGAAGGACATTGAAGTCTCATTGTGAGATCATATTCCAATTCAAACAATGACAGCTGATAAGAAATTGAGATTGGAAAAATTTGAATTGGAACAAAGGGACTTCTTTAGATAGTTTCAAATGAGAGGCCACTTCAAGGAAATAAAAGGGAGTAATACAATAGAAAATGATAGAAATTGTATTCTACAACCATTCTATCTAGCATACACATCACATAGTTGTACTAAAATGGTTTCTAAATTCTACAGTGCTTTCTTTTTTCATTTTTAGACCTAAGTGTGTCATTTTTTTCTGAGATTCCAAAAGGAGAGATTTAGCAAATATTTGGTAAAAGGGATTGAGTTTGCAAACTCTATTGAACCTGGTCTCTTTGTACTATAGATGGCTGAAAGGTTTTTTTTAAAGAACATTTATGGATTTTATGTAAATAGGACACACCTATTTCCCTGTTCTTTCTTTTCTTTTCCAATAAAAACTTGAATTAAAAAAAGAAAAAGAAATTAAGCTGTCAGGCACCAGAACACTGAACCCAAGAGTGAGACCACAGAAGTTAATGTCAAAGTCTTTATTAACTTCGGAGCAGAACAGACAGGCAGGGGTCGAGAACCAGCAAACAGTTATAATGTAGATCAGGCAGTTTGTAATCAAAAGTTCAGGCAATGGTCGGGTATCCAGGCAAACAGAAACAACAGAGTTAATCCAAAGAATGGTCATGGTCACATGCGGAGGGTCGTCAACAAACAGGCAGACCAAAAACAATCAAAATAAAATAAAAATAAAATAAAAAGTCCAAAGGCTACGGGTCAAATTAGAACAGACGGGAGATCCAAAAAACAGTAGTCAAAAACACAACGGGGAGATCAGACAGAACTAAATGATGGAGAGTATCGCTAACGCACATGACAATCTGAGTATTTACATTGGGTGATCCATGTAGTATTACTTAACTACCCCTTTTTATTCATAGACCCCTTATTTTAGGTGACCGGTAATCGGGCAGTTGGCTTCTCAGTGGTTTATGATTAGTCCGCTGTATTCAAAACCTTCTTTGTATAATACAGGTATATACAGGTATAATACAGCTTTTAGTATCTTGATTCTAGGCTTTTCATTGCCTTTGGTAATTGATGTCAGTCAATATCAGGACCAGAGTTGTACCAATGACATTCAAACAAGCGATTATGAGGCTGAAAAAAAAAAACTGGGCCTCTTTAAACCCAGTGTTTGAAATGAGCTGTGAAGCTCCTCTGTACGCAGTGGTGCCAAAAAGGCAAGATTGCCATAGGTTTACATTGCAAAGCACATCCTTAAACTGGCCAAATAACAGTTTTTGACAACACGTTAGGCTTCTGACATATATTAGCCATGCCAATTACTGTCCTTGGTATTGATTTGCTTTACTCCAAAGCCTGAAGCTAAAATGAGACTGTTTGCTTCATTCCACGCCAGCACACATGCACCAGTTTGTGCATGTATGTATTACACACATGAAGCCTAGTAGTGATCAGGTACAATGATTCAATGAACAAAGAAGGCGAGTCTGTTGGTGAGAACATATTCTGTCAGGACTCGGGACAGAAGAACCATAAGCAGACTCAGGTATGAGAATATGGTCGTAATCCAGGGAGTTCAAAAACCAAGGAGACAGAACAAACCAGCAAAAGTCCAAAAAACGAAATCCAAACAAGACAGGGAGTCCAAAAGGTGCAGATCAAAAACCAGAATATCCAGAAACAGAGCAAAAACCAGACATAAAAAAAAACAAGAGCAGAGGCTACCCCACGCTAACCCAACGACGGAATTTAGCGAGGGCCGAAGGTATCAGCATGCTTGTCCTTCTGGTGTTGCTGAAAGAATATTAGTAGGGTTAAATATTAGTGGCCCGTATGCAGAGAGTCTAGATCAGCCAATAAATAAACCACGATACAAAGACAGTAGTACTACTCTGCCTTCCGCTGTTTACTGGTCCGGGCTGACCAAGAATCTCCACAATAGGGCCAATACATTCAACTTCGTTATATCTGACTCCATTTTAGAATAATAATTTAGATTAGTTATCTACCTTTGGTAGATGTCTTATTTATAATTTTGACTTGATCGCTATAGGAATCCTGTACTGAGATTTACTGAACAGTCCTCTGCTGATTCCGCCGCATGTCACATCGGCTTTTATGTGCACGTCTCATGAGCTGGCAGCAAACTCTTCAGGAAAATCAGACTTTATTAGCAGAAGCGCATAAAGCCAGACCAGTTTTTTCAAAAACATGGACCTCGAATGTCATTTTTCAAATTTCACATTGTGGCAAATCACCCACATTGTCTTAACTCCTCCCACAACTCCTCCCACAACAGGTGCGAACATCATTGTGGCAAATCGCCCAAAGTTCTCATGCTCTGCCAACTGTGTACAAAGTTCAGTCATGCTCTGCCAAATCTCTATAAAGTTTAGGACGCCCCCCCCCCCCCTTGAGAACTGCTTGCTAACACACACATCATCCATGGTTTTTTCTAAGCATACACCCCCCCCCCCCCCCCCCCCCCCCCCCGCCAGCTGGCTGCTTTATTCAACTCCGGTTACATATGGGTCACTATGTAATTCTAGCACAATTTAGCAGTTAATCAGTTTGAAACTATACAGGGTACATATCATCCTTTAATATGGATATATTGATACACTTTTAGCATACATCATCGAGAGTTTTGGTGGAACCAGCCTGCTCATCAAGGTTGAGTCTGATTTTGACTTGTGATTGTTTATCATGCTTTTAGGAGGGAGATTTTTTGTTCTGTTAATTTTCCCTTACAACAGACCAGGATACGACGAACTAGCAATGAGAACTAAAATACAGCTAAAATACAACATGAACAAACAGACAATGAGTAACAGGTGAGGGACATGAGAGAATGACAGGAAGGAAGTACATATATGGAGTGGGAGGCCGAGACACTAAATGGAGAACAGGTGAGATGAATGACTGATAGTGAATGAACTGACAAGGAAAACGCTAAGAACTTAGACAAAACAGATGCAGAAAAACACAGAATCTGATAGTATTCACAAACTACCCATTTCAGTGGACAATTTTCCCCATCAAATGTCATGTTCATCCAGTCATTTCTGTCATCATTGGTGTTTTCAGCAAGTCTATTTTGAAGCATTATTTTATAACATGGCCAACATACTATTACTGACACATTTATAGACCATTCATGTTTATTTCTTAAATTATTCAACATCATTTTTATTTATTAATTATTATTATTATAATTATTATTCATTGTAGGCTAATGTGAATGTGAATGTGAATGTGATTTTTTTTTTCTGTAAGTCATCATCTGTAAGCTGTCAAGTTAACATTATTTTGCTCATGACAAGCAACTCTCCTGTGAGATAGAAAAGCTAGTTGACTTGAAATTATCATATAGATTGTGGGGGAGAAATATGGAATTGGAGATGACATTCACTTTTGACATATCCAAAAGTATTGGAGCAGCAAGGTTTGTTTGTTTTTACTATACACTGGAGACAGTTGAGTTTGAGGTCAAAATATATACATGAGATGATAGATCAGAATTTGATTTGATTTGATTTTATTTATTGACAAAGGCAATACATACATATAAAAGAACATACAGTATGTGTCTGCATTGTCAGGGATAAAAATGAAAAGTCCAAGGCTTATTTCCATCGTTGTCCCTGCTGTACCAAGAGTCCAAGTGGCAACAGGCATCTGTTTAGAGTGTTTGAGCAATTATACTATAAAATATGTGTGCAATAATACAATACTACAAGTAAAAGAGTAATACAATACATCAAGAGTTCTCGATGGAACCAAAGCGATAGAAATACATCTACACAACAATTACATCATCGGACACATAGCTTATACATGAAGGTCGCTAAATAACAGTTTCCTGATCCTTATTTTAAAAGCCCCTGCACTTTCAACTTCTTGTATGGAGGGAGGCAGTTTGTTCCACTCCACAGCACCAGCATAGATAAAAGATACTCCTCCTGTCTTTGTCCTATGCTTGTAGAGGCCCATATATCCTTCCCACCACCTGAAGCTTAACCTTGCCAAAACTGAGCTTCTCTACATCCCTGCTAACTCCTCTCCGACAATTGACCTCTCACTGACTGTTGAGGACTTTGTAGTGGGGTGACTCTTAATAACTGCCTCACCCTGGCTCCACAAGTATCCTCCACTGCCAGAACCGGCAGGTTCTTCCTCCCGTATCTGTCATCTCCTAACGGAGAAAGCCACCCAGCTCCTAGTCCAGGCGCTCGTCATTTCCCGCCTGGATTACTGCAACTCCCTCCTAGCCGGTCTCCCAGCTTGTGCCATCAAGCCCCTCCAGCTGGTCCAGAATGCTGCAGCCCGCCTGATCACCAGTCAGCCCAGGTCGGCTCATGTCACCCCGCTCCTCATTGGCCTCCACTGGCTTCCTATTGTTGCACGCATCCGATTCAAGGCCCTAGTGTTGCCATTTCAGGCTGCTGTAAGGCCCCACCTTACATACAATCCTTAATCACTCCCTACTCCCCAGCTAGACCACTCCGGTCTGCCAGCTCTGGTCGCCTTATGGTTCCCTCACTACGAGCACCTGGCAGTCAAGCTGCACGTTCACGCCTGTTTTCCATTCTGGTTCCTCAGTGGTGGAATGACTTGCCTACCACTGTCAGGACAGCAGAATCCCTCCCCCTATTTCGACGCAGACTAAAAACACACCTTTTCAAACTGTACCTTTGTCCTACCTCCTGATTTCCCCCGCCCCCTTTCTGATATCCCTGTCCCTCTTGTCTAACCCCCCCAAAAAAAATTACTTAACAACACTTCATGTGTATTTTACTAGTTATGGATGTGATGCTTTAACTTGTGGAAGAACCTATGCACTTGTAAGTCACTTTGGATTAAAAGCCAAATGACAAAAATGTAAATGTAAATGTAAATCCTAGAGTCCCATATAGGATACAGCCTAGATACTTGACTGAAGGCTGAGATGTAATTGTTTCCCCTCCAGTAGTTACAACAAGTTTGTGCTCTTTGCTCAACCTAATTTTAGAACTCAGTAATATAGATTTGGTCTTGCCTAGGTGCAGTAACAGCCTATTTTCAGATAGCCAGGGCTTGACCCTATCTAGGTTATCTGCTAAAATTTCCTGTATACGATTTTTGTCTTTGTGTGATACAAGAATGGCTGAATCGTCCGCATATAAAAATAAGGGGACATGGCAGGCAGCAGGCAGCTTTCATGTTGTTGATGTACATTAAGAAGAGCAATGGCCCAAGCACACTGCCCTAGGGAACCCCACAGGAAATAGGCATAGCCTGAGACAGCTCCGCAAACATCTACCCGCTGGTCCCTCCCTGACAGATATGACCTCAGCTACCTGATGGCAGTGTCTTCTAGCCCAACTCATCTTTGACAGCAGAATGTTGTGGTCGACTGTGTCAAAAGGTCTAGTAAAACAAGACCACACATTTTCCCTAGATCGATTTCCTTCCTAATAAAATCAGTGAGATACAGGAGACACGGATGGTGCAGTGGGTAGCACTGCCGCCTCACAGCAAGGAGGTCCTGGGTTTGAATCCCCGTCGGCCTGGGCCTCTCTGTGCAGATGCATGTGTCTGCGTGGGTTTCCTCCGGGTACTCCGGTTTCCTCCCACAGTCCAAAGACATGCAGGTTAGGCTGATTAGAGAGTTTAAATTGCCCATAGGTATGAGTGTGTGAGTGTATGGTGTGTGTGCCCTGCGATGGACTGGCGACCTGTGCCTTCCTGCCTTTCACCCAATGTACGCTGGGATAGGATCCAGCCCCCCTTCGACCCTGTTCAGGATAAGCGGGTTAAGATAATGGATGGATGGATTGATGGATAGATATATATTCATACATTTGATCTTGTACGAGTCAGAATTTTTGGAAATCCGTGTGCAAATGTATGTAGGCAGCCTGTAGCATAGTGGTTACGGTACATGACTGGGACCCACAAGGTCGGTGGTTCAAACCCGGTGTAGCCACAATAAGATCCACACAGCCGTTGGGCCCTTGAGCAAGGCCCTTAACCCTGCATTGCTCTGGGGGAGGATTGTCTCCTGCTTAGTCTAATCAACTGTATGTCGCTCTGGACAACTTTCGCCAGATTCATGAAAGACGCTTAGACACCGCTTTTTTTGTATCCATGTGTGTATGTTGATAAATACCAAGTAATCATAAATCAAAGGCACGTGCACAAAATTTGTGATTAGCATAAATTGACACCCCTAAAACACTTCAGCTTTTTAAAGAGACAGTCAAAAAAATAAAAAAGCTGTGCTACCAGAAAAAACGAGGGGGAAATGAAAACGCGGACTGGATTCACAGACACCTATGTAATACAAACGGCTCTGGATTAGGGAGTAGACAATTGCACAGAATTAAGGAACATATTGATAGGGGATAGAGAACCCTGATAAATGGCTTCACCCAGATGCTCAGGGAGGTGATTTCTCACTCTGTGCTGAGCCTTTGACAGTGGTTGTTGGTTGTTGGTTGTTGGTTGTTGGTTGTTGGTTGTTGGTTGACGGTTGACGGTTGACAGTTGACTTGGTCTTCCTTTGTTATTTTGGATTTCCACACTCCACTTGCACTCGCACTCACACTCAAACACCCCTAAACTGATTCACTCTGACACGCATTCAGACAGAAACACAATTATTGAAAATAAAACTCTTAAAATCTATTTTCCTGGTCTGGACTCCATGTTTTGTTTGACTGCTTGAATGCCGGTCGTAACATTTTCAAGGAAACACTTGCCGTTAATCACTTTTTCCAGCTCCTGACGCTTGCACACTGTCCTCTCCACTCCAGCGGGGTACCGATCCCTGATCGGGCCACCACAATATATATATTAATAAAATATGAATTAATGGAATAATAAAATAACAAAACACACTTTACAACTGTGATCTTTCATTTCCGTGCACAATACTAACAGCTGAGACCACTCCTGCGAAAAAACTGACATCCGACAACCTTGGAAAGTATTTTCAGTGACTCCTCAGATAGGTCCAATACTTAAAAAAACTAAGACATACTTATGATTTATGAAACAATATTGTTAACAGTATAACTTCTCAAAATTCCCCAAATTACCTCAAAATTTATCAAAAAGGGACATTTTCCCAGAAAAATCCGTGAATGTCACCTACCTGTCACCTGCATGTCATCGGCATACTTATTGAACGGCATACTTATTGAATGGTAAATGAAATGTAGTCAGACACTACCATGTTGTAAGGTCAGTTTCTCCTCTGCTTAGAGGAAAAGCACCCTGAATGGAGGTTTAATGTCAATGTTTCTCTGTTGATGTTTCTCTTTCAGGATATGGGAACATTGCCCCCAGCACAGAGGGAGGGAAGATTTTCTGCATCTTGTATGCAATATTCGGGATCCCTCTCTTTGGATTCCTGCTGGCAGGGGTTGGTGACCAGTTGGGGACTATATTTGTGAAAAGCATTGCCCGTGTGGAGAAAGTGTTTACAGTGAGTCCCAATCCGGATATTCTTAGTATGTTCATTGGTAGCACTTTCAAGCACACATCAGGTCTGACTTAGGTAATTTAATCAGTTTTAAAGGTACAATAGGTAATTTCTGACTTCTAATGGTCAAGAGAGGAATACAAGCAACAAACATCTTTATACCACAACACTGTTTATCCCTCCCCCTTCTCTGTAAATGTGCTGATGTTGAAACGTAATTGGCTGTGGCAATTAGAACCAATTTTCAACCAATGAGCTTGAATTATTGTACAGCCATACAATGTCGAGCTAACAAACTGTAAATTTAAGGACTATGGCAGAGGCAGAGGGTGAGTCAACATGTCAGTGAGCCTTTTTCAATGATAGGAAGGGATTTACAATAGTCTTGTAACAATGATTTAACACAAAAATCTTACCTATTGTACCTTCAATGTCTCGGCTCCAATGTTAACGTGAATGTTAGCCTTTGTCTCACTGAGATCTGGCTGTTTTCTGCAGGGCCAAAAATTGGTCTGAAGCTGTTTTTTTCCAGTTTTAATTTCAGTGCCCAGGGGCCCCAGTCTGGCAGGTATGGGAGGTTCAGCTGTACCATCTCTGTACCAAGGGCCTCATGCATGAGCCAGTCATATGCACGGATTTGATCGTAAATTGCCCCTATGACGAAATACATTCATAAACACGATAAGTATCCATGCACACTCTAGACGATGCATACAAACTATTCTTTGTAACTGTTCAGCTGTACTGCAGGCATGAGATACTATCATCTGTCAATAAAAAAGCATGTAGTCTATGAACTGGGCAGTGGGAAAGCCTTCAGACCCTAGCCTTTTATGTTATCTAGGTATTTGATAATGATAACACCATGTAAAACATACGGCTCTGGATTAGGGAGTAGACATTTGCATAGATTGAAGACGTAGTGATAGTGAGAGACAGGTGTGAACACTTCGCTGAAACTAAGCAAGTAATCAGGGATAGCATAGGGAGGCGGCGTTATAGAACAGTGCGGAAAACTAAGAGATTGCGCCTCCTGTACGTTAGGGCACCTGATGTTTTGAAAACAGTTCAGTAAATATGCAGGCTAAAGACATACTGTTGTCCGCATCTCATTTATACAACATACTACATGGTGTCAGAAGAAATTAAAGTGGTTTGGAGGTTGCAAATCAGTGCGACGGATCAAGCGAGTTAACAAACTAGCACTGGATGATACAGCATGTCACAGGATGAAAGAGATGGCTTTCACATAAGCACTCCAGGAAAGTTTGACTACAGAGATATTCAGAACTGGCCTAAATGGATCAGACGATTTGAAAGTTGCAGAGTTGCATCCATTTTGAATAAAAAGGAGGATGCATTCCAAGTGAACACATTGATATATTCTATGGGAGATGAGGCTGAGTATGTATTAAATGCGTCAGAGTTATTGGAAGACAAAAAGCTAATCTACAAGAACGTTTCACAAACATTTTGTAGGAGAGCATAATGAAATTTTTGAGAGAGCCAGGTTTAATATGCGTTAGCAAGAGCCAGGGGAAATTTCTGACAGCTTTATCACAGCAGTCCACAAACTGGTGGAACATTGCAAGTCCGGGACTCTCAGAGACAAATTGATCCGTGATCACATTGTGGTGGGCATAAGAGATGTCTCCCTTTCTGAACAGCTACAGCAAGATGCGGGGTTGACATTGACTAAAGCTGTAAACAAAGTCAGACAAAGTAAGACCATAAAACAACAGCAAGTGATGCTGCGTGGTGGAGGAAGCGACACACAGAGTGAGCCCAGCAAGGAAATGCATGCGTTTTTGCCCTCTCGTAAAAAGGAATGTAATGCATGACAAAGAACAAAACAGGTACAGAACATGATGGGAACAACTGGTATGAGCCGTAAATGTGGGATATCACCATCTCATAGTTGGAAAGACTGCCTGGCTAAGGATGCTGAATGCAGGAAATGTGACAGCAATTCCTACTAGGTTGTATAGCAGAGATGACCCTTTACTTCACACAAAGAAAAGATTTATGTGACCCCAATAACAAGAGACTGCCAGTGGTAGGACAGATACAGAGCAGACTAGAAAACAAGGATAATGCCACTCAGTCTGTGTTTGTCATTGATACATTGACTAGACCACTGCTGTACCTGCCAGCACTTACGGCACTGCACCTCATTGAGCGAGTTGATTGAGATTGAAGAACTGGGGGCAAATGAGGATCCAGGGAAGGTCTTCAAAAAGACATTTCCAAAGGTGGCCTAGGTAGACTACAAGGTGATTATCAAATCCGCCTGAAAGAGGATGCCGTCCCCTATGCTCTGACCAGCCCTCGTTGCGTGCCTAACTAACAAGGTAAATGAAGAGTTGGAAAAAATGGAAGAGATGGGGGTTATCTCTAAGATTGAAAAACCCACAGGAATGGTGGTGGTCCCAAAACCCAATGGTAAGATAAGAATCTGTGTTGGCCTTACCAAACTCAACGAGGGAGTGTGCAGAGAAATATATATATTACCCTCAGTGGACCAATCATTACCTTAGTTGAATGGCTCACAGGTCTTTACGAAGCTGCATGCACGTTCAGGTTTCTGGTGAATACCCATAGCATAAGAGAGTAGAGAGCTCACAACCTTTGTCACCCCCTTTGGCCGGTTCTGTTTTAACATCTTACCCTTCGGCATCAACTCAGGTCCAGAACATTTCCAGAGATGTATGTTCCAGCTGTTAGATGGGCTATACGGAGTGATATGCCATGCAGATGATGTCCTTATATGCAGAGAAAATAGGGCACAACACGACGGGTGGCTCACAGCAGTCCTGACATGACTCCAGGAGGCAGACCTAACACTGAATGAGGTCCTGTCTGTGGGACATAAGGTCAGTACAGCAGGCATAGAGCCTGACCTTGAGAAAATAAGAGCTATCACGGACATGCCCATCCCCCAAACCACAGCGGGTGTTAGGCACTTCTTGGGAATGGCCATATACATAGCTTCATAGAAAATGAATGGACTTTGGCAATGGGTGGACCAAATCAATAACTGTGAGAACACAAGGTAAGGCACATAAAAAGACACGGTCTGACTGTAAAACTGTACTAATTTACTGTTAAAATCCTTCTTCAGATTATTGCTTAAATTTTATTTTTTACCATACCACTCGGTACAGCATTGTTTTATAAGTATCTTCAACAGTTCTTATAGTTGTTATTGCCATAAAGTTTGATAGAAAACTGAGCCTATGTATGTATGCGCTAGTTAGATTTTTGTGGATAACGTGAATGAAACCACCTAAATGCATTCGCTAGGCTAATGTTTGTCTACAATTGGAACTATATGATAACCAAAACCATAGTAAAGCTGATACAAAGAAATGAGATACACAAGGTGCAGAGTAGAAACTGACAGGAGAAGCTGCTACTGCTAATTCCTTGTAATTATTATTCTCTGTCCTTGTGAGCTTGTTGAGAATATATAGCCAGAACCACAAGAACGTTCTGCCATTCTTGATATTGAGAAACACCCCTTCTCTTTATCTGTCCTGTGGCTTCTCTAACATTCTCACTTCCTCTTTCCCTCAGAACAAACACCGGCAGATCAGCCAGACTAAGATCAGAGTGATCTCCACCATCCTTTTCATTCTGGCAGGATGCATAGTCTTTGTCACCATCCCGGCTGTAATCTTCAAATACATAGAGGGCTGGACTACGCTTGATGCCATTTACTTTGTGGTCATCACCCTAACAACTGTTGGAATTGGTGACTATGTAGCAGGTAATAATGTGCCTTTTGTGGATGCTGTGATTCTCATCACACAGCTGATATTCTTGCTGAAATGGAGCTATTACAGAAATCAACATAAATATTTATATGGAAGAAAAATGGAGACATAAAGATTTACATTTTAAAAGCCATTGAATATTTATATTGAAATTTAGACCACTGAATTCATAACATTTAAATCTTTTTCTTTGAAAACTCAGTTTATGTTTTTAATTTGCCACTGAAATCTTCAAATATACTGTATAATGTTTCAATGTTCACAAATTTGGATCAAAAATCCCAAATTGTAAAAAAAAATGCAGGTATTCAAAAATCCATATTCTCATTTCTCCATTTAAAAAAAAATAAAAATTCTAATATAACAGCCTGGGTTACCAAGGATGGGAAATCCAGCCTGAATGCAATCAAATCAACTTCTGGCCGACTAGTGCACTGTGTGTGATTCATGTGATCCAATAAATTGGTGGACAACTATTTAAAAATGGCGACGAGGAAGGAGAGAGGGTTGGATCTTTTAGTGGCAACTAGTGGGTGCTAGTGGCAGCTCCAGGGGCTGGTGTGTTTCGCTCAATGTGTTTTTTTGCCCTCAACAGCACCCAGAGGGCAGATGGACATGTTTTGCTTGATGTTACTACTGAAGCAAGCTCTGTTCTACCCTCTAAAATGAGAGTTGCTCCACTGGGCCTATTTCAGATTGCTTTCCCCCAAACCCCCTGGACTAAGTTGAAAAATATAATTTGTTATTGTATAATTTTTTTCAAATGAGTGAAAAAAGGAACAGGTGAGCCTTGAGCCCTGGTCTCCTGCATGAGAGAAAATTACACTATCCACAATACCAAATCTGCTGGGAGTCCAAGTAGTTTCCCTGTAGGATGGCTTCATCCGGCAGCTAGTGTGCTGCGTTTTCCTGCCAGCTCATGCATACCGGGTCTTCCTGCTGTCGAGTCCAGCTTCATTAAGCCTCCATTCAGGCTGTGACTGTGACTGTGAATGTGAATGTGACTGTAATGTGAATGTCTGCTGTACATTGCCGCCTAATTGTTGTGTATGTCTCCTATCCTTTGTGTGTGACGTTACGTGTGTGTGATTGGTCGTTGGCTGCTAAGTGTTTGCCCCAATCAGAGCCTAGTTTGTGCTATAAAATTCTAGCCAATCCAACTACATGTCTTTTAGTTCTGTCTGCTAATGCAATAAGTTGTTAAGTGATGAAGCTGCCTCAACTGCCTTTCTAAAGGTGAGAGCAATAAAACGATGCTCCGCTGGAGTGAATCGAGAAAAGCCAAGTCTCCGTCTCCAGTAATTGCGACGTTCGCTACACTGGTGTCTGGAAGTGGGATAGAGACTCAACCACAAGAGATGGGCAAACAGCTTGAAGGTCTGGAGGAACGAATTTGGCGAAAGAGGGAAACTGCAAGAACGGCGACAAGTGGCGAACCCCTGCAGCAGGCCGAGAGAGGATTCCTGAGAGATCGGATGGATCCAGCGGAGAACGGACCACACACCCGCCGGCAAGCAACAGCAGCATGCAGCCGAAGCTACCCAGATTCAGCGGCACAGCGCAGTGGGATCCATACCTGGTTGAACTGCAGCTAGCTGTCCGACACTGCCTCACCCCCGCAACAACGGCCACCACGACTGGGACAAAAGGGCCGCTGCTACAGGTGCGACAAGCTAGGACACCTTGTCGTGAGCCATGGACCCCTTGCCGAGCTCAGACCTCACGTTCCCACGAGCAGTACCTCACCAGGAGGTGTCTCGGGGACGAACTCTCTTTTCCTTTATGTACTCCGAACGTCCTGGCGCCCTGGTAAGTTCTACTGAACTTCCAGCCCAGTCTCGAAGTGAAGGGTGTGCATTATTGTTCTGCAGTGGGTTGGTTGCATTTTCTCCTGGATTAGTTAAGTATTATTTGTTTGCTTGCTGATTCTAAATTCAGTTTAGTTGTCATTATAGTGTTCTGTTCAGGTAAGCTAGGCTATTAAGTTAGGCTATTGTTTTACTGGCTGGCAGGCCACAGCTTTTGTTGTAGGAGGAGCCAATACTTTGCACCCTGCTCAGGCTATTAGTACTGGCACACCTGAACTCACTTCAGTGTGCATTATTGTTCTGCAGTGGGTTGGTTGCATTTTCTCCTGGATTAGTTAAGTATTATTTGTTTGCTTGCTGATTCTAAATTCAGTTTAGTTGTCATTATAGTGTTCTGTTGTGTACTTGTTTGTTTGTTAGCTATTACAAGTGGTGTTTATTTAGATTCAGTGAAACTGGGTTAGGTGTTTGTTTCTCTCAGGTAAGCTAGGCTATTAAGTTAGGCTATTGTTTTACTGGCTGGCAGGCCACAGCTTTTGTTGTAGGAGGAGCCAATACTTTGCACCCTGCTCAGGCTATTAGTACTGGCACACCTGAACTCACTTCAGTGTGCATTATTGTTCTGCAGTGGGTTGGTTGCATTTTCTGTATTCAGCGTCAGTGTTATTTAAGCAGTTGTGTAGCGCACCAGCGGCAGCTGTGTGCGGCAGCCTCGGCTACTTGCCTCGGCGTGCGAAGTCGCAGGTGTACAAAGTCGAGGGTGTCTATCTACGGGTGTCCATCCAGGCTGTCCGAGAGCCTGATGTTTGATTTTGTTTTTGCTGCCTGCCCTCATTCCACTGTGTAGTATTCCCCTTGTCCTCCCTAGTTCCCTGCATGTGTTTCCTTCCCATCCCTGTCCTCTCGCCTCTCCCCAGGTCCCAGTCAGGTAGGAGGTTCGCCTCCCGCCAACATGGGCAGAATATCTCTAACCTCATCTTTCCTCCCAGATCCCCTGGTATTGATCTCTGTGTGGCTGGTGGCCTCTGGAACTGCCAGTCCGCCGTCCAGAAAGCAGACTTCATATCTGCCTATGCCTCCCACCTCAACCTTGACTTTCTTGCTTTAACTGAAACGTGGCTCTCACCTGAGAACACGGCCACCCCGGCTGCCCTTTCCTCTGCCTTCTCTTTTTCCCACACACCCAGATCCTCTGGCAGAGGAGGTGGCACAGGTCTCCTAATCTCATCCTCATGGAGATCTAGTGTCTTCTCCTCATCCCTCTCCTTCTCCTCTTTTGAATTTCATGCGGTCTCTGTTACTCTGCCGTGCAAACTGTTTGTTATTGTTGTTTATCGCCCCCCGGGTACTCTGGGAAACTTTTTGGATGAGATGGACATCCTCCTCAGCTCCTCACCTGTCAATGACACCCCCCTGATCCTCCTGGGTGACTTCAACCTCAACTCAGAGTCCACCCAGTCTACCTTTCTCTCCCTCCTCTCTTCTTTTGACCTTACCCTCACTCTTTCCCCTCCCACCCACAAAGCAGGCAACCTTCTTGACCTCATCTTCACAAGGAGCTGCACAACAACCAACCTCTCTGTAACACCACTCCATATATCTGACCACTCCTTCATCTCTTTCTCTCTTCCACTCTCCTCTAACACCCATCCATCTCTCCCACCATCCACTGTCACCTGTCGATGGAACCTACGCCACCTGTCTTCCTCCATCCTCTCATCTACAATCCTCTCCTCCCTACCATCTGCGGAGTCTTTCTCTCGACTGTCTACCGATGATGCGGCTACAACTCTCATGTCCTCCCTCTCATCTTCCTTTGACTCTCTGTGTCCCCTCACCACCAAACTAGCTCGGGCCTCCCCACCCAGTCCTTGGCTTTCTGATGCTCTACGAGCTGTCCGAACCGAACTGCGGGCGGCGGAGAGAAAATGAAAAAAAGGTCCTGTCTCCCCAGTGATATGGCTTCCTTCCATGCCCTCTTATCATCTTTCCATTCCTCTGTCTCTCTAGCTAAATCTTCCTTCTTTCACTCGAAAATTAACGCGGCCGCCTCTAATCCCCGCAAACTGTTTTCAACTTTCTCCTCTCTTCTGGCCCCCCCTCCCCCCCACCCCCCTCATCACTCACACCTGATGACTTTGTCTCCTTCTTTGAAAAGAAGGTCAATGCTATTCGCAATTCCTTCTCCCAACCCTCCACCCCTGCTGACCCTCCTACCCTCCCCAACTCCCTAACCTCCTTTTCTCCCCTCTCTGACGCCGACACACTGAAACTCCTTACTTCCCACCGCCCAACCACCTGTCCTCTTGACCCCATCCCCTCTCCCCTCCTACAATCTATATCTGAGGACATTCTCCCTTTTCTTTCCTCTCTAATCAACACCTCCCTCTCTTCCGGCACCATGCCCTCTTCCCTGAAGAGGGCCAGAGTCACTCCCCTCCTCAAAAAACCTACTCTCGATCCCTCTGCCCCGAACAACTACCGGCCTGTCTCTCTTCTTCCCTTTCTCGCTAAAACCCTGGAACGGGCGGTCTGCTCCCAACTGTCCACTTATCTTCTCCACAACAATCTCCATGACCCCAACCAGTCTGGCTTCAAGAGTGGCCACTCCACTGAAACCGCCCTCCTCGCGGTCACTGAGGCACTCCACTCTGCTAAAGCAAAATCCCTCTCCTCTGTCCTCATCTTCCTCGACCTGTCAGCCGCCTTCGATACAGTCAACCATGAGATTCTGCTCTCATCGCTGTCTGGGATGGGTGTCACAGGTTCTGCACTCGCTTGGTTTTCCTCCTACCTCTCTGGTCGCTCCTACCAGGTGACTTGGAGGGGCGCACTCTCCGACCCTCAACCCCTACGAACTGGAGTCCCGCAGGGCTCGGTTCTTGGGCCTCTCCTCTTCTCGCTATACACCATGTCTCTTGGTTCTGTTATCTCTTCCCACGGCTTCTCTTATCACTCCTACGCTGATGACACCCAACTCTTCATTTCCTTCCCCCCCGACACCCAAATCACCACACAGATCTCTGCCTGCTTGGCTGATATCTCTGCGTGGATGACTTCCCATCACCTGAAGCTCAACCTTGCCAAAACTGAGCTTCTCTACATCCCTGCTAAGTCCTCTCCGTCAATCGACCTCTCACTGACTGTGGAGGACTTTGTAGTTTCCTCCTCCCGTACGGCAAAGAATCTTGGGGTGACTCTTGATAACTGCCTCTCCCTGGCTCCACAAGTATCCTCCACTGCCAGAACCTGCAGGTTCTTTCTGTTTAATATACGCCGCATCCGTCATCTCCTGACGGAGAAAGCCACCCAGCTCCTAGTCCAGGCGCTCGTCATTTCCCGCCTGGATTACTGCAACTCCCTCCTAGCCGGTCTCCCAGCGTGCGCCATCAAGCCCCTCCAGCTGGTCCAGAATGCTGCAGCCCGCTTGATCACCAGTCAGCCCAGGTCGGCTCATGTCACCCCGCTTCTCATTGGCCTCCACTGGCTTCCTATTGCCGCACGCATCCAATTCAAGGCCCTAGTGTTGGCATTTCAGGCTGCTAAGGGGACTGCCCCACATTACATACAATCCCTGATCACTCCCTACTCCCCAGCTAGACCACTCCGGTCTGCCAGCTCTGGTCGCCTTACGGTTCCCTCTCTACGGGCACCTGGCGGTCGAGCTGCACGTTCACGCCTGTTTTCCGTTCTGGTTCCTCAGTGGTGGAATGACTTGCCTACCGCTGTCAGGACAGCAGAATCCCTCCCCCTATTTCGACGCAGACTCAAAACACACCTCTTCAAACTGTACCTTAGTCCTCCCTCCTGATTTACCCCGCCCCCCCCTTCTGATACTCCTATCCCTGTCTAACCCCCCCCCAAAAAAAAAAAAAAAAAAAAAATTGCACTTATGATGACGACTATATGTTTAGAACAGCAGTCCAGGTGTATTTTGCTAGTTCTGGATGTGATGCTTTGACTTGTGGTAGAACCTATGCACTTGTAAGTCGCTTTGGATTAAAAGCGTCTGCCAAATGACTAAAGTGTAAATGTAAATGTAAATGTGATGCAAATCTGGTATATGATTTCCTGTATTCACTGTATTCCTCTAAAATAACCTTTATCACATATGATTATAGTAAGATATACTTTATTATCCATCCATCCATCCATCCATTTTCTGAACCCGCTTATCCTGAACAGGGTCGCAGGCGGGCTGGAGCCTATCCCAGCATACATTGGGCGAAAGGCAGGAATACACCCTGGACAGGTCGCCAGTCCATCGCAGGGCACACACACCATTCACTCACACACTCATACCAACGGGCAATTTAGACTCTCCAATCAGCCTAACCTGCATGTCTTTGGACTGTGGGAGGAAACCGGAGTACCCGGAGGAAACCCACGCAGACACAGGGAGAACATGCAAACTCCGCACAGAGAGGCCCCGGCCGACGGGGATTCGAACCCAGGACCTCCTTGCAGTGAGGCGGCAGTGCTACCCACTGCACCATCCGTGCCGCCGCATATACTTTCTTATAATCAATCAAAAGAATAGAGTTATACAGCTGACAGGTTATATATCATCTTTCAGTTTGCTGATCACATGCAAGTTACATATACCCCTTTAGCTCTTTCTAATTTACCTTTCCACCATGATGTTAAAATTCAAGGTACACCCCTCAAATACCTATTCTCTTTGGCCTTAGCCTTATCCTATAGCTCCCCCTTCTGGACGTTTAAAAGAAACTATTCCTAGAATATTATGTTTATCTAAACTCTAAAAACTTCTCTACATTTTTCTACCTTATATAGTACCTTAATGAAAAATAAAAGACATAAAAATAAAAGGAAACTTATAATGTATTACTTCTATGTATTACTTTTCCTACTTCTACAAGTAATATAGATTATAATTACCACTCAAGCTTGATTATAGTTGTTCTGCGTTGCTCTTTCGACATCAGTCCTGTTGCCACAACTCTTGGGCTAAGTCCGCACCGCGTACTTCACTCTGTTCTCCATATCCAGATCCTGGAGTGGCGCGCAGAGGGAGCGCGCCACTCCAGCTTGACTACAGCTGTCTTGTGTTGCTCTCTCTTCAACAGCCCTTAGATATTTTCTGAAGCAAAATTCTAAGATGCTTTTTTTCTTACTTCTCCTTCTTTTTAACATCTAAAAGCTCACTACTTATATATCCTTAGCTCGTATAAAAGTGTACCTTTTTTTGATAAGAAATGTCCCCAGTATACCAACTTTTTTAATGAACATATTCATCACTATTGTTTGTCTCAATGTCATTTTCTCATACCTCAAAGGAAGCTTCCCCAATACTTTATCTCATGTGCCCCTCCGGTTGGGAGTTTCCACCATCTCAGTGTACGAGTGGAAAAACACTAGCTCTTATGTAATTTTTCAATGAACCTATTCATCACTGGTATTTGTCTCCCCGTCATAATCTCTCCTTGGACTCTCTCCAAACTTTGACTTCATACAAGCCCGAAGTTAGTGCCTGCCACCATCTCAATACACTCTTCAGGTGCCATTTTTTGTGGCGCCTTAAGGGATCTACAAAGGACATCCAGCTAATAGCTGAGTGTAAATCATCCCCCAACTCCTCTACAGTCAGTCCTTTGAATCTATCCAATAAATTATCAGATTATAATCAGGAAGGCCGTTAAAGCCTCTTAATATTCTTTCGGTATTGACATCCCTTCCGTTTTCCTTATCTTTTTGTTTTAGCCAGGCATTGTGCTCCTCCCCTGTAGGGTTGGGGTATTCCCCGACTGCTCGCTCAGCATGTTGAATCTCCTCCAAGGTTATGCTGGAACTCATTCTATGCATGGCCTCAGTCAGAACTTTAACCTTGCTCCTTAAAACCCTAAATCTAAGTCCCCCGACTTCAGACTCCTCCGCTGACAAGTAGGGCTGCTCATTATCTCTGAACCGCATATTTTTCCTCTTACGGGTGTTCTTGCTACCACCTCAATGGCGTGTGCGAGGGGTTAACAATGCATTCCTTCCTAACCCATCCCCCATCAATCTCTCATCAGGGGGGCCTTGGGCCGGGTCCTCGACACCCCCTTCAACCCCTCGCTCTAAGCCAATCTTAGCCCGTAAGTGCCTCTCAATTAACTCACACAGCGTTAATATCCAGGTATCAAACGGTAGGGAGTACCAAGTACTAACTGGGCTCCCATCTGTCATCCTCCTCATTGTTTTTTATGATCAACCAAGCCTATGAGCGCACCTACCAATGGCAGTGTTCTCCTGCACATATGCCTATATGACGTAAGCTGAGCAGAGCACTCACCCCTCCCTTACATTTTTTCTGGTTATCCGTCACGAGCACAATTTATTCTTTTAAGCAGTCCTCTGACTATATGCATGAGAATACATATCTGGATATATAAATCCTAGGTTATATTATACTTTTCTTCCATAATCCCTCCTTTTATCATATGAATGATAACATGTTCAAAGAGAAAATCATTTGTCTACTTTGCTCATCCTGATACATAGAATAACATAAGATAATCATACTGATTCATAAGATAAACATAGAATAACTAGGAATAACTATGGAAAATATTCTATATAATTTCCCTCTTTTGCGGCTTCTAAGCCACACACATAGCAAGCTTATCCAACAGTAATGTGCCTGTTTCGTGCCTCACTCCATTGTTAGCCACCTCATTTTAGACAGTTGCACATCCGCAGTGTGCTAATATAAAAACAAAAAATAAAATAACAAAACAATGATGCAACCATTAGTCCCAAAAGCCACTCCTCTACAGGAGCCTTGTATCCAAAGTCCTGTCCATTCCTGAGCGTTGTTTTCATGTTGAAGCAGACGCATTCCAGTCATTCACGCAAGCCTCCTCGCAGCGTGAAATGGGCAATGTCCCTCACTCCTCGGAACTTCACCCCCTTCAACCTTGTAACTGCATCTCGAGACCAGGAAGCTATCCCTTCCATCAAGGAGAGCCTGGCGATCCAGAAAGACCTTTCTCTTCGTATCGCCACCTCCTGTCCTTGGTTGGTACTTCTCCTTCAGGGGTATACCCCAAACTGTCTTTAAAGATAAAATAATATACAGATAATACAAACCCCTCCCCCACATAGTTCTCCCCGTTCGAGTGTTTTTACAGCTGCCGAGCGGGTATTTTGTTTCTCTTGATTATATATATTCTGTTTTTTCCCTTCCAGGTCTTGGTAGATATAAGGAAATACATTCCTGTGCATTGTCACAACATCTCCTCTTTGTTTATCATACGGATAGAATCTAACTGTGCCGATACATGGTATGGGTGTGAATAGTCCTTCTGACAATGGGTAATTTGGAATGTCTGAATATACAGTTATTGTATTCTCTAAGATTAAAAATTTTTCTCTGTGATTTTCTAGGTTGATAATATTGATGCATTCAGTCTTGTTCGAGACAAAGCACAGGGTGCAGAGACAACCGTATAGGCCCCTGGCCCCCCTCCTAGACTTCACGGTTATCTCACAGTTTAGACAGGAATCTAGTGGGGGGTATTCGAGGTTGCAGGTGTTAAATAACCTCTTCTTATCTCCCAAGGCAAACAAAGTATTCACTATATGATTACGATACCCTCCTAATTCTATGGGATAACTGGGTGTATCTGTTTCGTTTGCCAACCCCTCCTTTAGGGCTGTCACTGGGGATTGTGATTCACTGTTCTTTTTCCACAATCCATTTCCCGGTTATATTCTGCAAGAGATCAGATACAATTTTTCTTTATTTTATCTTATTTCTTCATCCTACCTCTACCGGAATATATTATACGTTTTTCCATGCGCCTTTGATTATCTATACTCCATAGGAACTTAATTCTTTTATAAATTTACACTGTTTCGATTAGGCCCGGTGGACAATTTAGGGGATTATTATTATTATTACTTTTCTTATGGACACACACTACGAGATTTCTCTTTTCACTTTGAGAATGGTTATTTATTAACCAGCAGGATTTCTCCAATCAATCTTAAACTTCCAACAGATCAAGTTACATCTCTGTTGGATACATGGATTTATGTATACGGTTAGCTGGTTTGGTGAAGGAGGCCATGCACTGTTCTTACACAGGACACCTCTCTTTGGAGTTTAGTCTTGGATTTGTAACTTTAGTGTGGGGACTCCTGTGAACTATGATTGAATAGTTTGAGGACTCTGTTAAATCCCCTTCTTTGTTTGGAGGCCCTAGGCCTCAGGTGACAGTTTTGATTTCTAAGTACATGAGAGATATACATCATTCTCTGGGCTCCTGTCCCTACACTTTGATTAGCAAGTATCCGCATTTCCATGGACATACAACTGAGGGCTGTTATTATCTATGACCCATCAAACACAAGCATGATCAGGTATATAATTTATATTATTTCTTAACACCTGCCTACTTGAAAAATTAGAATTTAGATAACCCACATTCAATGCATGTTGTATTAATACCAGCCACTTAGTAAATTTGTAATTCCATATCTGTATTCATAATGCCTGTGATTGACAAAAAATCTAATCTTATATTTAGCATTCAAATTATATCTGTCATCTTTGTCTGAAATCTTGCCCTTCCGCATTCCTAGTAATCAAATAAAACCGTGCTTTGGTTTTAGAACTCCATTAACAATTTTTCCTCCTAATGAGTTTAATTACTGTTACTATGTTACCAAGATTCAAATCAAGAGCTCGGAGGAGGGAACTCACCATAGAGCTAACGGTACTGCTTCACCGTTCTCCCGCATTCCCAGATTTTCTTCCCCGATACATTCCCGGTTTGGCTCATGGTTTCATAGGAACTGTTCCAAGTTGCCATTATTATGTCTATCGTAGGCCTCCCTTCTTAAAAATCAGTGATTTCCTGCCAGGGTCGTCTGGACAAGATTTCAGCAAAAGTGCAATCATGCTCTTGTTCTTGAGACTCGAGCCTGTGGTATGCATACATTGTCTATGACGCCTGCACCTTAAGCATACAAAAATGACATATAGTATTCCTATGATTAGTATTTATCATTACAATAAATTAGTTGAGGCTTAACTCCATGTTCTTGCTTCCCTGTGTAATTAGTCCTGAGCGGTGGCATAAAGTAGTCAGGGACATAATTTTTGAAATAATCCTGGTTTTGTGCATTATTCCCTATATCTCCAGCATAGGCCTCCCACCAACCATTCATTAACATATAATGAATCCACTCTGCCCTGTAATTTGTTTTAGGATTTTTTCCTTTCATAACTGTATTCCAGTACCAACTTATCCAATTTCTAAGTTGTTCTTCTACGGGCCTATATCTGAAGGTTACATATTCATCGCCTTCCCATGTGCATGCCATTTTCATTACACCCTTTTTAACGTCGTTTTTAGAGATTGATTTTTCCCTTATATCTTTTTCGTCTTCCGTATTTACCGATATTGCATACTGCCTCATTTCTTCTATCATCTCCTTTTCTTTCTGAAGTATCTCCTCTACTAATTCTCGAGAAGGTATTACTGTCTAATCAATAACGATGGCCTTGCTTGGATTGTATCGGCTGCCCAAATGCCCTTTCAAAATTTACCTTGACTCCAATAGGCTAATGTACACAGTAAAGTTCTATTCTGATATACATATTTATATGTCCACCCTCGTTCCTTTTGCATCATTATTGACTTATCTATTTTGGGATATTGTTGCGGGTCCCCTATATATAGACTAGTGAGTAGTGGTGTTGTGGGTCCCCATATTATTCCTCGTTGTTCTAATTGCGACCATCGAAGTCCAGTTTGACTCGGTAACCCTTTCCTTATAATCAAGGGGTATTTAAGCTCACATCTCCTCGCCCTTTGAGTATTTTTTGTCGGGACTTCCCGCTTTACTTTACGCCCCAATGAGCTTGGACAGTATCGATTTTGCCTGCCTCTTGAACATTTCTGTTTCCCATCTGTGGTGATACAACTGACATCACATTCTATCATACTGAATTTCCGACCTCCGTGAGTTAAATAGTGACAGCATGTTTCGTTTTTCATTTTCTGACCGCAATTTTCAGTACTGTTTTCACTTCCTGGTGATGTCATGTTGTATTCACACCAGATCACATTTATTTCCTTAGTAACGCATGTGTATTGGTAAGGGACTCTATATTTCATTACATAACTTCCTAATCCTATTACTGCTACAAAAAATATTAACCCTATTATTGCTAACCCTTTCCTTTCCCGATCTTGTTCCTTCTTCAAAGACTCACTGCGTAGGATTTGTTGATTTTTCCTTTGGTTTCGGATTTTCATGTACTCTGTCAGCATTTCCTGATCGGAAACACCCGCTGAAACACGACATTCTCGGCCTCCTTGGGCGTCATTGCTGAGAAGCATCACTAGGTCCTCCATTGCTCGGGTTATCTCTCAGTGGTATTGGAGTGGCAAAATCGCTGACGTCCTTGTACTCTGGCTCAGTGTCTGGAACTACAGGTTCAGCTGCTTTTCCCGTAGCGTCTCCTTCTCCTCCCTCTTCGTCTGTAGACAGGGGTTCCACTGAGTGCCTAGCTGAAACAGAGTATACACCTTCGCCAACCACAACTCTGGTGGTGACTGTTATGGTTAGTGTGTAGAGAGGCCCTGTGGCCTCATCTTTATCATCAGAATGGTTGTGGCGAGGGTTTATCCGCCCTGTGGCTGCCCGCCGAGATTCCTCAACCACAATTGTTTCTCTCACTTGCCCTTTATCATCAATTAGGCCTTCTGCGCACAGTTAATTGTCTCCTCACCCATATTATTATCCCTTCTACAGGGAAAGCGTGTAACCTGAAGTATGCCACTTGCCCTACTTTTTGTGCTCTAGCTTTGAACTTTCTCATTAATAGATCTGTATCACTGCTGTACCATGCTCTGGTTGTATGATCCCCAAAAGGTACATCTAGTACTTCAGCATCTTCTGGTGGGTACAGACAATTTTTAACTTCCTCTTTATAATCTGTTAATCTCCATACTACTCTTCCTTCTC
This sequence comes from Conger conger, assembly GCF_963514075.1. Lineage (NCBI taxonomy): Eukaryota > Metazoa > Chordata > Actinopteri > Anguilliformes > Congridae > Conger > Conger conger. The sequence goes on from NC_083764.1 coordinate 32,935,449, forward strand.
TATTTTCGGCTAAACCTCATAGGTCTGGTATCTGTTTCCCCCCTTCGGTTAACCATCAGCAGCCAGGTGGGCCCGTAGTTGTATGTCTGTTCAATAATATTTCTTAGTTGGTTGTCTCGTTGTCTACCCATAATGGGCTGGGCGTATGTTGACTTTTCCTGACCTTTGGAGGTCTCGTTTTTTTATCATAGGGGATTAATGCATGAGTGAGGCCTGCTGCTACAGCTGATCCCTCGAAAGTGAGTTCTCTGCATTCATTACATGTCACAAGTTCCCCTTCTGCTGTTTCAAGGCAGTAACATTTCTTCCTAGGCTGCCCCCCCCTTCTCAGGCCCCTCTATCTCTCTAGCCATGAGGAAAGTGGTATTTGTCGCAATGCTAATTCTGCATTGTCCACAGACCACTAATCTGTGCATCATCACTATTGGAGAATGCCCTGTCTGGGTTGTCATTCCCCATAGGGCGTCCCCTGGTAACCCCTCTATTTTTGGGGGTACTCTTGCCCCACCAGGTCCCTGATATCCTGGCCTTAACTCATTACATGAACACAGGATGCAACAGCCTGGCCCTTTAATATCTTCCAGCACTGGACAGGGTTTTATTAATTTCTGGCCTCCATTTTGTGCCGGGTCATGACCTTTTCTAGCTGTTAAAACTCTAAATATCCCATCTGTCTGTCTGACCACCTTGACCCAGACTTTAGGGAACAAGCTTTTAGGCAGTAAATATTTATTAGTAAATATATTGTCTGATCTGATTTCTTTGGGTTTTCCTATTGCTATTACTGTGCTTTCTAGCCTGGCTAGAATCTGTCTTCCCATACCTTGCCGCAGAGGATGGATAAGGGTGTACCCAGTGCACAAATCAACTATTATCAGTAAGTATCGGTGCCCCCCTGTGGATCGCATCACAGGACCGGCCACGTCCATGCAAATACTTCCCCAGGGTACTCCCGACCTTATAGTTAATCCAGCACTCCACAGGCCGTGTGGCATTGTGAGCAATTCTTAACTACTCCCTTCACTACTTCTTTCAGCTTGGGTATATGTAACCTATTCAGGTTCTTAATTACATTAAAAGAGAAATGTCCATTCTCTTCATGTATTTTCCGAACCAATGCCTCTCCCTCTGTCAGAGGCGCGACTTGTTTAGTCCCTACTATGGGCTATTCTTTATTAGGAAATATACTTCTATATGTGGGTCTGGCATATCACTGACAACCATTTTCCCACCTAGTTATAAATTTATATTTATACTATTACTTTATTAGAATTTACTGTCCTATACAGTCTTCCAATATTGTAACTTATTCTAAATTATCTCGATTCCTTTCGAGTTCGAGTATTACGGTTTCACTACTTAGGTGCCTAGCACCTTTCTCGTCAGTGCCAGTAATCGACTCGAGCCCCACGAGTGGGAATCTACTCGGGCAGTGCCCCACTAGGCTGTGAGCAGTTCTCAACTACTCGTGCCCCACGTTGGGCGCCAAAATAGTGGTGAGCCACGGACCCCTTGCCGAGATCAGACCTCACGTTCCCACGAGCAGTACCTCACCAGGAGGTGTCTCGGGGACGAACTCTCTTTTCCTTTAAGTACTCCAAACGTCCTGGCACCCTGGTAAGTTCTACTGAACTTCCAGCCCAGTCTCGAAGTGAAGGGTGTGATGCAAATCTGGTATACGATGTCCTGCATTCACTGTATTCCTCTAAAAGAACCTTTATCACATATGATTATAGTAAGATATACTTTATTATAATAAATCAAAAGAATAGAGTTATACAGCTGACAGGTTATATATCATCTTTCAGTTTGCTGATCACATGCAAGTTACATATACCCCTTTAGCTCTTTCTAATTTACCTTTCCACCATGATGTTAAAATTCAAGGTACACCCCTCAAATACCCATCCTCTTTGGCCTTAGCCTTATCCTATAGCTCCCCCTTCTGGACGTTTAAAAGAAACTATTCCTAGAATATTATGTTTATCTAAACTCTAAAAACTTCTCTACATTTTTCTACCTTATATAGTACCTTAATGAAAAATAAAAGACATAAAAATAAAAGGAAACTTATAATGTATTACTTCTATGTATTCCTTTTCCTACTTCTACAAGTAATATAGATTATAATTACCACTCAAGCTTGATTATAGTTGTTCTGCATTGCTCTTTCGACATCAGTCCTGTTACCACAACTCTTGGGCTAAGTCCACACCGCGTACATCACTCTGTTCTCCATATCCAGATCCTGGAGTGGCGCGCAGAGGGAGCGCGCCACTCCAGCTTGACTACAGCTGTCTTCAGGCACTGTCACGAGTGTTAGCTGACGTCTGCAAACGCCTGGGAGTAGTGAAGACACAAACAACACCGCTCCACCCCCAAAGCAACGGGCTCGGCGAGAGGTTTAACCAAACTTTAACTGTCCAACTCGCCATTCTAGCTAGCTAGCACCAGTGCGACTGGGCTGGCATCTGCCCTTAGTCCTGTGGGCCTACCGAACTGCCGTGCAGGAGTGCAGCTTGTGCACCTGCTGCCCTGATGTTCGGGAGTGAACTCCGGACACCTGTCGACTTGGTGCCTAAGACATCTGCACAGTACTGTATACACTCATTATACTTTATTAGGTACACCTTGTTAATGCAAATATTTAATCAGCCAATCATGCAGCGGCAACTCACTGCATACTTTATAAGCATGCAGACAGGGTCAAGAAGTTCAGTTGTTCAAATCAAACATCAGGATGGGGAAGAAATCTAAGTGATCTAAGTGACTGACCGTGGAACGATTGTTGGTGCCAGACGGGGTGGTTCAGAAACTGCTCATCTCCTGGGATTTTCAAGAGTTTACAGAGAATGGTGTGGAAAAGACATCCAGTGAATGTCAGTTCTGTGGGTGGAAAAATGCCTTATTAATGGAAGAGGAAAAACTGGCACAAGCTGTCAGGAAGACAACAGTAACTCAAATAATCAACACAGTACAACAGTTATCTTGCAGAAGAGTATCTCTGAACACAACACATTGAAGTGAACAAGCTACGTTACATTACATTATTGGCATTTGGCAGACACTCTTATCCAGAGCGATGTACAGTTGATTAGAATAAGCAGGAGACAATCCTCCCCTGGAGCAAAGCAGGGTTAAGGGCCTTGCTCAAGGGCCTAACGGCTGTGCGGGTCTTATTGCGGCTACACTGGGGATCGAACCACCAACCCTGCGTGTCCCAGTCGTGTACCTTAACCAATACACTACAGGCCTCCTTGTATATAGCAGCAGAAGTGTCACGTTTCATGCTTGTCACGTCAAGTTTCATGTTTAGCTATTGTCTTAGTAATTTCATTGTCATGTCATGTATTATGTTAGTCTAGTCTCACCACGTTTTCATGTTTTATTTCTTGTTACGTTTCATTGTCATGACATGTTACATTTCATGTTTAGCTGTTACGACTTAATTGTAAGTCTTGTCATGTCACGTTATATAGTTTATTGTCATAGTTTTGCAAACTTGTTATGTCATGATTTATGTTTGTTTCATGTTATGTTCTGTTCATTGATTAGCATACAATTTTTCGTGTCTTTCTGAAAACCTTGCATTCATGCTTTTTCTCTCTCTCCCTTTCTGTCACACTCACACTTTCTGTCATTGTTTCAATTTCCATTGTCTTCTTACATTTTACATTACAAAATGTAATGTAATCTACTAACTTTAGATCAGGATTGGGTAATACTAACATTCTAACCATGTGTTCATGTTACTTTACGTTTCTTGTGCATGTCATTTACTAATTTACTAACGCTAGGGCAGGATAGGTTTATTACTAACAATTACTAATTATCTTGTGAACTTGTCAATTCTCCACACTTGATTTCCATTCTCATGCTGCTCTCAAGCTAATTGTTTGCACCTGTCCACACCTGCATGTAAGCTCAGTTTCATGTCATGTCTTTGTGAAATTGTTGCACTTTTAAGCGGTTTGTCAAGCTATTGTCCACCCATTAAGATCCAAGCCTGTTTATTAACCATCGTTATTGACTTCGGTTTTGTTGACCATTGCCTGCCTGTACCACAAACTTTGCCTGTTGTCTTTGTGCTTCTGCCCCGCGGAGCGGACTTCGGTCTTGACTCTTGCGCCATCATCGACCCCAAGCCTGCCTGCCATCCGTCTGCACCACCGCTGACAGCTTTCCTGGTTACTGGACTTTTTGCATGGTTTACCGATTTCGAGACTGCCTTCTCCCTCGGTACTGTACTTTGGTTAACCTGAACCGTTAACCTGTACCGATAACCTGAAGGTTGGAAGTTCTTCGAAAGGCTGCTTTAACTCGGCTCTCATGTCTATGCGATTCCAAAACGGACACCGGGGTTTAATAAAATATATTTATTAAACAAACATACAAACACATAACAGATAAACGAACGGGAATTAGTAGGGGAAGTTAGTATGTTAAGTTAGGGCGTGTATGTGTGGTTGCGCGCGATCGCGCGTGTCGCTTGAACAAAGGAAAGGTGGGAGTAGCTAGCTTGAGTAAGCTAGAGTTCTGGGTGTGGTAATAAGTTAGAGTTAGCTGTGAGAAGGGACTACTTGCGTAGTTTTACTCTATATATGCGCAAAAGACGGCGAATCAATTCACGTACATATATATGTAGCTAACCAAACACATTACAATGGTTGGATGGTAAATATTGAAACACAGATTCACAAAAACAGTTAAGACTAAACTAAACACTGGCTATGCCTGAATGTTTGTTTTCTTACTGAGTCCATACGCATTGCTGGATCCAAAAGACATGCTGTCCTTGTAGAAGTGGCGATGGTGCTGTGAATGGTGTCCGGGAGAGATGCGCAGGCTGGGGTGTTCCCGTCTTAGCAGCGCGTTGTCGTCTGATCCGCTGGTCCTTTTCCAGGTGTAAAAGTTTGTTGCTGTTTCGTTGTTGAGCTTTATTGGGGTAAACTGATGTAGCGTTCCGTGTACAACAATTTCCACTCACTATAGGCCACCGCAAGGTAACTGGGTGTGTCCGTAGGCCTGGTAGTGCACTGTGCAGCATTCAGCCTCTGTCCGAGTCTCGGAGCAGATGAGCTGAAGCGAATGGCCAAAAAGGGTGCGTCGAAGAGTAGAAGCAGAACAAGCAGAACAAGCAGAAAAAGCAGAAGAGAGATCCCAAGAACGTGTCTTGCTCTTATACGGGACCGTTTATTGCTCCCGCCATTACGGGATTGGCTGAACCAAGTTAGACGTCATTTGTGGTGGACGTCGCAGAATTTTCCTGTGGGAATGTGGAAGTTGTAGTCCCTACAGCATAAACAACATGAAACCATGCATCTGTCCTGCCTTGGGTAAGCAGTTCAGGCTGGTAGTGGGGGTGTAATGGTCGGGAGGGTTCTCTTGGCTCCTTAATACACATTGAGCAATTGTGAAATTCCACAGCTTACCTGAGTTTGTTGCTGACCATGTGCATCCTTTTATGGACACAGTCTATCCATCCTCTGATAGCTACTTCCCGCAGGATAATGCACCATGTCAAAAAGACATGTCATCTGGGGTGTCTCGGTGGCGCAGCCTGTAGAGCACTGACCGCATGCTCATTGCGAGCCGCGACATCAGCGGTTCGAATCCGACCATCTGACATTTGTCGCATGTCTTCCCCTCTCTCTCGCTCCCATTCTTCCTGTCTCTCTATACTGTATACTGTCCAATAAAGCTGAAAAAGGCCTAAATATATCTAAAAATAAAAAATAAAAAAAAGACATGTCATCTCAAGCTGGTTCCATGAACATGACAATGAGTGTACTCCAATGGCCTCCACAGTCACTAGATCTCAATCCAATGGAGTACATTTGGGATGTGGTGGTACGGGGGATTTGGCAGAATGTGCAGCTAACAAATCTGCAGTAACTATATCATGTTATCATGTCAACATGGACTAGAATCTCTAAGGAATGTTTCCAGCACCTTGTTGAATCCATGCCACAAAGACTTCAGGCTGTTCTGGGGGCAAAGGGAGTGTGACTGGGGCACTGAGGCAACCTCCACATGCCTGCTGAGTGCTTACAAAGTAAATAAGCCATTCATTTCATTTTGTAGAGTGAATTCCATTCCAGCCATTTCCAATGGGTCTCCTCTTGCCAGGGTGTTGATTATTTGAGTATTGAGTGATCGTGTCTGAGAAATGTATAGGTTCAGATATTCTTCTTTATAGAGGAGCCTAAACGCATGAGTGAAGTATGTTACAGTAATGAACAGACAGGCCTATATGGTTTGTGCGTTAATAGTGGAAGACGCATCAAATGCCGGCAATAATAAAAGCTGGATTTACATAATGCTTATTACCTGGTGTGGATCAGAGAGGGGGATGAGTGAAATACAGCCTTTAACACCCCTGATCCCTGAAATTCGGGATCACTTATGCTCCAGCTGTCTTCAGGAACCTTATTAATGATGAGTCGAGGGACATGATTTCCAGGTTTGGTCTACCTGGATGATATTCTAATTTCCTCTGCCTCTCTGGAAGAACATGTATGCTATGTCCGCCAAGTCTTGCAATGCCTGCTGGTGAATCAAATGTTTTTCAAGTCTGAGAAATGTGAGTTTCATCACTCTACGGTCTACTTTCTCGGTTTCGTAGTCTCCTGAGGCCAACTAGAGATGGATCCAGAAAGACCAAGGCTGTCGTTAGTTGGTCTACAGCTGCATTGGTGACCGTGAACTCCTTGCCATCTTCTTTGAAGAGTGGTGACACCTGCTGGAAGGTACCCCTGTCCCGTTCGTAGTGTAAACTGACCACCGCAACTTGGAGCACCTGAAATCATCCAAAAGACAAGCCCGCTGGTCCCTCTTTTTCAATCGCTTTAACTTCAGTCTCACCTACCAATCCGGTTCCATGACTCTCAAGCCGGATGCACTCTCCCAATTATAGTCACCACCCAAGACTAACGAAGGTCCAGCCGCCATTCTGCCCCCTGGTACCCTAGCCACTACCCAATTGGATATCATCAGCATGTTGAAAGAAGCCCTGAGAAGCTGTCCTGCCCCTGATGACACGCCTGGTGACCGTCGTCATGCCCGAAGCTGTCCGGCTTCAGATCCTGGAGTGGGTTCACTCTTCCCCGCTTGCGTATCATCCTGGCGTCAGCCACATGCTAGTCCTCCTGCGCCATCGGTTCTGGTGACTGCCAAACAAGATGCTGCTGAATTTGTAGCTGCCTGTCCGGTTACCAGTCTCTAAAGGCTGTTGTCCTAACCGTCGTTGATAGATTTTCCAAGTTTGTCCACTTCATAGCACTCCAAGCTACCCTCATCTAAAGAGACAGCCAAACTTCTTCCGCCTGCACTGCCTGTCCCTGGTAGTTACCATGGACAGTTTTCAAGTTAACCACAGTTTTTGAGTTGGTTCTGGAAGGGCTTCTGCTCGCTCATCGGAGTGAAGGCACAGCTGTCTTCTGGGTTCCATCCACAGACCAATGGTCAAACTGACAGTATGAACCAGGAATTAGAAAATACCTTATGCTGCCTGGTAGAGAAGTCCCCTGCTTTCTGGGTTGATTCACTTCCCTGGATTGAGTACATGCAAAACTCCCAGTCTCCTCCACAAGCATTTCACCCTTTGCCTGTTGCCTGGGTTACCAACCTCCCCTTTTTCTAGAGGAAGAGAAGGAAGTGGAAGTTCCTGCTGCCCAGCTGCTAGACCGGTGCACTCACCAGGTTGGAAAGAGAGCATGCTTCACCATGCTTCGCCATGCTTGGCATGCTTCGCTATGCTTCGCCACGTCACAGAAATTAAGAGGTTTGCAGATCCATGGGGCAAAAGGTGTGGCTCTCCTCAAGAAACATTCCCCTCCTTTCTGTCTGCCACAAGCTTACTCCTAGGTTATTCAACCCCTTTACCATCACCCTCAACCCTTCTGCCATTCATTCTGTTCATTCATTTTCATTAATTAGTTTCACCTGTCTTCACTTCCTGATTATCGTGCACACCTGATTAGCATTTTCCCTTCGTTATCTGTCTATTTAATCCTGTAAGTTTTGTTAGTTTGTTGCCAGAGTGTAATGTGCTCATGCCATTCTCTCCAGCATCAACTATGATTTGGATTATCCCCTCTGTGTCTGTTTGCCTCAGTCACAAACCTTTGTCTGGACCTTTGGAACTGCTTTACCTCACACTAAATTGACATTCCTGTTTGCCTGTACTGGACCATTGCTTGTTTGAAGTACCCTTCTACCAATAGAAAACTCTCATTGGCAATACAACGAGATTGCTACTGGTTCCTGTGTTCTGAAACCTGACATCCTTAATGATTTCCAACAGTTATTTTTCGGTAAGCCCAAATCTTTTTGTTGGGCTCAAATCTCTCTGTTTTTTTGTTTCTTATTTTTTTCTCAGCCTCATAATGGCTCCATATATTTAGCACAACTCTGGTTTTCATGTTGACAAACACAATAACAGACTCCAAAGACAATCAAAAGCCTCCAATCAAGACTAGATACTGAAAGTCTTCTTAGAAATGCACTAAGGAAGCGATTGAATACAACTGAAACAGCTGAGAAGCCAGCTGTCCAATTACATTTGGTCCTCGGACTATGTATAAGAAATCCAATATGGATCTGCACTTTAACCACACATTCATTGTGTCATTTAAAATATGGGGAGCTGGAGTGGAGCCAAAAGAACAGAAATTGTACCACTGTCCAAATACTTGACTGCACTGTATTTGTATTTGCTCTTTAAAAGTGAATATTTAAAATGTACCTTATGTCTAATTATGAAACGGAAACAAATGTTTGGTCTGATAAAACACACAGTTTTTGGCTTGATGTGCCAAGTTATACATCTTCTTAATAATCTAATTAAGAACATAGCGGTATGGCATATTTTCAAAATACATTCACATTTTTTGAAATGAGTTTCAGAACTTAAAATTCAAGTCAAGCTTTACTGAGAACCACTTAATTAGTGACAACTACACAATAACAACTAATATTTTTCAAGAGAAGCCTTTTTTTTAAGATGTACAGTGATTCATCATTATTACAAATTGCATTGCCAGCTGTGTCTAACAATTGCCTGTGTCACAGGCGGAGATCGGGGAAAAAACTACAAGAAGTGGTACAAGCCACTGGTGTGGTTCTGGATCCTGGTGGGCTTGGCGTATTTTGCTGCAGTGCTAAGCATGATTGGGGACTGGCTCAGAGTTCTCTCCAAGAAAACAAAAGAGGAGGTAGGACTCCGTTCCTGCAGCTCTCATACCTCACTTCTCTGAGCATGCTCACTTTAATTCTACACTGCTCTAAGCATACTCGATTTCAGACTCAAACTCAAACTTTCATCTCAAGTTAGGCAAACTTCTCAAGCTGTTTACACATGCAGTGTAATGTTTCTGTATCTGTCCTGTCTGTATTAGTGTTTATTATTTTATTTATTCATTATCATGCATCCCTGGGTTGTTTCCCATTACAGTTTTGCATTTGTGATCCCCTGTTACGTCTGCGTCTGAATGTTTACTCCCCTGTCTGTGTGTCCCACTATTCGGATGTTTACGGTAGTTTTTCTGGATTTCAACATTCCTTCCCAATCTCGCAGTTCTTACTTCCTGCTTCTCTCGGTAGTTAAATGTTGTAAAGCACTATTCTTACTAACTGCTACTAATCTAGATATGGTACTGATCTAATCTGATTAATACACTTACTGTCTGTCTAACTAACTAACTAACTAACTAACTATCAGTCCCTTTAATTGGGTAGATTAGAATTATCACGTAACTAATTCATGAACGCAATCTTAGTTTTCCGCACTGTTCTATAACTCCGCCTCCCTATGATATCCCTGATTACTCGCTTAGTTTCAGCGAAGTGTTCGCACCTGACTATCACTATGTCTTCAATCTATGCAAATGTCTACTCCCTAATCCGGAGCTGTATGTCTTACATCACAGGTGTCAAACTCTAGTCCTGGAGAGCCTGCTGGTTTTCGGGTTGTTCCCGGCACCTGTGGTTCATTTAAGTCTTTAATTGGCTAAAGAATCCACACACCTTGTTCTCAAGGCCTTAATTGACAGCTGATTGAAAGGCAACCACAAAAACCCTGGGAATTCAGTTTGACACCCCTGTCTTAATGTGCATCCAGTCCGCGTTTTTCGTCTCCCCCCTGTTATGGTGTTATTACCCCATTATATTTCCCCACCTGTTGCCTATTCTGGAGATTCCTGAAGAAACCCCTTTTTGAGTTTTGCCTTGCCCTCTGGTTTTGTTTGCCCATCTGCTTTCTTGGTTTTGATTATTTGCTTGGTTTTGTGTCTTCGATTTCTGCCTTAGCCCTTTTGTACTTTTGCCCTTTGATTTATTGGATTTTTGACCTTTTCCCCTGTTTATTCGACTATTCTTTTGCTTTCTGTTTTTGGCTTTGTCTTGGATCTCTTGGCTTTTTGAACTTGGAATAAATAACGTTTTTGGATTATCCCATGGTCTGCGTCCTTAGTGTCGTACATAACATGCAGCCCCTGACCCATGAAAGGATTGCATAAAGCAAAATATACAACATGTAGAAATTATATTTTCACTTATAGAATGGTGAAAACAAATATAAATTATATTATTATATTGAGTGAGGTAGCTACAATCACTGAGCACTTTATTAGGTCGACCTGTACACCAGCTTGTTAATGCAAATATTTAATCAGCCAATCATGTGGCAGCAACTAGTTGCATACAAACATGCAGACGTGGTCAAAAGGTTCAGATGCTTTTCATGTCAGAATAGGAAAGAAATGCAATCTAAGTGACTTTGACCATGGAATAATTGGTGGTGCCAGACAGGGTGGTTTGAGTATCTCAGAAACTGCTGACCTCCAGTGAGCAACAATTCTGCGGGCAAAAACGTACTGTTTATGAGAGAAGTCAGAGGAGAAGGGATAGACCTGTCAAAGCTGACAGTAGGTGACAGTACTGCAAATAAGCACACTTTCCATGGGCGACATTGGCTCAGGTGGTAAGAGTTGTCGTCTGGCAGTCGGAGGGTTGCCGGTTCGATCCCCCACCCGGGCTGTGTCAAAGTGTCCCTGAGCAAAACACCTAACCCCCAAATGCTCCTGACAAGCTGGTTGGCGCCATGCATGGCAGCCAATCGCCGTTGGTGTGTGAGTGTGTGTATGAATGGGTGAATGAGAAGCATCATTCACCCAAAGTACAGCGCTTTGGATAAAGGTGCTATATAAATGCCAACCATTTACCATTTACCAAGAGCAGTTGTCTAGCAGTCGGAGGGTTGCCAGTTCGATTGCGTCCCAGTGTCCCTGAGCAAGACGCCTAACCACCAAATGCTATCTTGCATGGCAGATAATCGCCATTGGTGCAACTGCATTTGCGCCATTTCTGTGTTATGGATACCCTTAAAACCTTTCATGACTGTATATATTCTGAAATTTGAATTAGACAAAATTCTACATTTTGACGATGAATTTTTCATAGACTTAACATGGCGAAACACAATGCTAACTTGAATGTGGCTAATTGAACGTTCTAAATGCAAAACAAGAGTTATAAACGTTATGTAATGTAAACAGAAAACTTACAGCAAAATTGCCAGCTATTTTAGCTAGTTTATTCAGCTAGAATGGGGAGGAAGGGCTTGCAAGACTAGATATTCTTTACAGTTTTTCTCAATCACATTCACCTCGAAAAATTCTAAATTCAATAATTTTTTTGATTAATTAGTCAGTGTCATCAAACTTAAAATCTCTGTGCTTTTTTGCAAATTGTAATCTTACCTTCCGATTGTTACCAATGATGAGTGGTTTGCATCTTGTGGTATTTCATCTATATCTATGATGCTTCTTCAAATGGTTGATTTGAAATACCTTCACCAGCTACTAAAATATCATATCCATAAATTAAACCTCGACTTGATTACCGACCTAGTTGCAAAATACCATGGTGTTCCTGAAAAATGATGCTGTGTGCCAAAAATATGCGCACCTGCTGAGGTAGGTGTTGGTGTAGACTATTGGACTGTAATCTAGTCACATTGTTAGCTTATTTCCGTTATGTCACAGCTTTTATGTTCATAATGCATAAATCAATAGTATTAGTAGGATTTAAAGTTATAGTTAAGTACACTATGTTTAAATTGAAGTACAGGTGGTGTAACCCAGTCCTAGAGAGGCCATGCAGAGGGTTGCAGCATCAGTCAAGCCCCCCCCCCCCCCCGCCTTGTTTTTTTCTGTTACAGGTGAACCATCCAACCTTTATATGAAAACTGATATTGACTGGACGCCATCATAATATTTTTTAACAGGTGCCATATCATCTAGACCTAGTTTGACCCCTGTGTTTTACTCCAAACATGAATGGGTTGCTGTGGGTTGCTATGGCTGCTTGTCTTCCAACACGTCATTGTCAAGGAAATTGTCACGTGATTAAGAATGATCTGTAAAGACATAATGAACTTGTAAAGAAAAACCCACTCACTGTCACAAATTGTGGATTGAATTAAATTAACTTTGCGATGGGTAGGATGAAACTACCACATCATTACACCAGGGCATGTTTCTAGACTTGGTTCACCAGTTCTTTTTTTAGATCAGTTAGCCGATAACTTGAGCTCATGGTATTGTATGGTGCTTTGAATAAAAGTATTCATTAAATGGCATATACTCTAATGGGATATTTTCAAATGCAATGCAAGAGCATGAGCGGTACATGTATTCCTCCCAAACTGTCACGGTACGGACCATAGGGTTCGGTGCATGTAGTCATACAGAGAATATCCAGTAGCCTGTGTGCAAAGATGAATGTAATGATTGTAATGTAATTTTTATTTGTTTATTCTGACAAATACTGCATGGAATATTACAATACACTGTTTCCATTCTAAACTAGCCATCTTGGGCCATTTCAGAGGGTTAAGAATGCAAACACCACAGGGAATTGAATGCTAAATTACTATAGTTATTAAATAATTTGTCTGTTTTACATCTGTAACTGTTGGTTTACTTGTGGCTTATTGTATAGCATTTCTTTATCCGTATTTATTCGTTGACATGCAAATTCAAACTACCGGTAAACTGAACATCGCTTTCCACTATACATTATCATTAGGCTATTTATCCATCAGATATTGAAAGCAAAAATTCCCTATATAAATATAAATATATCAAATTGTACAGAGACCTGTTTTGGCATAAAAGTAAAATCATTAGACCAGTAAAATAGACTCGCATATTATATCAGGCAAATATTGCATGACCAAAGTTCTTAACAGCAGCATATTTACAGATTTAATGCCGATCAAGTCTATCAGGCAGAAGCCATAGGGAAGAGGGATGAAACCGTGAAGAATTATCATTTTAACCGATGCATTTAGAAAAATCACACACAATTGACCAGCATGCCTGGACGTAAACTACAGGGATTTAAGTACAGCCTTCTGCAACTCTGCGGTTACACTGCAATGTAAATGTAAATCTTTAATTTGGCAATGATCTGACTTAGTAGTATAGTATTGGCATTTTGGCAGACGCTCTTATCCAGAGCGACGTACAGACTGAGCAGGAGATAATCCTCCTCTGGAGCAATGCAGGGTTAAGGGCCTTGCTCAAGGGCCCAACGGCTGTGTGGATCTTATCGTGGCAACACCGGGATTAGAACCACCAACCTTGTGTGTCCCAATCGTTTACCTTAACCACTACGCTACAGGCCGCCCCCACTTAGAATGTTGAAATTAAATATGGTGCGTTAATTAAAATATACATACACATATACATACAAATATATATATACATACAAATATATATATACATACATATATATATATAATATAGATGCGTTCCCTATACCACGTATTGATGGGAGTTTTGATGCCATGTGTGGTTCTCCAGTATTGATCTGGCTAGTGGGCATCATTAAGTGGCAGTTTCTGAAGGTGATAGACATAAGACTGTTTTCACAAACCGTTCGATCTATTTGAACATCTTAGAATGCCTATGGGTGTTTGCAATGGATCAGCGACCTTCCAGAGGTTGAAGCAGGCAAACATGAATTACCTGATATTTCAGATAATGTTGGTCTACTTAGATGACATATTAGTGTTCTCCAGGATTTTTCCTAAACATCTAGAGAGGTTAGATGTTGTTTTGAGATGTCTTCAGGAGACTGTTCTTGTGAAGCGAAGATTGAAAAATGTCACTTTCTCCAGCAAGAAGTGATTTTCTTGGGACACAAGATTTCCGTAGATTGAATAGCGACAGATCCGAGCAAAATCTCAGCTGTCAAACAGTGGCCTGTGCCCACTACCCTGAAAGTTAATTTTTGGGGTTCTGTGGGTATTATAGGAGATTTGTACAGGGATTCTCAATGATAGCAGGTCCACTTCATGATGTGGTGAACCTGAATGTTATCTGAATGCTGGCCCTCCAGCTAAAGTAAATCAGATGCTTGTTAGCCTGGTGTGGAATGTCAGACATCTTTCAATGTCTTGAAAGAGAAACTCACAGTTCTCTCTTGCTGATTTTGCTTCTCCTTTCATTGTTGAAACAGATGCCAGGAGCCATGGCTTAGGCGCTGTCCTCTGTCAACAGTTAGCCAGCCGCGCACTGCTGGGTCTGCGGGGCCTGCGCATTGTCCCGTGTCGCTAAATCAAAGGTGACAGACTACCGCGTGCAGTCATAGCATTGAACTAATATGCAGTCAAATATGATATGTTACTTGTGATTGTATTTAGTTAGCTAAATTTAGCTTACTTTTGCTAAATGTTAGCATTGAATGAATCAGCAAATTTCTTGTCTGCCTGGAAGGAAACATTGCACAATTCTGTAACATAAGAATGCATACTTATCATTGCGATCTGGGTCAAAGCTATGTCTCCCCTTACCTCACATCCTCGCTACGAAGGCTGTGCCCGCCTCATCCAGACGGTTTCTGAATTGGAAGGGAGAATATCCGTTCTCTATCAGATCAGGGAAGACGAAAAAGACCATTGACTCCATGGTGTCATTTTGCCCTGCAATGGTGGCTGTTGAAGAGATGGCTCCGACTGTCTCATGTGTGGTCTCTGCCGCGACCCAACCTCAAATTCTGTGGGATGACCTTGGCACTAAACCCAAGGCCCTGGCCAATTCTACTCCCATTGTCGCAAGGCATCAAGCTCATAAACAGGTTCAATATCCTAGATGAGCAAGAGTTTCCTTCCATGAACAAGCTCCCTCTCAGACCGGGCAGGGCCTAGAGCCTTTTACAGATTTGATGGCACTCACCTCAGATTGCCCGATTCTTAGCAAACAACATATTTCATTAATAATTCTACTCGCGTTTCACTACCCTCCTCCACCAATGCTATACCTGTTATAATTAATAATAGACCAGACAACGCTATAATGCAGTATGCAAAACCTATTTTGCAAAACCTACTACCCTTTCAATATCAAGAAATGTAGTGCACATCAGCTTGAAGAAGCTTAATTCTGCACCTTTCATGTCTTCAGATGATTTGAAGTTTGCATTATTGAACATTAGATCGCTCTCTAGTAAGAGTGTTTATATTAATGATTTCTATTTCTCAATATGGTCTACATTTTCTATTTCTTACTGAATGTTGGCTCTCATCCACTGCCTCAGCGACACTAATTGAGGCTTCTCCCCCTTCTTATTTTCTGCTAGACAAGGCAAGAAAGGGGGTGAAATAGCAACCATCTTTTCTAACTTGTTCACCTGCACTGATTGTACTTTTGGAGATTTCTCAACTTTTGAATATTTAGCCATGGTTATTAGAATTCAACAATACAATCATGCATTAACCAGAAGTTCGGCGTCTTGTCACTAGTCTAAACTTTACCCAACATGTGAAGAATGGCACTCACAACTGTGGAAATACACTGGACCTAATTTTTACAAAGGGTATTGATGTTGATATTTCATGGTTTTACAGGTTTTAGAGGTTCCAGTCTCTGATCACCCCTGTGTCTTTTCAATGTATCTCTCTGTACTCCAAGTCAGTGTTCTGAGCCTGTTATGTATACTTATCACTGTATTTACAGCAATGCTAGGTCTATACTGGCTAAGTGTTTACCTGATGCACTTGACTCCTGTGGTGCAGATTCTGATTCCCTTAATCTCACAGACTACCTGAATAGTGCCTTGCTTAAAATGCTTGATTCCGTCGCTCCTCTTACAACAAGAAAACACACCTGGATGAAATCAGCGCCATGGCTTTCAGAGCACTCGATAGCTCTTCATTCAATGCTGATGATTTTTTGAAATTCTTCACGAATAAGATTGATGCAATTAGAGATAAAATCAATGGTCCACACTCCGCTTAGAATGATGGCTATGATCTATCCATTACTTTGATGGATGCAGGCACTGTGACTCAGACCAACTGCACTCTTTCACAGTTTGAAATAATTTCCCCTGAAGCCTTTACCAGTTTGATTACTGCTTCTAAACCTACAACCTGCATACTAGACCCTATACCGTCTAGTCTTTTTAAGGAACTGTTTCCTGTTTTAAATAGTCATATTCTTAATGTTGTCAATAAGTCGCTCTCCATGGGCTCTGTGCCCTCAGCTTCTAAAACTGCCATTATTAAACCGCTGCTTAAAAAACCTAACATGGATCCACAAATTCTGAACAATTATAGATCAATTTCCAATCTTCCTTTTATGTCGAAATTACTTGAAACAATAATCTTTTTGATAAATTTCAATCTGGCTTTTGGTCCTGTTATTCTACTGAAACCACCTTGACCAGAGTAATCAATGATCTGCTGCTTACTGTTGATTCTGACTTAACATCATTGTTGCTGCTTCTTATAAGGGGGTGACATGGCTCAAGCAGTAAGAGCAGTCGTCTGGCAGTCGGAGGGTTGCCGGTTCGATCCCCCGCCCGGGCTGTGTCGAGGTGTCCCTGAGCAAGACATCTAACCCCCAAATGCTCCTGACGAGCTGGTCGGGGCCTTGCATGGCAGCCAATTGCCGTTGGTGTGTGAGTGTGTGTATGAATGGGTGAATGGAGAAGCATCGACTGTACAGTGCTTTGGATAAAGGCGCTATATAAATGCCAAACAGTGCAGCTTTTGACACCTTGGACCATAGCATACTTCTCAGCCACCTGGAGAAGCATACTGGCTTGCAGGGGACGGTGCTTTCTTGGTTTCATTCTTATGTAGCAAATAGAACTAAACATGCAATTTACAATAATACAATATCTGAATTTTTTTTAAGTAAAGTTTGGTGTACCACAGGGATTGGTCCTTGGCCCTTTGCTTTTCTCTATTTATATGCTTCCCCTTGGTGATATCATTTGCAAATATGGTATAAAATTTCATTGCTATGCTGATAAGCCGCTATATGTACCTGTAAAGCCAAATTACCTTTCCCAACTCCTGTGTATGAACTTTCTGCGGTTAAATACTGATAAAACAGAGTTATTACCAGCCAAACACCTTATTTACTTTTTTTAACGCACTGCTATTTATTTGAACACAACAGTTGAGATTGTACTTGCCTCTAGGGTCTTTCATCGCACTTATCCCTGGTTATGGGTTGGCACTTTGCACTTTATTGTATGTCGCTCTGGTTAAGAACGTCTGCCAAATGCCATTAATGTAATGTACGCCCTTTTGTTGGTGTCGAGACATAAATGTTACATTTATGTGATTGATTCTCAAGTTGATTTGTGCTTCTGCATCTTCTCTTATGCCTTCTGTAATTTTGAAGGTGGTTGCTTGTATTGGAAGCAAAGGTTTCTGCCACAATGTATAAGCAAATCTCTCCAATAAGTCATAACCACTTTTATCAATCCTTAAAGTCAGATGAATAATTCATCTCATGCTCCATTAATTATTTGCAAAAAATGTGGATCACCAGTAATTCTTGAAAGTGTTGAACTCAATGAAGTGATTGTAAACATTCTGTTGCAATGGTGTTTCTATTGTTGTGTTTCACGGGGGCAGAATGCTTGGTGTTATGTCTACAGAGGCATTTCGTTTTATACGCAGGACTCATATTTCCCCATGCTACTGCCTGTTGAGTTTCATCAGCTAACCCTTCCACAAAGGCTGTTTTATCACTCCTGCGACACCTCTTTGGCTCTTTAGCCTTGTTTTTTTAGGTTTTCTGGAATTGTTACTCGGGCCTTGGTGACTTGGTGTTCATCAGAAGTGGTCGTACTGCCAATAACTCGGCTCAAGAACACTGTGGAGTATTGGTCCTAATTCTATTCATAGCAATTTACATCAGGTGAGGTAGGCGATTCAGTTTAGTTGGCTCCAGGCCAGGGCAATTGTTGGGAGTGGAGTAGTGATTTTGCTGGATATTTAAGCAGTGTTGTAGCACACCAGTGGCAGCTGTGTGCGGCAACCTTGTCTACTTGCCCCGTTGTATGAAGTCTTAGGTGTCCTAAGTTGAGCGTGTCTTTTCTGCAGGTGTCCATCAAGGCTGTCTAATTGTCTGTTATATGCTGCCTAGCCTAGGACACTTTAGTGTAGAATTCCTTCACTTGTTCACCCATTCACCCATTTATCTTCACCTCCATGCTCCTTTTCCCCATTCCTGTTTGCTCTCCTTTCCCCAGGTCCCAGTCATGCAGGAGGTTTGCTCTCTGCCACCTTGGCCGGAACATCTCTGATGTTCCCTCCCAGATTTGCTGGTGTTGATCTCTGTGTAGCTGGTGGTCTCTCGAACTGCTGATCTCCTGGGATTTTCACACACACTAGTCTCTAGAGTTTGCAGATAATGGTGCAAAAAAACAAAAAAACAAGTGAGCAGCAGTTCTGCAGACAGTAATGCCTTGTTAATGAGCAACGTCAGAGAATGGCCAGACTGGTCAAAGCTGACAGGAAGGTGACAGTAATGCAAATAACCACACAATACAACAGTGGTATGCAGAAGAGCATCCCTGAACACACAACACATCATAACTCTAAGTGGGTAGGCTACAGCAGTCTGAAAAATAAGTATAATAAATACCTAATAAAGTGCTCATTGAGTGTATAGTTTCCCTCAGTGTGCTGCTAATATTCGTTCTCGGAGAAAGTAGCCTATATGTTGTCAAAACATAAAATGAATGCTTAGAAAGATGCTAGATTTAGCAAAGTGCAAACAACATACTGTTTTTTCCCTTGACTATGTACAATACCTTTCTTTAAAAAAACGTAATTTCAAACGTAAAGTAAATTTCATGCGGCAACACTGGTTATGTGTCTCTCCCTCAAAGGAATTGCATTGCATTGATAAGACGTTCTACTCAAGGCAAGAAACACTCTTTCTGTATATCACAAATTCGCTATGCAAATTAAACAAGCAGCAACTAGATCAGGCATTAGCTTAAGGTCAATTTCATTCGTCTTTAGTAAACGCCAATGACAACAGAAATAATCCTCTCTCTCATTCATAAATTCAGCACTTCTCAATCACAGAGATGCTTGAGGATGATTACACACCATAATTATTTGCATTGGGCTTACATTGGATGACTGCGTAGCCTAAAGGAAAGAAATCTTAGGAATTGGCTGAGAAAAATGTACCAGATCATGCTTATCGTCCACCACGTTGAATCTCTAATAAACAAAACTGTTAATGATTGTCTGCTTTTATTATTTTGTGTATTTATTTATTTATTTATATTGCAACAAATTAAATTTGATGCAGACCGACCGATTCATCGTGTGGTGTGAATGGATCAAACGTGGGCCTATCCATGGTTCCATATCCTGTGTATATCCAGGGTTTTCTGTGAGAAGGTGGTGTCAGTATCACCCTTCCTCATCCACTCTCCTCTCTCATCCATCCTTCCCTCCATCTTCTCCTCTCTACCATCTGTTGAGCATTTCTCTCAGCTGTCTTCCAATGATGCTGAGACTAATTCACTGACCCCCCCAGCTCCTAACAACTACTGGCCTGTCTCCTTCTACCTTTCCTAGCTAAAACTCTGGAACATGCTATCTGTTCTCAACTGTCTATTTATGTCCTACAGAACACTCATCACAATTCCAACCAATCAGGCTTCAACAGTGGCCATTGAGACACTGAGACTGCCCTACTCATGGTCACTAAGGCCCTCCACTCTGCTAGGGCCAAATCCCTCGCCTGAGTCCTTATATTTCTTGACCTGCTGGCGGCCTTCGATTCTGCTCTCATTGCTGACTGGGATGGGCTTCACAGACTTCCTTCCTCTCTGATTGTTCCTACCAGGTGACTTGGAGGGGGCCCACTGTAAGCCCTCTGTAGACTGGTGTCCCACAGGGATCAGTTCTTGGTAACCACCTCTTGGTTCTGTTCTCTCTTCCCATGAGTTTTCTTACCATTATTATGCCAATGACACCCAACTCCTTCTTTCCTTCCCTCCTGATACACAGGTCACCACACAGATCTCTGCCTGCTTGGCTGACATCTCTGTTTGGATTCCCTCCCATCACCTAAAGCTTAACCCTGGCAAAATTGAGCTACTTTACATCCCTGCTAAGTCCTCTCAATTGGCCTTTTGCTCACCGTTGAGGACTTTGTAGTATCCCGCTCCCACTCAGCCAAGAATCTTGGGGTGACCCTTGATGACAATCTCGTGACAGAGAAAGCCACCTAGCTCCTAGTGCAGGCGCTCTCCTCTCTCACCTGGATTACTGCAACTCCTTCCTGACTGGTCTCCCAGCTTGTGCCATCAAGCCCCTCCAGCTGGTCCAGAATACTGCAGCCCACCTGACCACCAGTCAGTCCAGGTCGGCTCATGTAACCCCACCTTTCATTGCCCTCCACTGGCTGCCTATTGTTGCATGCATCTGCTTCAAGGCCCTAGTGCTGGCATTCCAGGCTGGTAAGGGGAATGTCCCACCTTACAGTCTAATTGCACCTTAAATCTCAGCAAGACAATCTCTGCCAGCTCTGTTTGCCTTGTGGTCCCCTCGTTACAAGCAACAGGTGGTTGGGCTGCACGTTCACGCCTGTTCTCCATTCTGGTTTCTCAATGGTGGAATGACCTGCCTACCACTGTCAGAATGGCAGAATCTCTCCCCATATTTCGGCACAGACTGAAAACGCACCTTTTCAGACTGTACCGTATTACTCTCTCCTGATTACTCCCCCCTTTTTCTATACTTGAAAAAAATAAATCTGCACTTACTATGACTATTCTATTCTTATGTTTATGACTGCGCTATTTGTGACTATTTATGGATTTTTACTTGTTGAAGAATTTCTGTACTTGTAAGTCGCTTTTGATTAAAAAACATCAGCTTAAATGATGAAGCAATGTAAATGTAAACCCCACAAGGCGATGAATTTCCAGTGTGA
The DNA here is from genome assembly GCF_963514075.1 of Conger conger. NCBI lineage: Eukaryota > Metazoa > Chordata > Actinopteri > Anguilliformes > Congridae > Conger > Conger conger. The sequence goes on from NC_083764.1 coordinate 32,956,718, forward strand.
CCACTGGTGGGCCGGTTTCGCCCAGAGTGGACTAGCCAACCCCAAGATCACTGGCTGTGGTTGCGAATGCATGAGCAAACTGTTCCTGCTGAACATCCCTATCCCTATTGTACACCACAGAAAATTAGTTGAATACTGCTGGGGAAAAGTAGATAACAGCTCAATAAAAATCATATTTTCTCTCTCACAGGTGCATTGCAAAAAATTAGAATATCGTAGAAAAGTGAATTTTTTCCATAATTCTATTCAAAAAGTGAAACTTCCATATATTCTACATTCATTACAGAAAGTGAAATATTTCAAAATATTAGAATATTACATCTGGATTTATAATACAGAAATGTCGACCTTCTGAAAAGTATGTTAATTTATGCATTCAATACTTGGTCGGGCAATCATGGGGAAGACTGCTGACTTGGCAGTTGTCCAGAAGACACTCATTGACACCCTCTGTTCACAGAGTGCTGTATCAAAGCATATTCATGGAAAGTTGACTGGGAAAAGTGTGGTAGGAAAAGGTGCAACAGGGATGACAAGTTTCCACAGTCAGTGATGATTTGGGGTGTCGTTCCATCTGCTGGTGTTAGTCCACTGTGTTTTATCAAGTCCAGAGTCAATGCAGCCATCTACCAGGAGATTTTAGAGCACTTCATGCTTTTGTCTGCTGACAAGCTTTATGGAGATGCTGATTTCCTTGGCACCTGCCCACAGTGCCAAAACTATTAGTAACTGGTTTGCTGACCATGGTATTACTGTGCTTTATTGGCCAGCCAACTCGCCTGACCTGAACCCCATAGCGAATCTATGCAGTGCCACATGCTGATTGCTTCCATGCCACTCAGAAATTCATACAAAAGGAGCCCTAACCAAGTATTGAGTGCATAAATGAACATTTATGTAATATTCTAATATTTTGAGATACTGGATTTTCATGAGCTATAAGCCGTAATTATCAAGATTTAAACAAAAAAAGACTTGAAATATTTCACTTTGTGTAATGAATCTACAATATATGAAAGTTTCACTTTTTGAATTAAATGACAGAAAAAAATGAACTTTAATGATATTCACATTTTTTTAGATGAACCTGAATTTGCTAAATTACTTCATTCCGTTATTTTGAATTTTGTTCAACAATTAAACTTGAAATGATTTAATTTAAATTGGGACCTTACCACCCATCAAGTAATTGTGAATAAACTGTTATGATAATTTGAATGTAAATATAGATTTATTTTTGCCCCTATAATATAAAGTGATGTAATTTGTTGGGATGTGCTTGTCTCTTGTCTGCCAGGTGGGTGAGATCAAGGCTCATGCAGCAGAGTGGAAGGCTAATGTGCGAGCGGAGTTCCGTGAGACACGGCGGCGATTGAGCGTAGAGGTGCATGATAAGCTCCAGCGGGCCGCTGCCATCCGGAGCATGGAGCGCAGGCAGCTTGGACTAGACCAGAGGGCTCAGTCTCTGGATGTCCTCTCACCAGAGAAGAGGGCTGCCTTCAACAGCCTGGATGCCGATGGCTACACTGCCTCCTCCCAGGAGAGCATCGACTCCAAGCTCAACAACCTGCGTCTGAGAATGGAGCAGTATGATAAGGCTGAGCAGGCTTCTTCGGAGGACAACATCTTCAACCGCTTTGGCTCTGTTAGCCGGCTGGCCAAGCGAAACAAGAACAAGGACCTGAAGAAGAACATTGCCTTTGGGTGCAGCCCCACCACTGATGAGGAGAAGAAGGATGAGGAGGACCATGGGGAGAAGGAATTCAACACCAGCCTGACCGATTTGCCCCAGTATGCAGAGACCTCCAAGCCGCAGAATGGATTTTTTCCAAGTCAGACCAAAGAAAGGGCCAATCTAAAAATGGTTGAAGAGAAGGCGCAGCAGACGCAGATGAGCCCTTAGGGTGGGAGGGATGGGGAGGGGGGATTTTAAACTTCCAAAATGTGCCTTATCTTTCACTGTCTTGGACTCTGAGAGCCGAGACAGTGCCTTCACTGCTGTTTGCATAATGACATTCACTGTGCCCTACCAAAACCCAGTGAAATGATCTGGATCATAAGATTCAACAGTCTCTGATGGATTATTTAATTTTTGAATAACTATGGCAACCATGGCTATTTTTTTTACTTGAGAGGGAATAGCCCCAGTAATTTGGAAGCACCTGAAAATATTACAGATTTCTGATTGAATGGTGGCTGAAGGGATTTCATAGTTTACAGGTTGTAGAACATAGATCTGCAGTCACAGGTTGAATATCAATGTTCTCAGATTGTGGATCACAGTTTCTAATTTGCAGATCACAGCTTGCAATTTGTCGACAGGCGATCCCAGATGAAAGATTCTACAAATTCAGATCAGTTTGTAGACTGCAGATCACAGTTTAAAGACCGCATATGACGATGGACTGCAGATCACAGTTTAAAGACCGCATATGACAATGGACTGCAGATCACAGATCATAAGTCACAGTGGCGTAACAATCAAATTCCTGAATGAATACTACATTTCCGTGGTCTTCCATGGCTTGGGATTTGGGCAACAGAAAATCTTGGGCTGTGTCTGGTGCTGCTGCAGATGAAAAAGTGCTGAAAATCAGAAGAACAGAAGGCTAAGACATTTAGGACAGTAGGCTTTTAAAGACATGCATACACCAACTCCAAGATTTAAGGAAATGTATGAAACTCTCTGATCATCAATTGAAACAGAACTGCTTCATTTTGTGCATGGTCTACAGCAAAATCTGTCATCCCATAAAGTGCAGTATATTCAGAAATGTGGAGTTCATAATCATAACACTGCAATCTCAGGGCGATTGTCCTCCTGTTGTTTGAATATACTAATTTGCTGCATTCACACAGTGGTGTCCAGTGTCAGTAAAAATGTAAAGATGTAAACCGACAGTGATAGAAGCCACATAATTTGGATGTTTCTTATCTAACTAGATCTGAGGCGACCAAGAAAAAATGGTGAGATATAAGAACTTAAGAGCAAACAAAAAAAAAATATTGTAAATGCTTTGAATACAGTGAGGAGACATTTTTTAGCGAATGGTAATTATTAATTAACATTTAAAAAGTTTAACGGTCCATTCACAGTTGAAGCTGTTTTTTATTTGGTTTTGAGATTAGGTTTACTACGTACAGTGCAGTCATTGCAATATTTTCACAGTGACACAGTTTGTTGTTGTGGCTCTGCATTCCAGCTCATATCCATATCAGTTGAACCATGTAGGAATTTCAGACCTTTTTTAATACATACTAGTTCCCCTCATTTTGGCGGACCAAACATAATTGGACAATTGGTTGCTCAGTTGTGTCATGGCCAGCTGTGTGCTAGAATTGATTCACAGTGTCACAGTCTCTCAACATGAGCGCCAAAGAAGTGTCAATATCAGTAAAGAAGGCCATCGTGTGGTGGAGAAATCAGAATTAATGGATCAGAGACATTGGGTGTGTAATTTCTAAGGGTGCAGGCTACGCCTATGTGTACAAAATGAAAACAGCCATGCTTCTATTCTGCAAGATCATTGCTTTTAAATTAATATGATTTCACTGGGCAACGGATTTCAGATTTGTAAGAAGCACATGTCCAACGGCCTGTAGCTTTCACTGAGGATGCAGGGTGACGGTTACTGCTGTCGTTGCCATGCTGAAGCAAGAGTGGTGGTGTGTAGCTCTGGAAAGAGACTGCATGTTGGCCAATGAGACAGAGGTACTGGGTCATAGAGGAGAGAAAACGGTGCCAGTGAAATGCAGTTAAGCAAGACACCAGTTTCTGAACAGAGATAATGTGAGGGGACTGAAGAATCAATGCATCTTAATCCCGAGCACAGATGCCCAATCTGGCCAGTCCTTGCCTGTTCACAGTATATTGTGTTCTATTTAAGGTTTTATAACTCTAGAAGTGAGCATCACAGACACTTGGGAAATGGTTTAAATAAAGCAAGACACTTGCATCGCTTACAATACTTTAGTAAATAATTGAAATGTTAGACAATACTCATGCGTATCATTTGTACATACCATATTGCGAGGCAGAGTTTGCAGCTCTTCAAGCCACACTTCTGCCTACCTCTACAAACCACTGACTATTATAAACTCTCCCAAACCAAGGGAAGATGCTGCACTGGTGAAAAACTTAAAGCTAGCAGTCCTTTCAGCATGGTCATAATAAAAGAATAAGAGGAAAATCCAGTTGTCATACGGCATTGACCCAAAAGCCAACTCGGTCCAAAACATGAGTCAAGAAGCTTTCATCTAGCAGCGCCCCAGCAGTATTGTGTACCTACATATTCCAAATATTGGAATATAGCAGGTAAAATTTTCATGAAAATGCAATATTTGAAATGGCAATGTAAACTTACGTTTAAAATTTTCCAGCACTTTTTTTTTGCTAGAAATGTAAATTTGTTTGCATTTGCCATTTCGTATACTAGTACTGAAATTTTATTTAAACAGAATCATAAATTATGTTTCACTTTATTCAAATAATTCAAATTGGAAAATAAAATGCATTCCCAGAGTATATGGATAGGTTTCATATGATTATACTATAATAGTGGAAAAATTTGAATGATAAATCAAATAAAGTTGCCATTAGACTATTCGATAAAATGCAGATTCCTGGCTTCTTTTTTAAAATAAATAGCCAGTCATCACAAGACAAATGTTGCACTATTGGAAAGCAAATTCTACCAAATGGGAGATTTTTTGAAAATGATATATAGCCCTAGTCGCAAGACAATTGCCAATCACTCTCGTTCCATTTTTTAGTTTAACTTAATTCACTGACACAAGGGCCTCTCAGAAGTGAGGGCAGGCATCAAGGAGCACAAAAGCGGCAGGTGTCGGGCTCACCTTTGGTCTGCTCCGTTGACCATGATTATAATTTACGAAGAATGTTTTATCAATAACAAATCATCGAAAATATGATTTAATTTCTAGGAAAAAAGGTAAATTGAAACCAGCCATAACCAGGAACAGATAATGGTTGACGCGCAACACCATTCGGGCACAATAGCCCATGTAATTGTAGAGACAGCCAGGTCAATACCTATGCAGTGCACATCCAAATCAGAAGGTATACTTTTGGCTCAACATACATGCCCAGTATTGTGCGTAGTCACATGCCTGATCAGATATACAACAAAGGCACAGAGCAGTGATGTGGAAATGGTTACATCAAAGCACATCGCCCTTCTCCACAGTTGATGAACGCCAATTTAAGTTACTAGAATACAACCACAACACTTATGAATGCAGAATTAAAAACATCATATTGTGAAAACTAGTTGGATTAAATCAATATAGACCAAATTTCTTTGACATTAGCAATCTCCTAAACTTCTCAGCATCATGATCTGAATAAATTCAGAGGAAGACATAGATGTTGAAACATCAGTCTTTCCCCTGTTGCATTAAAGTGTGTTTTGCTCTCAGTTTTCCATGCTCCAGTGTTCCTTAATTTGGGCTAGTCCCCGTGAAGTAGTCCTTATTACTTTATTGTCCTGGCTGCTGAGCACATTATAGTCCTAATATAGTTAGCTGGCTTGAAGTAGGATTCATTCTGGACAGAAAACCTGCTTCTTATCTGCTCAGTTCCAAGTAAATGCCTCAGAACTCATTGGACAGAGTTTCACCTTGCAGCAGGACAGTAACCTAAACCACACTGCTAAGGCTGCTAAGCAATTTTTCAGTTGTATGTTCGTCACTGTTCAAATTAATCACCTGAACTGAATTAAACTGAACCTGCATCTCACGTACTGACGACAGGACTGAAACAAACAGGAACAAAAAATTGCTGCAGTACAGGTTTGACAGAGCATTACCAGGGAAGATACCCAGGGTCTGGTGATGTCTATGGGTCCGGTGATGTATAAGGCATCAGGCAGTCATTGAATGCAAAAGATTTGCAACCAAGTACTTAATGACTTTATTTCAGATTATGTTAATTTGTCCATTTTTTTTGGTAGCCTAAAATAGGAAAACTATGCATAAAAATAACTAATTCCTACAAGCTTCAGTGGATATGAAGCTGACAGTCTGCACGTTTTTTGTTTTTTTTAATTGTGGCAATAAGGTTATTCCAAATGGGAAATTGCAAAGAAGCTTAAGATTTCCAGGTGCAGTGTTTAGTACACACTCAGAAGCGTCCTGCTGATGGGCAGTAATGTTAACAGGAGAAGACCAAGGTATCATCTGAAGTATACCAACAGATTGTAGTTGCCATTTCACTGTTGTCAGCGAAACTGGTTTCTCTCTTGTTGCACTTCTTTCTGTAGAAGTGGTCCAGTTCACAATGGTTTATTTTGCTAGACACTACAATATTTTTTTTCTGCTTCTGTTGTTATTGTTCTGATGATGCCTTAGTCTTCTCCTTGTTAACATTACTGCCTATCAGCTGGAGTGTGTTCTGAACACTGGACCTGGAAATAATAAACATCTTTGCAATTTCTTGCTTGGACTAACCTTCTTGCCACAATATGTTTACTTGGACCTGCACATATCAGCCTGACTCTGTCTATTTCACTTTCTTCTATTTCTTGCAACTGCAGCGCCTCTTTTACTTGCACTATGGGGTAATGGTATTTGGCTACCTGTGGTTTAAAAAAAAGTTAAGGTAGCCAAGATTTACGTCTAACTAGCCAAGTAGTACCGCCAGTGAAACCAAAACCGGAGAAAAAGTCAGTGAAAGTGTGTTTGTTTTGCTTGTTGACTGATTTTTGGAAATCGGTTCAAGGGTTTTTTTCTACAACCTGAAAGGGCAGATGTTTACACTCATTTCCTATTTTTGTTGTGTTTTTCAGCCTGCTGATTGGTGCACAGATTAACAGTAATGGGTCCAGACATGAATGGCTGGATTAATGCCCAATTAACCCTGTCAACCAAAAGTTGGACTGAATTCAATGCAAGCAGAATTTAAGCAAGCCGTTTTATTCTCGCAGCCTGGAGTTATTGATTGCAGGTTTCCACTTACACAAAAGCTCAATTTAAAGTGACTGAAAGGGGCTGGAAATGAAATAACCACAAATCAAAGAGGGGTGCATCCACTGCACACCCACCAAATATCTATTTTATAGTAATGTCAATAACTGTGATAACACAGTTAAATCAGATATAAAATCTGTATTGACAACAATGTCAGGATTGTACAGGCATGGTCTGCCTCATCTCCTTCCAAAGTGTACCACGCCAGAAGTAAGGTGGAGCTGGTCAGCTGAAGATTTGGGCAGTTCTGAGCAGCAATCTCAAAAGATGTCACTCAGTTTTGCTTAATTTTATCTTAGTTTGTTTGATTTATTTTGTTATTTTTGCCTGGAACCTGTGAGGGGGAAGGCAAAGACTTTTTGTCATTTGTTTTCTGTTGGTGTGGGTGCAATCAACATGGCAAACAATGTAGCAATCCCAGAGCTGCCGAATCTCCCTCCCAGGGGTGTCACCTGCCGTGTAAAGTATAAGCCGAATTAGCTTTTGGTTGAATTCTAGTTGTGGAGGAGTGTATGGTCTGGTGGAGAAGCGATTGTCTCAGCCACGCCTGCTGGTGGAGTGAGCACCATCAAAAAAAAATCGATTCAAAGTAATGTCAAAAACTATAATTACACAAATTTCAGGACAAAATCTATATTGAAAGCAAAGTCGGGATTGTATGAGCGTGGTCTGGACCACCTCATCACCCTACCTTCCTGCTCAACTCCTCCCACCCAGAGCTGAAAAATAACAAAACGGAAACTCCACACAGACATAACACTGACATAACACTGTTGTACACATGACATCATGACAGCTGTCACAAGATGGCATAACAGTGATAGGTGATATAAACCAGCCATAACCATATAAATTCATATAAAACTCTCTCTTACTTTCATCTGTAAATTGTATAATAAAATAGCCCTACAATACTATGTCTGCTTTTTGTCTTTTGACATAACCTGACATCATCTGTTATGCCATCTTGTAACAGCTGTTATGTCAGCCTTATGGAGAGGGCTTCAAGGAGCGTTACCAAAAACTGTATGTAGGAATCTCATGAAACTATGGGAGGAGATATGCAATGCGACTAAATAATGCATTGGCCATGATAAATAATCTGGACCCAATGTGCCATATTTTCTGGAATCATCTTCACATGGTGCATTGGCGCAGTCACTGGTGAGGTGCGTGGGGCACTGGCCATGGCTATTGAATGGTGGCTTTTTTCTGAGGTGAAACAAGGTGTGCACACATCAAAATTTGTACATATTTTCTTCTGTCAGAATTTCAATAAAACTGAAATGTTTATTATGGACTAGTTTTAATTTCCCATTAAACCTGTAGCTAAATAATTTCAACGCGCTATTATCTAACTATGAAATACTAACAATATTATCTTTAACGTTTAAAATAAAACCAGGGAAGATCCTAACGTACGAGGTATGAACTATCGCTTAAATAAGAAAACAAGACCAGACAAGCCTGGTTTAGATGTGGCTATTTGCCTACTGTCTAACCTACTAAGCTAACATTCAATTTAACTGAAAAAGTTATAGCTACCTTGGTAACATAGAATCCAAACTTACAAACTATTTAAGATAACGATTAGTGGACATTATATTAAATGATTTCTCAGATAAATTCTAACAAGGAAATTAGATAGCTAAGGTTTGCAACAGCAAACTTAATAGCTAGCAAATATCTTTTTTGTTAACCAAGCTACCTGTGGGTTACCCGAAAAAAACTGTCACCAACTTTTCACAAAGAGAGGCATTGATACACTGATATTTTTTAAGGCAATCTCCACTGCTTGCTTTCTCCTAGCTCGCATGGACTTGAAGTGTAAGCCAACTCGGCATAGCCGTTTGCTCGGCCATCTTGCTCTGCTTTGTGTATTTTTGTACATACTGCCTAAGTCATATTGCACGTTTTAACAAGGTAAGTAAGTCACAGATAATAGAAAACCCTGATTGTTGCCCGGTCCTGCAAAAATTATAACGCACGATTAAATAATTAATTCATGAATGCATGAATACATGAATGATATGGCTTACTAAACTGAACTGAGCCATTTTCTTGTGAGTGGAAATCGGGCATTTGGGGTTTGCACACGTTGCGTATGCAACTGTCTCCTTGGTTATTAGCATGATCCAAATATTTTAACTTGATGTTTTGGCTTCCTAGTGATGTAGCCTGCCCTTCAGACAAAAAAAACCAAACACATCTTGTTGTTTATCAGTCTCTTTAATATTGAACACAAATTGAAATTGAAAACATTGTGCAGTTTAGTTCTCTTAACAGCAAGATAGGCTACATAAGACTACTCAGTGATGTTGGTAGTAACCAGTAGGCTACATAGGTGTATTCGTCATTGCTTGTTTAACCCCTTAAGTCATACGAGTTTTTTTCCTTTTTTCAGCCTGCAATTTCCAATCACTATGGTAACGGGATATTCCGTTTGAAAGCGTTAAAACCTATTTTTACATTCCATTGCTTTAGTGACAACCGTTCCTTATTTTGTAACATGTGGGTGGGAGAACAAGTGTGGGGGGACCTCACTTTCTCTGCATTCTGGAAATCCACATAAATAAGAAATAAGGTAATGTCAATGTTTTTTTCAAAAATGTGCTAACTTGGAGAAACTACAAAATTACTTATACTTACTTATAGAACAGTATTTGCAATTTAGTTGCAGAGAAAATACGTTAATTCCATCAGTGTAAAAAAATTCTATATAACTTCAGTTCATCAATTAATGTTATTGAAGGCTTGCGTAAAATAACACAGCATTTTTTTTGTCTGCGTTAACGCAACTGTAGCATTTAGTTGTGCATCGGCAAACAGTTATTGAGATTTTATGCCAAAAAAGGTTGACGTTTTACAACAAAGAATGTATTTTGCAATGCCTACGTTTAAATAGATTACTTCCTTTGGTGGAGTTCCAAGGAATCTCTCATCTGAGTGAGTATTTCTGAGGAAGACCGTGAAAACACATTCGACAATACAATAATGGGCATTTTCAGTGATGTGACCACATTTACATTGTTTATCATACACTCTTAAAATATTGTATTATTATTTAGTATGTTTATAAATAAGGACCTCAGTGAGTATATTAGTATACAAGATGGCATTATTGTGATCCGGTTTTTTTTTTCCAGGTTAAAACATGTTATATACAGTACTGTGCAAGGAATTTAGGCAGGTGTGAAAAAATGCTGTAAAGTAAGAATGCTTTCAAGAATAGAAATGTTAATTTATTTGTATCAATTAACAAAATGCATGAACTGAAGAAGTGAATGAACAGAAGGAAAATCTAAATCAAATCAATATTTGGTGTGACCACCCTTTGCCTTCAAACCAGCATCAATTATTCTAATTTGCACAAGTCACACTTCTACTGTGTTTGAGCTTCTGTAACTTTGTTTCAGTGATATTTAAAGTAATTCTGACTATTGGAAAATAAACCTTTCAGAAGAGACCAGGATTATGCCTGTAGTCAAAAGGGTTCAAGAATAGTAACTATTTTATTTTGGGCATGTCATTTTTGAGGTTGTGTCAAAAAAATGGTAAATACTTAAGGGGTTAATTACATTACATTTATTACACGTTTATTTCTCCTGCTTGTGGGATTTATATCAAAGACAAACTGAACAGCATATGATCTATGAAAACTGTGAACTGATTTCTGACTAGGTTGATAATGCACACATTGCATGTGACAGCCCAAAAATGAGCAATACGCCACAGACAGGGCTGCGACTTGTGTCTTACACCTGGGTTGGGCAGGTGGAAATGCAGACCTTTCTGACCAGCAATAACCTACACCAAAATGGCAATGAGCTGCTTACTCTGGACTGACACACCCTGGGCAGCATATCTCCTTCCATTTCGGCACAGGGTGAGCCATCAGCCAGAAAATAGGGCCCGGTTGCTCAGAGTTTGGTCAATTGAACTCCACCCATTTAATCCCCTCATAGGAATAGATGGAAATAGCGGTCTGATGGAGAAGCGGATTGCCTCAGCCATGCCTACTGGAGACAGCACGTGCGATTGGGTTGTGTTCACTAATCAGCCCAGGTGCGTAAAGTGTTCTTCTCAACAATCAGGGCCAAGACCAGGAGAGCGAGCTTGTGGTGGAGTTTTTGTTTTGTTGTTGGTGGATGGAAAGATAACGTGGAGGACCTGTTCAGCTGAAAAGTTGACCAGCTCCAAGCAGTGATCTGAAAAGATGCCACTTGTTTTATTTTCTTTGTTATTTTAGTTTGTTGTTTTATTTTGTTACAGAATCCATGAGGGAGAAGGGTTTTTATTCTTTGTTTTCTGTTGTTGTGGGTGCGTTCTCTCTCTCCATCTGGAATACGATGCAATACCAGAACCGCCAAATCTTCCTATCAGGGGTGAGATTTTTGGTGCCAAAACTCGGGAGAGAGTGGTCTCAACGTAAGCCGAACTAGCCAATTCTAGTTGATGTCTGCTCTGATTAGTACAGGTTATTTGAACTGGGACTTTGGCAGTTAGGATGGGTACAGTAATAGCCTAGTCTGAATGCAGCACATAATTCCTTATAAATGTTTGTCATGAAAAAAAAAAGATTCTAAACAAAAGACATGCAAAAGGAATGAAAAGCATGCAATTGTGCAGATATATTCTCATGATAAAGATATTGATTGTACCCCTACATGCTTCTAAAGGTGAATCTTGTGTTTTTTATTTTATTTCCACATTGTGAGCAGGCCTGAATTGCACCTGCTCTGTCTGTTGTTGACAGTATTACATTTAATGTAGTGAGTGCCTTTTGGAAAAATAAATATCGCTATGATGCAAGGATGGTGATCGCGGTCTGTGATATTCGGTCCAGTGAATCAGTCTTGGCACCGCCTGCTGGAGGAGAGAGCACACGCTGCATTATGCCCAGGTGCTTAAAGTGTGCTTCTCTCAATATGTACCAGGACCGGGAGCACACTCTGAGAGAGACACTTTTCATTTTTGTTTTGTTGGGGGCACAGCAAGATAAGGAAGATGCAGTTGAAAAGCTGTCACTTGTTTTGCGTTGTTTTTTGCCTTTATTATTTTTATTTATTATGTTGGTCAATTTATTATCTAGTCTACCTCAGGTAATACAACTTGCGGGCTTTTCAAAGAAGAGTACCGGAAACTGGTACTCGGTGAGCAAACCGGAAGTAACATGTCGTAACAGGGCACATTCTCCCTCTCCATGCGGCAACAAACAGCAAAATCCCGGAAGTGTCGCATCTCCCTTCCCCTCACACAGGGTATGACATTGTCATCTGTGATTGATTCACATGTCAATCCGGATTTATGACTCCTTATGAGATCAGAACTAATTTACAGGACATGTCCTGCTTTCAATTCAGATTGTGTGGAGCCTACTTGGCTATCAGTTTTCTTTTTGTCATATAATTGTATAAAACTTAACATATAGACCTAGCCTATGTAGTGGCGGCCAGTGTGCTGAAAAATAAACAAAGTGTTATCTCAAAACCAAGCAGGAGCCTAAATGTGGATAGGAAAATTCTGCACAAGATGCAAAGAACAATAATCTCAGAATAAACCGGTAGGCTTTTTTTTATTTTACCACTTGGTCTTTGTTATTCAGTGAATCAATTGTTTAATTGTCAATCAGGCAATTGGGGGGGTCGCTTTGCCTGCTTGCCTCACATCGGCAGGTATCCCAAAATGCCTTGCAGACATGAAAACTCCCAATCGAAATGAATCGGTTCTGGTTCTGGTTCTGCCTGTGCATGAATTGCCATGTTTGACCATGAGAGAGAACATTTTAAATATGCGGTATTCATTCCGTCATGCCACAAAATCAATTGCATGTCTAAAACAGCCAATGATTGTGTAGAAAAAACTTTAGTTTGTTAACCAAGAAATGAAATTAATCAGAAGCCTACAGTTTATACACTACTCACCCCCATTCCATGTACATTTACGATGCTTTTACATCTCCATCGCTTTGGCATATTCAGACAAAACTTTTATGTATGCAAGCAACATTAAAACGATAACAGTAGCTATCCCGTGAATTTATCTACATAAATTTATTGCAAGCTAGTTAACTAAGCATCTAAGAACACTAACAAGATATAACCATCTATAGTATTACTGTTTACTTTATCCTCTGGTATAATGCAAGTGTCAGGAGCGGGAAAAGCACCAGCTGACTCCTGCCCCCTCCACAGTCCTATTATTTTTATGTGCAGAACCCACCCACCACAAGGAGCTCAGGACAAAGCAGGTAAGGCAAAAATTTTATTTTTGCACGCCACAACCTCGCACCAACCCCGCCCTACCTACTTCCCCCAAGTCCCACCTACTAGACACCCCCCCTTCCCCCACAGAGCCCCCACGCAGGCAGGAGCACACACCCAGCACAACACACAAAGCCACTAAGGGTTACCCCTCACACCTGCACACGCCCAAAAGTTTAAAACACAAGTGTCCCGCTCAGGCAACCCCTGCGCCACAGCCCCGCCCAGAAGGGGGGGGGACCTCTACCCTCTAACTGGAACTCAGGCGGGGTCTCACACGCACTCCCACCTCGCACTCCCGCACACACACACACACAAACACACAAATAAAGCAATAAAGGTAGTGAGCCCACACCTCCTGACTGGGCCTCACTACACAAAAAAAAGAAAGAAAAAAGAAAGAAAATAAACCCAACAAAATAACAAAACAATTCCCCCCTCCCAGGCCCGCCGCCTCCCACTGTCCTTCGGTCTATGGCTACTGGCCCACGGCCCGGACTGTTCTGCTGGCCGCTGCACAAAAGTTCAGTTCCGTTATAGGAGCCCCGGCTGCGCCTAGCCGCTGGGAAGCGAGTTGGCGCTGGCCCCAGTGTTGGATCTCGCCTTACTGTTCTGCAGAGCGGGAGATGGAAAGTTTGTCCGCCCTCCTCAGCCGTCTCCCCTCGCAATGTTGTTCCAGAAAAACAGCGCAGCGTCCTTAGGACCAGCCCAGTCCTGCACGGCGCTGCTCCTTCCCCAAATCCCGCAACGTTCCGCGGCTCTGTCCCGGCGCAGCTCGCTCCAAAAGTCTCTCCGTGCAGCGGTATTACTGTCCGGGTTTGCAGCCACGCCAGCCACCGCAACTTCGGAAGACGGCGGCCCAAACCGAAAGAGGAGGAGAAAAAAAGAAACGTTAACAAAAACCACTCATACAAACAGAAAAATAACCAAACTGTTTCAAACCCCTCAACAACATTCACCCCGAGTCTCTGTCTCGCGTCTGCCCCTTACCTGCTTATTTTAAGCACAGCCTCGTCAGACAAACACGAAACAGCTGTGCCACGCACCCAAACCCGGTAGCTGGCACGTCACACACACGGATACATGTGCACGCCGAGCCCCAATTAATTCTCCGGCAAATTCAGTCCCGCTGTCAGGTTCCTGACACAAGTCTCTCTGTTAATAGCATTATATGGATGGAATGTTGACACACAAGGTTGGGGAGTGGGCTAGAACAACGTGTACATAGACAGTATTATGTTCATGTTCATGATTCTTAAATTTCTATGTTCTGTTAATAAATCTTGTTAAATTGGGAAACTACACTTATTAATGGTGTTTTAGGCAATAATACTTTCTGGCCTTCTAGTCTAAAAGCAAAAACAAAACAAAGACTAAAAGCCAAAACTCCAACATAAACAGCAATACAAACAGCACACAGGTACAGAATGACAAAACATGGACATAGGCACATAAAACCACATCAGGGTCCAAACACTAAAGAATAAAAGTTTTAAGCCTGGACTTGAAAGAATTCATGGAGGGGGCAGATCTGTCTAGGTGCTGCAATAGCGAAGGCGCGGTCACCCCTGAGCTTGAGCTTAGCTCTCGGGACAGCCAGGAGCCCCAAGTTTGACGACCTTAGGGACCTGGAGGTGGAATAAGGGGTTAAAAGGTCTGAGATATAGGAGGGGGCCTGCCCATACTGGGCTTTGAAAACAAACAGGAGAACCTTAAAATCAATTCTGAACTGCACTGGAAGCCAGTGGAGAGAGGCCAGAATATTGTCTCTCTTCTGGGTACCCGTCAGGAGCCTGGCAGTGGTGTTCTGAACCAGTTGCAGACAGGATAGGGATGACTGACTTATCCTGGTATACAGGTGTGACCTGGCATAACACCACCCGATTACGCCACCTTGGGAATTACCCCCAAGGAAATTGATTGGTGATCAATCCCCACATAGGTAGGTTCAACTAAATGAACAAGCAGAGACGTGGATTCAATAATAAAAACAGAGCTTATTCGTTACAATCATAAAAACACAGTAGAAAACCCCACACAAAAACCCACAGGATCCCCAAACAAAAATTAGCCAGTAGGTCTTCCCCGCCACTAGGGGCACTACTGGGTGCGTGCGAGTACGGGTCCGTGGAGGGTGGAGGACTTACCGGAAGTGGAACCGAAAGGTCACTCACTCATGAAGGTGCCAGCAGACATACACACACACGCACTGTAAATCGGTGAGATACGGACACGGTGAATCAAATATTCTACTTCTACACACACACTATAACATGCAGTGAAAAGAACGGCACCACTTCCAACGGCGCCATTGCGATCTCCACACCAAACCACGCACTGCAACGTAAACAGTAAGCCGACCCAAGCCCCAACTCGATCAACAGTTGGTTTGTCAGTAGTAAAGATATATTAAAAATACAAATAAATATGGAACCCCAGGGAAAAGGTGGATACAACACAGTCTAAAAACAGCAATGCACCACGTAGCCAGTTACTGGCGTATTCATAGAACTGGAGCCCCGCTATCCACGTTCCTTAGCTCTTTAATGAGCCTATGCGATAAGCAGCTAGCAATGTCCTATAATGCCATAAAAATATTTGTTAGTGCACATGTAGTGTGGCGTTCTTGTAAACGCAATATCGTAGCACATTTTAACTATGACATTACCTCGGAAACAAAATGCTTTCCTACTCCTACTGTTAAACAAGATAAAGATTCAAATAAATACCACAATAGGCTATGCATGTGCAGTCTCAAGCTCCACCACCTTACGTGGCTGCAAGCAAACTGAAACATACCTTGACGTCAGACAGGAACAGGGAGGAACAAGAATCCCAAACAGGTAATGCATGTCCTTGTACCAGGTTACTGCAGTGTATATATATATATATATATATATATATATAGGCTCCCAGAAATGATTGGTCTGCGCGTCAGCAAACCAGATACCTGAATGCACTTTAACCTAGCCTATTCGCTAGTTAGGGTGTTTGTTAGTAATCAGTAACTTACAACCTGTTACATCTACCCCCAGGTTTTTGTGTCGTAGTCCCGGCAACATACTTAATTCCAGGGCCTGAAAATCGCAGAAACCATGTCACTGGAACCAGGTACCTGGAGGTTCACAGGATCCCTCACTGTACCCACTGTTGTCTCTGGTAAGTGATGGATATTAGTGAGTCTTCCTGCCGTGGCATGAGTGGTTCGCCGTGGTATAACCCTGCTTGGACCTGGGATAGCCTGAGGAGAGATTGGCACCACAACAGCTGGATTAGGATGTGGAATTTGTACTCCCGATGTGGCCAATGTCTCTGTTGCAACACACAGATCCTCATCCTCTGGAACATCTTCCTCTGTTGGGTCCCCTACAGGTGCATGGTCCTTCAAATCCCCAAAATCAAAGTCAGGAGCCAAGTTTGTTGGGACTGATTTCAGCACAGTTCGATGAACATGCTTTATCTGTTGCAGATTATCGAGTGGTGCGATGGTATACACAGGCCCTCCACCTGCTGGTGCCTTCAGGATTCAGTACATGGTGGGGCTCCAATGGTCCTGGATTTTATTGCGACCTCTAAAGCCCCAGTCTCTCAGGTACACCAGCTGATTCTCGTTTAGCTATCACCCACCTTTTGGTCGTGTGTAGCCTTTCTCCGTTGAGCTGCTGCTCCTCTTGCCCCCTCATAGGCCACCTGCAACCGGCACTGATGTTCCTGGACCCAGTGTACCACACCCTCTGGTGTAGGTTCCTTCACTCCTCCCAGCATAAAATCAATAGGTAGCTGCGGTTCCTGGCTGAACATTAGGTCGAAGGGTGACTCACTGGTTGCTTGATGGATGGTGGTGTTGTAGGCGAAGGTAACTTGGGGAAGGTACTCAGTCCACTCCCTTTTCTTAGGCAATGGTAGTGTCTGTAATAGGTTGTGGAGAGTACGGTTAAACCGTTCACACTGACCATTTCCCTGCGGGTGATACAGTGTGGTATGGGTCTTCTGAATGCCGTACAGCTCACATAGCTGTTGGATTAGGGTACTCTCGAAATTCTGGCCTTGGTCAGAGTGGATTCTGGCCGGTACCTCAAACTTATAAAACCACTAATGCACAAGCACCTTAGCTACTGTTGAACCGCATTGGTCTCTGGTGAGGACCACCTGTGTGTATTTTGAAAACACGGTCATGATTAAAACTTGTTCCCTAACATCTCTTGCAGGCTCCATAAGGGTAAAATCAATAGCTAAGATTTGGTTTGGCCTGGAAGTGAGCAAATGACCCATGAAGGTCCTGACCTGAGGTTGTGTAGCTTTAGCTAAGGTGCAGCACTCACAGTTTTGGCACCAATCTTTGATGTCTTGGTACATCCCTGGCCAGTAACACCTTCGTCTCACCAAGTCAGTAGTACGTTCCACCCCCTGATGTCCATGGACGTCATGTAGCTGGAGAAGCACTTCCTTCTTCAGTGCCGCTGGTAGGAGCAGCTGGTAGACTTCCTCCCCACCATCCGGTCGAAGAATGCACCTGTACAGAGGCCCATCCAACTCCACCACCCTGTCCCACTGGCACAGCAGTTCCAACACCGGCTTCGGGAGCAACCTCCTTTCGCTTGAGCCAGGGGTCCATCCACTCTGCCAGAACCCCAGAATGGTGCCAATGGTCGGGTCCGACTCCTGTATTGCACAAAGGTCTGTAGCAGAATGGTATGACAGGGCAGAAATGGCGGCTTCTATCACCTCCCCCTCTCTGTCCTGATTGCCGCTCGTACGTAAAGACTCTGGGAGGAGTGTGCCAGGGACAGCCTTCTCAATCATGGAAGTGCCATCAGGTGTGTATTGTTGAGAGAGTGAATCTGCATTCCCATTAGAGCGACCAGAGCAACATTTAATAATAAAATTAAATGCCGATAACTGTGCAGCCCAGCGTTGTTCTGTTGCGCCTAACTTTGCCATGGTGAGGTGGCTCAAAGGGTTGTTATCCGTGTAGACGATGCATTGTTGACCCAGCAGGTACTCCCGAAACTTCTCAGTTCACTCCAGATAATGGATATATTTTTAAAAGTAGGCCTACAAACAGGAGGCGGAGAGGTAACGAGGGAGCAATCGCTAACTGGTGTGTGGACCATGGCTATTGTGGAGCGACTAGCAGACAGTCTAGTCATGTCACAAAGCAAAAGTAATCTCAAACTGAGTTCAATGTTCTTCAGTGACCTTGGAGATATGGTAGAACAGGAGATTTGCAGCATGAATGTGCAGCTGACAAATCCACAGAAATTGTGTGATGCAATGGAACAGAATTTCAAAGGAGTGGAATCTATGCCACTAAGAATTGAGGCTGTTTTGAGAGCAAAAGAGGCCCTACCCAGTATTCGTATATTTATTCCAAATAAAGTGCTCAGTAAGGGCATGTTATTTAAATCACTGTCTTGTGGATTATAAGATAGTATTTTTTTTTACACATATTACTAGCAAGCTGAAACTGTAGTTGTGTACAACTACCACCGTATTACTACTTATGCATTATCCAAAAGAACTTTTAATCTAATGCTGTTTATAGAACGGATAGATCCAGTCCATTGTCTCTTTTGGTCAGTTTGCGTTCCAGCTATGCCAATATCCATGGTATACGCACGGCTAAATGGAATGTTTTAATATTACTCCGCATTTGTAGATCACCGTTATCTACTTTGTAACCAAAATTAACTTAACATTGTCATCATTTTGCCGCTAGTAGCCTACCAAATTAAAACAAAATTAGTGATTTTAAAGTGTCCTTCTCAGGGATTTGGAAAGGAGTATGTTCTGAAAAGGAATAGTTGGGCTGTGTGGTGGTTACACACGGACGGAGTTGAGGGGGGACTTCCGGTTTGGAGAGTAAAAGTCAAGTTCATATAATATACGTGTCCGTCTATTTATTGGAATAGATAACAGTCTGGTTCCTGACGTAACATGGTGTCAGAAGTGACAATGGAGAAACAATAGAATAACGACGAGGAAAAGAAGTTTAAAAGTTAAAACAAAGTGAAAATGGAAAGAGGAGCCGCGGCAATGGCGCCGCAGTTAGCGCCGCCAGGCAAGTTCGACTTCACCAACGTGAATGAATGGCCTAGATGGATGAAGCGCTTTGAATGCTACAGAATAGCGTCAGAGTTGAACAAACAATCAGAGGAATTTCAGGTGAATGCTTTTATGTATGCGGCTGGTGATGACGCCGAAGATAAATGTATTACCACTGACGGATGAACAGAAAAAGTCATACAAAGCAATCACGGATTCCTTTCAATGCACACTGTATTAGTAAAAGAAATGTCATCTTTGAAAGGGCAAGCTTTAACCGGCGGAATCAGGAGCCGGGTGAGAGCGTAGAGTCGTTTATAACCGCAGTGCACTCACTCGCTGAGCATTGTCAATTCGGAGCTCTGAGAGAAGAGCTAATAAGAGACCGAATTGTAGTGGGCATACAAGATGCTAAATTATCCGAAAGTTTACAGTTGGATGCAGAATTGACATTAGAAAAAGCCATGACAAGAGTGAGACAGAGTGCAGCAGTAAAAAAGTCAGTGCTAAGAGGGACGGAGCAGGTGTCAGGACACGTCGAGGCAATACAAAAAAAGTACACCAGAGGGACGAAGGTGACAGGAGACAAAGAGGATTCTCAGCCAGCTGGGTGTTACAGATGCGGAAATTCAAGGAAACACCTTTGGAAAGACTGCCCTGCTCGTGAGGCAGAGTGTAGGAGATGTCATAAAAAGGGACACTTTGCAAAGAAATGCAGGTCGTCTGGGGGTGTTCATAACATTACAGAGACACAGGTAGGGAGTGAAGATGAGGAGGACTTCGCTTTCCTAGGAGAGATGTGTTCAAAGGAAACCAGTGAGTGGAATGAACTGTTGTATCTAAATGGGGAAAAGACAGTTTTCAAGCTAGACACTGGGGCTGCAGTTACAGCAATCCCAAGTAGCACATTCTCTATCAAAAGACATGGGACACTGCAGCAGCCTGGGAAAGTGCTGTATGGACCAGGGAATCACAGACTGGAAGTAGAAGGATGCTTTAAAGGGACACTGAGCATCAAAGAGAGTACAACAGAGCAGGACATTTATGTTGTCACCGGACTGTCCAAGCCCCTACTGGGTCTCCCTGCAATAGAAGCCCTCAGCCTAATACAGCGTCTCCACACAGTCGAGGCCCAGCAGGAGAGTGTCAAAGCCCAGTACCCCACAGTATTTTCAGGCTTAGGGAAGTTAAAGGAGCCCTACAAAATAGAGCTGGAGCCAGGGGTTGTAACATATGTTTTGTCAGCTCCGCGCCGAGTACCCCTGCCGTTGCGTGACAAGGTGTGGGCAGAGCTGAAACGCATGGAGGATATAGGGGTGATTTATAAGGTGACCCAACCCACATCATGGTGCGCAGGGATGGTCGTGGTGCCCAAGGCACAGTCCCCGGGGAAGATACGGCTGTGTGTGGACCTAACGCAACTGAATCAGTGGGTGCGGAGAGAGAGACATATCCTCCCAGCGGTAGATCACACACTAGCTATGCTGGCGGGGGCGAAGTTGTTCACGAAGTTGGATGCGACCTCGGGGTTTTGGCAAATCCCGTTGTCTGAGGAGAGTTCACTCCTGACAACCTTCATCACCCCATTTGGGCGATACGCATTCAGTCGCCTACCGTTCGGGATCTCGTCTGCCCCAGAGCATTTCCAGCGTCGCATATCGCAGATGCTGGAGGGGTGCCCAGGAGTGGTGTGTCATGCTGATGACATACTAGTGTATGGAGACGATGTGCAGCAACATGATGAAAATCTGCATCAAGTCCTGAAGAGACTGAGGGAAGAAGGCCTAACGTTGAACGAAGGAAAATGTGAGTTTGCTAGGGACACTATCATGTTCCTGGGCCACTGTGTTACAGCAGATGGAGTGACACCAGATCCAAGCAAATCAGAGCGATCATGGAGATGCCTGAACCAACCGGAGTAGAAGATGTGAGGCGAGTGATGGGGATGGCCAACTACCTGGGCAAGTTCTTGCCTCACCTGGCATCATACACCCGTCCGATCAAAGACCTGCTCAGTGAAAAGAATGAATGGTGCTGGGGAGCACCGCAGAAAGAGGCATTTCAGAAATTGAAGACTGAACTGAGCTCATCGCGTGTACTGGCTCCATACTCACCGACAGCAGAGACGTGCGTAGCAGCTGATGCCTCATCCTTCGGCCTTGGGGGTGTATTGAGCCAACAGCAGACAGACGGAACATGGAAACCGATTGTGTTCGTATCCAGGGGCCTGACAGATGGAGAAAGAGGCTTTGGCAGCTACATGGACATGTGAACGTCTGTCATCCTATCTCCTGGGACTGAAGTTCAGATTGGAGACAGACCACAAACCACTAGTGCCACTGCTGAGTACCAAGCCACTGGATGAGCTCCCTCCAAGAGTATTGAGGTTCCGGCTGAGGCTCTTAAAGTTCACGTTCGATATTGTGTATGTGCCTGGGAAGTGCTTAATAACAACAGACACACTATCAAGAGCCCCTGTAAAACACACATTTACACAAGAAGAAAAAGAAAATGAGGCAGATGTCAAAGTGTACGTGGACACAGTCATTCAAAGCCTTCCCGCCACAGAAGCAAGAATGAAGGTGATCCAAGAGAATCAGAAAGCAGACCCTATCTGCGCAAAGCTGATCAAATACTGCGAGATTGGGTGGCCGGAGAAACATGCCCTCTCACCAGAGCTGGGACCATACTGGCCTGAAAGAGATAACTTCACAGCGGCTGGAGAGCTGCTACTCAGAGGCCAAAGAATTGTGATTCCCCATGGCATGAGATAAGCAATCCTCCAAAATCTCCACAGCGGTCACCAAGGGATCGCCAAGTGCAGAGCAAGGGCCCGCCAGTCCGTCTGGTGGCCAGGACTGTCTGCACAAATCAGTCAGCTGGTGGAGAGCTGTACCACATGTTCACAACATAGGGCAGAGCACAGAGAGCCCTTGCTGACCACTCCTGTGCCAGAGAGACCCTGGCAACGGGTGGGTACGGACTTATTCTTCTGGGAGAAGAAGACATACCTCCTGGTAGTTGATTATTTCTCACGCTACATTGAAGTAGCCCATCTCAATGTAGCCTCTGCAAACACAGTCATTGCAGCTCTGAAGGAAGCGTTCAGTCGCCATGGAATACCAGAGACAGTTATGTCAGATAATGGGCCGCAATACAGCTGTGGACTGTTCGAAGAGTTTGCCAGGAAGTATAGCTTCACACATGTTACCAGCAGTCCAAGATACCCGCAGGCGAACGGGTGGAGCGAGCAGTGGCTACCGTAAAAGGACTGTGGAAAGGAGGTGGTGATAAAACAAAGGCGTTGATGACATACCGTGCCACGCCTCTGGGGAGTGGTTATTCCCCGGCGCAACTCCTCATGGGGAGACAGCTGCGAACCACCATACCACAGCTCCCAACATCCCTACTTCCCCGCTGGCCGAACATCAGAGGGTTCAGGCAGTCTGAGAAGTGGGCAAAAGAGAACCAGCAACGCAACTACAACCAACGCCACAGAGCCCGTCCTCTACCTCCGCTGCAGCCCGGGCAAAATGTCTGGCTCCCAAGAGAGAAAATACAAGGGACGGTTATGCAACCTGCAACAACACCCAGGTCCTACATAATACACACAGATGAAGGTCAGGTCAGGAGAAACCGCACTCACATGCGCACAGTACATCATCCACAACCACAGACACCATCTGATATACCTGTTGAAACCCCAGGGCTATGTAACAATGACACACACACTCACATTACTAGGGACACAAACAATCTCAAACATACTAACACATCATACATGACATCTTCAGGCCGAGTGTCACGCCCACCAGAGCGTTTGGACTTGTAACAGAGAGTTCTGTCCATTGTTAGGGGTGTTTTATTAGTTACTCATTATTTACCCCTGGCATGTTCTACTTGGTTTGTTTTATTCTCCTGTGTGTGTGTGTAAAATGTTATCCACTTTCATATAAAATGTTCTTTGTGGATAAAAGAAAAGATATGTTGTTAAAAAAAAAAGAAAAAAAAAAGAAAAAAAAAAGGGAAACGTGTGTTCTATATAGAGGATAATTATAATCTGTGATGTTCGATTCAGTATGGGATACCTGTATGAGCGGATTTGAGTTGTTGATAAATGTTTGATAACATGTTTAAGAGGGATTCTTACTTAAAAGAAGAGATGTTCTGAAAAGGAATAGTTGGGCTGTGTGGTGGTTACACACGGACGGAGTTGAGGGGGGACTTCCGGTTTGGAGAGTAAAAGTCAAGTTCATATAATATACGTGTCCGTCTATTTATTGGAATAGATAACAGTCTGGTTCCTGACGTAACAGAGTAGGATAGGAATGGAACAAATACAACTAAGGCTACATACTCGGATTTAAATACCAGCAAGACCACCAAACCCCGGTGAAGCAAATGATGACTCATAATGATGCTATGAGTTCTTTCATTAAATGCACGTTATATGACAGTGCCCAGATAAACATCTACAACAAAGGCAAATGACTTGTGTGTCAGTGTTGTCAGGTGTAACGTAAACTAGAAAACTAGCTAGCAAACTTTAGTGCAGTGGGGATACATTATTGCTAACTAAAATTAGCAATACTGTTGCTTAGCTAGTGCAGCGGGGATATATTATTGCTATCTAACGTTGCTTAACTAATGCAGTTGGGATGCATTGCTGCCATCTAACGTTAGCAATACCATTGCTTAGCAACCAATAAACTAGCCTACTGTTCAGCGGAAGAATAGATTTACCATAAAACATAGTTCCATTAAAAACACATTCATTTACAGTTTGTCCTAAATTTTGAAAGACAAAAGTGGGTGGCACGGATGGTGCAGTGGGTAGCACTGCTGCCTCACAGCAAGGAGGTCCTGGGTTTGAATCCCCGTCGGCCGGGACCTCTCTGTGCAGAGTTTGCATGTTCTCCCCGTGTCTGCGTGGGTTTCCTCCGGGTACTCCGGTTTCCTCCCACAGTCCAAATACATGCAGGTTAGGCTGATTGGAGAGTCTAAATTGCCCCGTAGGTATGAGTGTGTGAGTGAATGGTGTGTGTGCCCTGCGATGGACTGGCGACCTGTCCAGGGTGTATTCCTGCCTTTCGCCCAATGTATGCTGGGATAGGCTCCAGCCCCCCTGCGACCCTGTTCAGGATAAGCGGGTTAAGATAATGGATGGATGGATGAAAGACAAAAGTGGTAACCGTTGTATAAAATTGGCACCGCTAGGGGGTGCCAATATCCACGGTATACCATAGGTTCTCGATCCATTATGCTTAAATATTCCATGTATAGCATGCATTTATTCAGTCCTATTTAGCACTCACTCTTATTAAGACATTCATTGCATATTAATTGTGTCGTAGTAAGTATGGTATAATTGGTATAAGCTGGTATATTTCTGTGATCGGGTCAGTGCAAAATGAAGAGGTTATACGCTTGCCATATTTGCTTTTTTTGTCATGCACCTGGAATGCTTTGAGGTTGGAAGTTGGAATGTACAACTGCGAAATTCTGACCTCCGACTGGAACGCAGCTTTGTTGTGTTGTGGAAATCTGTAAAAATCTGTAAAACACATGGTTAACACGCTAGTCACATAGGTTAGCTACTTTTCTACCATGTATAAATTGACAACAAGCTCTACAAACGTCTCTTGCTCTGTTTCTGTGGGGGAAATTAAGTCCATCACACCAGCAAGGGTGGGCTCACAACAGCTGTGTAGTAGAGTGCTCACATTTGCCAATCCCACCTATCTTCTTCCATTGCTCCAAGGTCCAGTTCCGGAGCATGGCCATTGTAGGTGCTTTTAACGGTAGACAGGGGTTAGCTTGGGCACTCTAAACGGTCTGCAGCTGTGCAGCCCCATATGTAGCAGGGTGAAATGCACTGTATGTTGTGGCACATTCTTCCCATAACCATCATTAAAATTTTCTGTGACTTATGCCACAGTAGCCCTTCTATCAGTTCGGACCAGATGAGATAAAATTTTCAAAGCGGTGCTAGGTCTACAGAGAAGAGAGTGATTATACTAGGCAAATTCATTTATTTCATATTTCACTGTTAGCTACTTCAAGTCAAGTCAAGTCAACTTTATTTGTATAGCACATTTACATGCAGCAACAGCTGAAACCAAAGTGCTTTACAGATTGAGGAACAATAAAAATAAGGAGCATAAATGCAGATAAAAGTGCAACAGTACCAAATAGAATACAATATAAAACAATATATGATAATAATTTTAAAAGGAGAGAAAATAAAAGGGCTAAAAGCAATTAAAAACAATAAACAGTAAAACAACAGAAGCCAGGGACCGAACTAGGACAAAGTAGTAAAGAAGGATGGCTACGTGGGGGGGAAGGCCAGGGAGAACAGGTGGGTTTTCAAAAGGGATTTAAAAACCTCTAGGGTCTGAGCGGCCTGTACGTGGAGGGGGAGGCTATTCCACAACTTGGGCGCAGCAGCCGCGAAAGCTCTGTCTCCCCTAGTTTTCAGCCTAGTTCTGGGCACCACCAACAGTAGCTGGTCTGCTGATCTAAGGGATCTGGAGGGGGTGTGGCGGTGCAGGATCTCGGAGAGATAGAGAGGGGCCGTTCCATGCAGCGCTTTAAAAGTGGTCAAGGCTAATTTAAAATCAATGCGGAAACGCACGGGCAGCCAGTGTAATGCAGACAGAACTGGGCTGATGTGGTCATGTTTCTTTGTCCTCGTAAGGAGGCGCGCAGCTGCATTTTGCACTAGTTGTAAGCGGCGGAGCTGGGACTGGTCAATCCCTGCATAAAGTGCATTACAATAATCAAGGCGGGTGGTGACGAAAGCGTGTATCACCCTCTCCAGGTCTTTCTGGGAGAGGTAGGCTTTAGTCTTGGCCAGGAGTCTGAGGTGATAAAAACTGTTTTTTACGACAGTGCTAACCTGCTTTTCTAATTTAAAAGCACTGTCAAAAATGACTCCAAGGTTTCTGACCGAGGTCGAGAGATTAGAACCCAGGGGGCCAAGAGCATCGACGAGGGGGGCCGGGAGGACACTGTTAAAAACAATAACCTCTGTTTTTTCCTCATTTAGGGTCAGGAAATTATTGGACATCCAGCCCTTTATGTCGGCCAGACAGTCTAGTAAGAGCTGTATTGAGGTTTTCCCTTGGAGTTTCTTTAGTGGGAGGTAGACCTGCACATCATCAGCGAAGCAATGAAAAGAGATGTTGTATTTTGCTAGGATCTGACCTAGAGGCAACATGTACAGTAAGAAGAGAGCGGGGCCCAAAATTGATCCTTGGGGCACCCCACAGGTGATGGGGGCCACAGAGGAGGAGAGGTCACCAATCTCAATGGAGAAAGACCGGCCATTTAGGTATGACCGAAACCAGTCAAGGGCGACACCCCTGATGCCTACATAATGCTCAAGCCGAGCTAGGAGAATCGTGTGGTCTATGGTGTCGAATGCTGCTGTAAGGTCAAGGAGCAGCAAGATAGAGGGGTTGCCTGCATCGGCGGCCAGGATAAGGTCATTGAAGACACGGAGAAGGGCTGTTTCAGTGCTATGTCGTGGTTTAAAGCCAGACTGGAATTTATCGTGTAGGTTTTGTTGTTCAAGAAAAGACTGTAGTTGTGAGTGAACTATGCGCTCCAGGACTTTTGAGAGAAATGGTAATTGGGAGATGGGTCTGAAATTTGCAAGGACAGAGGGGTCGAGACTAGGCTTTTTTATTCGGGGCTGGACCACAGCATGCTTGAAGGTAGCTGGGACACAGCCAATGCTGAGACAGGCATTTAGCAGCAGTAGTATGACAGGGAGAACAGAGTCAGGGACTTCCTTGAGAAGGCGTGAGGGGAGAGCATCAGAGGGGCAGGTAGTGGGTCGCAGGTGTTTAATGACATCAGAGAGAGAGGAGAGGGAGACCGGCACAAACTGATCAAAGACAGCAGGCAGGGGGTGAGGGGGGAGAGGAGGGGGTGGGGGGGGGCGAGAGAGAGGGGGGTCTGAGGGCAGAGACTTTACTAATAAAGAAGTTGAGAAAGCTTTCACATAGGGCAGGTGAAGGCACAACAGAGGGGGTATCACAGGGGTTGATAAGGGAGTTAAGGACTTTAAACAGAACCTGGGGTTTATTGCAATTAATTGTGACTAAGTTGGAGATGTAAGTTGTTTTTGCACTTTTGACAGCTGTTTGGTAGGTGGACAGAGCGTTGCGCAGAATTTGAAGGGAGACGTGCAGCCTATCCTTCCTCCACTTTCTCTCAGCACGTCTGCATGCGCATCCAAGAGCGCGCGTGGAATCATTTAGCCAGGGTGTCGGGAGGGTTTTCTTGCGTGTAGACTTAAGAGGTGCAATAGTATTTAAAATTTCAGTGCATGACTCATTAAACTTGGAGAGAAAATCGTCTACATTGGTGATACAGTTTGCATCCATCGCACAGATTGGGAAACTGGCAAAAGCATCAGAGAACTGGACAGCAGTGTCGGGGGTAATCACGCGTGACCGTTGCATGGGTACATGAGAGGAAACAGCAGGGCAGGGAGTTGTAGTTGAAAACACAATAGGTGAATGATCAGAAATACCAGCAGCACATATATCAGTTATATTGACGGATAATCCAAAAGATAATACGAGGTCGAGAGTGTGTCCTTTTTCGTGCGTCGGGGCCATAACGGATTGGGTGAAATTGAGTGATTCAATGAGGTTTAGGAAGTCTCGAGACAGTGGGTGTGATTGGCAGCATACGTGGATATTAAAGTCACCGCACTTCTTAAATGACTCTCACTATGCTACTCAATCGGCTCAGGTGGTCTGAGTCCACTAGTCTAAACCGCCTGGTATACCAGCCAGAACCGATGAGTCCTTCCCAAAAATGTATTTGAGCATTTTCGTGGACTTCCTATCAAACAATGTTAGTTTGGCTTCAACAGCGCCGTAGAATTGTAGCCTATCATTTGGGCTTCAAATGTTACAAATATTAATTTTAACGTTATTTGATCGAATATGGCTTGCTGTAGTTATCTATGGGTAGCTAACTAGCTAGCTATTACGTATTAGGCCACTTTAGTTCTCACTGGTTTTGCTGGATTCCCTCCTATAGCTAATTGCTCAATTCTGTTTTCGCAGATACGCATATTCTCGCACGTTTCTCAACAAACCAAAGTTTTTTATTTTCACGAGTTAAGGGAAACACTTAAGGTGTTTTATGCAACCGGGCACTGAACTTTCCATCCTTCAGAAAATTATCAGCAATTGTCAGTCATTTCTAAAGAAGACACAGCAATGTTTATGTATTTTTATTACCTCTATAGACAACACAGGCAAAGGCATCTCTAACAGCTGCTGATTGGACCTCTGTCAAGGACTCTGTTCTGCGGTTGGAATTGCAAACTCCATGAGCTCCTTCATTGTAGTGGACACTTCTTGCAGTTCCTGGGCTGGCAGGACCACCTCTTCAATTCTATCCTAAATGTAATCGAAGCCAGTATCTTCTCATCGACTGAAAAACAAGCAAAATATACAACAAATTATATCCTACTTGTTCTGAACAATAACAATGCAATCATTTTAACCTTGCCAATTGCTACTCCTATCATTGTAGACCTAGTACAGAAGGTTCACAATATTGCCTGCTGTAATAGAATAAGAATAATCGTATATCATACTCTAACATTAGTGTGATGCTCCTATCCAGTGTGATGCAAACAGTAGTTGCATATGAGGAGTGAAAGGCTTATTTATTCGCCTTTGGAATGTTTTTGCCAATGACTGAGCAGCAAACGACTGACGGTAATTTCAGACTCCTAACGGTCAAGAGAGGAATTACAGCAACAAACACACTCAAACCACTGTCTATCTTTCCCACAGTTTATGAAAGATTCTGCCACTGCAGATTGCAACACTCTCTCCTTCAAATTTGTTTTTTCGTTTGTGTAATATGTGTGTAACTTGCTCATAATGCTGGAATATGGTTGGGCCCTCCCCCAGAACTGTTTTTTGTTATTTAGAATGAATTTACACATTTATATAATAAAGTTGAGGTTGTCTGTCTGTCTATCAATCTAATTGTGTCCTTCAGAATATTAACAACCTCTTCCATCCCTATAATTTCAAACAGACAGTCCTTGCATTTCGGGCTGCTGTAAAGCAACTTATTGTTGTACGTCTGTTTAAAATTACAGGGATGGAAAAGTTTGTTAATATTCTGAAGGACACAATTTGAGATTATATTGATGTATCTATGAATATATTTTCCCCCGAAAATAAATGTACAAAATATACTTTGTGTGTGTTTCAAAGTGGCTCTCCCCCCCTCCAGTTAACACGGTTATATTACAGTCCAGACCCTTTTTTTGCGGTGGGTGGGACCAGAGAGGAAGAGGCGATCTTTGGTAGGACAAAGGTTTAAACCATAAGCACGTTAGTAAGCAATGATTGACTAATTTATAAACCAATGAGAGTCCAGGAGTGAAGCATGTGTTCGGAAATTGCCCGCATTTCCTGGACTATTTCTGATTTAGTCTGACCCCGGGCTGTGTGTAGCTGACTGTTATATATCGATATTTACTGAAAATATTCAACGTACTTAGTTTTGCTCTTCAGCTATTAACTGCAGTGAGACGGACGTAATGAACGGTCTAGTCGGATCAGCAGTAAGGTGTTTGCGGGTAGGATCTGTCTGTTGGACAGGGTTGCGGGTTGATGGGCATCTGTCGTGTTCCTCAGTCAGATTCCTGTGTGCTGCGGCTGGGCAGAAGGACTTCGCAGAGATCGTGAAGAAGGACAAAGTGGTTGTGTTTATGAAAGGGACACCAGCCCAGCCCATGTGCGGCTTCAGCAATGCTGTAGTTCAGATCCTACGGATGCATGGAGTGGACGACTACGGCGCATACAACGTGTTGGACGACCAGGACCTCAGGGAAGGTCAGTGCCATAATGACAAGGATAGCATTGTGTAATGTTAGCTAAACCTAGCTAGTCCCATTTTACCTAACTTATCCTAGCCTACCTAGCTAAGTTAAGTTAATTGAGGAACAGTCAGCTAGCCAGCTGCTTTTCGTGTTTTTCAAATAACCGTGGTTCCAGACAAGCTTGTTCGAACCGGAGTAGCTTCGAATAATGAGCTGGCCTGCAACCACGGTAGCTAGCTAGTTACATATTATAGCTAACGTTAATTAGCATTATCTCGGCAACTAACGCTAGTTTCTTGTAAGGTATGGCTTTTTGCTAACAACCGAGACGACCTATTTGGGCTATTTAAGTAACTGACTAACGCTCAGATGACTTTAGCTAGCTACCTAGCTAGGTTCGTGGCAAACCTGTTGCTTGAGTGTTAGCTACATTTCTAAATTCCTGTCCCCCCGACCACCAGTTGAAGTGAGCTCATCCATAGCTAGCTAACGTTAGTTAGTCTTTATCAGTGAGGAGCAGCTGGACTTATAACGTTAGCGAGCTGTTAAGCGTCTTCAAAATAGATACAGAAGAAACACTGAGGACTTACGTGCTGGGTTTTCAAAACATTTTAAATGTTATCTTGCCCCCACTCTGTTATGTGAAAATAACATCTGCCCATTTGCTCACTCCACTAGGTAAACTGTAAATTACATTCTTAATATCGTTGCTTGGCCTAATCATCACCCCTTGTATGTGATAGGAGTGAAAACCTTCTCTAACTGGCCTACAATCCCGCAAGTCTTCTTCAACGGGGAATTTGTGGGCGGCTGCGACATCCTTCTTCAAATGCACCAAAACGGGGACCTCGTGGAAGAACTGCATAAGTTGGGCATCCGCTCTGCACTTTTAGACGAAAAGGACGGGAAATCTAAATAGTCGAACTAATGTGGGCCAGCCAAGGGGACGGAATCAATTTTATTTGGTCCTGAGGATTGTTGTGTCCAATGTTGCCTGACCAGTCGTGCTGAAAGCTAATACTGTTGTCAGGTGTTACAAAAGGAGAATGCCAAAGTAGCGGTGTATTGTCCTCACGCAGTCCTCACGCAGTCCAAAACCTCAAGCAAACAAAACATTAAGCAAACACTGCTCTCCTGCTGCATACTTTTCAGAGATGCTGGTTTAGTGCACTTTGTATTAAATTGTTGTACAAAAATATATTATCAAATATATTTCTAAAGCTTGTAAAATCTTCACGTTAATAAAAGGTTTTAACGCACAAGTCTACTTCTATGGTGTATGTTTTCAGTGCCAAAACATTGTGTAGCAATCCCATTGTCAAGCAGTTGAAAAGGAGCCTGCAAGCATAGCCTTTTTTTTTTAATCTTTTTTTTTTTTTAATGCAATGACTTGCAGATCTTTTTGCACATTTCCTGATGTTGTATCATACGGCTTGCTCATTTGACTCACCATCCACCAGCATATTGGGGTGAGTTTCCTGAAGCATGTTGCAAAGATAAGAATGTCTGGAGGTATCAAGACATTTACTCATTTCACAATGTTTTCCAACATGGGGGCGACATGGCTCAGGCAGTAAGAGCAGTTGTCTGGCAGTCGGAGGGTTGCCGGTTTGATCCCCCGCCCGGGCTGTGTCGAAGTGTCCCTGAGCAAGACACCTAACGCCCAAATGCTCCTGACGAGCTGGTCGGGGCCTTGCATGGCAGCCAATTGCCGTCGGTGTGTGAGTGTGTGTATGAATGGGTGAATGGAGAAGCATCAATTGTACAGCGCTTTGGATAAAGGCGCTATATAAATGCCTGCCATTTACAATGTTTTCCAAAACCTGTTGCTACTCAAAAAGATGTGAAATTTCAAAAAAATTTCAGGGGTGCCTCCAGGGATTTTGGACCCCACAAAAAGATATCTCATTGGGCTCTACCACCCCACAATATCAAAAGAAAGAAAAGAGCACCAAAATTCATTGGACAGTGACACATTTTGTTATTTTGGTTCTGTATTCTAGCGCTCCGGTGTTTGAAAAGATGCAGTGGCAATGATGTTGAAGTGCAGATTGTCAGTATTTTAGAATGAAGTAATCATTTTTAATATTTGGTTGCACATCATTTCCATGCAATGACTGCTTGAAGTCTGTGATGCATAGATGCTAGGTATCTTCCCTGGTGATTCCCTGCCAAGCCTGTACTGCAGCCATCTTCAGTTCCTGTGTGTTTTGGGGACTTTACCTTCAGTTTTCTCTTCAGCATGCAAAACCTATGTTCAATTGAATTCAGATCTGGTGATTGATTTGGCCAGTGAAGGGTTTCCCACTTTTTGCCTGTCAAAAACCCCTTTGTTGCTCTAGCAATGTGTTTCAGGTCATTGTCTTGTTGCATGATGAAGTGGCATCCAAATACATTTTGAGGCATTTGGTTTTATCTGAGTCCATAAAATATTTCTGTAGACTTAAGAATTTGTTTTGTTCTACTTCTGTCTGCATTCACATCATCAATGAAGACAAGTGAGCCTGTTCCACTGACAGCCATCCTGGCCCAAGCCACAATACCCCTTCCACTATGTTTCACGGATGAGGTGGTGTGCTTTGGATCATGGGCATTTCCTTTTTTCTCCACACATTCCTCTTTTCCCATGTTAGTCTTTGTCTTATCTGTCCACAAGACTTTGTTTCAGAACACTTGGGGTTCTTTTTGCCTTTTTAGGAAACTCATCTCGCCAGGCTTATCAGTGGTTTGCATCTTGTAGTGTACCCTCTGTAGTCCTGCTCGTGTAGTTTTCTAAATATTATAGGCTTTGACTCATCTACACTTGCATCCAGGAGAGTGTTTTTGATCTGTTGGGTCGTTGTCAGGGAGGTTTTTCTTCACCATGCAGAGTATTCTCCAGTCATCCACTATGGTGGTCTTCCTCTGTCTACTGTGTCTTCTGACATAATGAGGTCACAAGTTTTTTTTATTATTTTTTTATTTTAAAATAATGAACCAAACTTTTGACTTGGGCATGCCCAGGATTTTGCAATGTTCCTGATTGATTGATTGTCATTTCTGAGCCTTATGACGGCCAGATTAATTTCATCGACACTGCTGTCTCCCTTATGTTGTCACACCCCAACAACAATCTCCAACGGCAATTGCAAAGTCTAGAATTAAGGCTCGACATCAACAGCTGTCTTCTGCATTCATTTGTGATGCAAATTAAAACACCTGCTGAACGAAACACATCTGTGAAGCCATGTACTTGTAGTTCGGTAAAATGGGGGGCCATGGACAAACGGTTAATCTGATATTGATGAAAATAGCCTCAAATTAAAGATGACAGTCTACATTATATCCTTTCTAAGTGTGTGCGAGCAAATATAAAAAATTATTCTAGAATGCTGAGAATTGGTTGGCTGGCACACACTATGGGGTTGGTTGGCATCATGTTAAAATGCTATAGTTACAAATAATGTAGCTAATAACTAATACAAATTATTTTCAACATTTAATTCAAACAAGAACCAGAAAGCACAAATACTCAATGGGAGAAAATAAATATACAGTACTGTGCAGAAGTCTTAGGCACCCTAGACTTTATTATATATGTTTTTGTGTGTGTGTGTTAGTATAAAAATCTTTTTTTTGAGATTTCCAAATATTCATTTTTACAGAGACATTTTAGCATTTAATTAAAAAAGTAACATATTACTGTATGCAACTAACTACTTTTTACGTAAAAACTTGATCAAGGCTGTCTGAGATCAGGAGCAAGGAGCCAACCAAAGTCTGCAGAAGAACTGTAGCAAATAATTCCAACATGCTTGGAACCACCTCCCTGCTGATTGTTTTATAGAACTGCAGGACAGCGTTGGCTATCTCAGATAAGTGATGCGGTTTTAACGCCGAAGGGTGGTCACAAAAAAATATTGATTTGATTACGTTTTTAAAAATATATTTTTTAGCTTTATTGGACAGTAGAGACAGGAAGAATGGGAGCGAGAGAGAGGGAATGACATGCAACAAATTGTCAGACGGTCGGATTCGAACCGCCGATGTCGCAGCTTGCAATGTGCATGCAGATAGTGCTCTATAGGCTGCGCCACCGAGACACCCTTGATTATGTTTCTTTTTACATTACTAAAATGTATAGTACATTTATTTAGGACCTTTCATTGTATTATTTTTGAAAGAATCTTAACTGTACAGAATGTTATGCAGGTGCCTAAGACTTTTGCACAGTACTGTATATGATATAACATGTTAAATAAATATAATATAAAATAAAGTTGAAACCAGTTCATCAGTAGAAATGCCATTCCTATAAGCCAGTGCACAACAAGGGCCAATCCATTTCAGGATTTTGTGTCATTCTCTGTTAATAATTTCTTCATTGGCTCAATCATATCTTGATCTCACATTTGTAAAAGCACCAGCTGCAGCCGCAGACTGCAAATGCATCCTCAAGATTCACATACAGGAATGAACCAGCTTAGTTTACAGTATAGAGCTTGCAGAAAACTAAAGTAACTGGTTGGAATGAAAACCAGCATGTGAGTTTTGAACCCCTGCTGTTTTCTCTTCTCACCTTTTATCTTTCTCCCTTTCTCTTTATTCTTGTGTGTGTTTGTGTGTGTGTGAGTGTGTGTAAACTTGTGTGCATGTGGATTTTAGTGTCTCTGACTGATGGA
Source organism: Conger conger (assembly GCF_963514075.1). Taxonomy (NCBI): domain Eukaryota; kingdom Metazoa; phylum Chordata; class Actinopteri; order Anguilliformes; family Congridae; genus Conger; species Conger conger. The sequence goes on from NC_083764.1 coordinate 32,991,547, forward strand.
ACAGTATTACTTACAGACTGCACTGTAGTTGCCAATTTCAGGACACCGTAACTTTTGGGACATATTAAGGTGATGTAAAATAAAGTAGTCCTGTTTATGACACATACACTGAGTGAGCACATGTTTAGGTATGTATTACTTATTTTTTTTGCTGCTGTAGTCTATTCACTTCGAGCAGGGGTGTCAAACTGAATCCCCAAGGGGCCGCAGTGTCTGCGGGTTTTTGTGGTTTCCTTTCAATCAGCTGCCAATTAAGGCCAATTAAGGCCTTGAGAACAAGGTGCGTGGATACTTTAACCAATCAATGACTTGAATGAACCCAGAACACCCCAAAAACCAGCAGACACTACGGCCCTCCAGGACTGGAGTTTGACACCTGTGACTTAGAGGTTTGATGCATTGTGTTCGGAGATGCTCTTCTGCATAACACTTGTAATCTGTGGTTGTTTGTGTTAAGGTCACCTTCCTGTCAGCTTTGACCAGTGGATTAGGTGACCATTTTAAAATCTGATAGAATGTAGGCTGACAACAGGAAAATGTAAAAAAATAAAAATGTTTTACTGGTCCCATTACCATTGTAATCAATGCTATTTGGCAGCCAATTTGAAAACATTCAATACCATTTCAGATGGTTTTATAAATGCCAAAACTGACATTCAGAACAATTTCAGATAAGCAAATGGTTTATGATAGAATTTGATTGGGAAGTAAATTGTCAAACAATGTGCATTTCAGATGTGTCACATCCATAATGCTGGTATTTCCTAAGAGAAATCAAGACAAAAATATAATTATTTTCAAAATTGCTATTTTTTTATGTTCAGCCCAGTCAAGCCTCCTACATTACATGGATATCAAACTTTCTGGATTAGACTTTAAAAGTGTTTAGAAAGTGTATAGTTTCCCCAGAATATGTCACACCCATAACGCAAGTTATTTGTAAAAAAAGATTCTGATGTAACAATATTTTTTAAATTATTTTTTTGGCCCTTTCCCTCAGCCAAGAGGGTGCTATGATAATATGATAATATAATATTGCAATATAATTAATATTATATTTAAAATATAAATATAAATATAAATAATATGCTGTGCTGATGTGGTGCTCTATTGGCGAGAACTTTGTAGTCTCTGCTTAATTTTGCCAGCCAGAAAGTTGAAACAATGTTTTCCCAGTCCTCAACTTTATTTTGAGATTTGTCGTTGGTGGTCCTCAGTGTTGCCCATTGTTTCCATGCTTTCATCTTTTAGTTTATCTTTGCTAAAATCTTTTGGGCCAATCTTTTGATTGAATTCACCAAGGTAATAAGGATTTTCTGTATCTGCATAAATTTGATCTAAAATGTGATCACATCCTAAAACCTGATAAAGTGAACCCAGTACAGCAAAAACATTATTATTTTATATTGTCTCTCATTGATTTGAAACAACTTTTTTTGCCACATGCATATGCAGTATTAATCTCCAGCTCCAACTTTGGGCACCCCTGGTCAAAAAGCCTTTTACAATTAATATCTTAGTGAACAGAAGCGAACCTGACCTCTAAATGGTAAACAAGACAGTTTTTCCAATTTTAAAGCAAGATTACTCTTTATTTGAATTTTTTACAATTAAAAAAAAAAGGAAAAAGGCCCTTTGCAAAAGTTTGGGAACCCTGTCAGTTGGTACTTTGTAACTCCTCCTCAGGCAACTATAACAGCTTGTAAAAGGTTTCCGTAGCTAGCTAGTCTTCAATTCTTGCATTTGGAATTTTTCAATTTCTGGAAAGACCTTTGAACATTAGCCTCTAAAATTTATTGATATTTGCACAATATTTCATGTGGCCATGCTTCACAGTTGGCAAGGTCTTCTTTTCGACAAAGGCTTCACCCATACCTTCTTTGGTGGTAACTGTGCAGGGAAAAATTCCATTTTTAACATGCACAAATAAGATATCACAGGTGAGCGTCGTCTGATAACATAGAACCAGTAAAAACACAACAATAGCTATTCTTATACCTTTTAACTTTCGTATTTATTTGCAAAGAAATGACAGAAAGTGAGAAAGCTTACCGGCTTTCTGATTTGAATCAGACATAGTAAGACTCTTATACACACTTTTCCTGAAGGGGGGGCTTTACCAAAACAAAAAGACATGAAGCTTGTTGACCTTGCTGTAAGACCAGAATGGGCTAGCTGAGAAGCAGAGACATTAAGGTGAAAGGCTGTCTGTCTGCTGGAGAGAGACAGAGAAAGGCTCATAGTAAGCACTTAATTCAGAAAGTGATCTAATAGTAATAAGGATTATCACTAAAAGGTTATTTGTAGTCATGTGATTGTCTTTGTTAACACACATTGTCAATTAAGAATCAATTAAGAAAATTACCCTTACATGGCCAATAAGTTCAATCTTGATTTTTTCAGTCCAAAGCTCATTGTTCCAAATGGCTTCAGGCTTCTTCACGTTTTTTTTTGTTTTTGTTTTTTTTGCATAGCTCAGACACTTAATTTTGTGCTGAGGCCATTCTTTCTGGCAACTCTACCATGTAGGCCTTTGTTGTTTAAAATGCATTGTATTGTTGCATTGTCCTGTGAAGTAGCTAATGTTTTTTTATAACTCTTTTGCAATGATGTGTGGGTTCTTCTATAAGTATTTCTCATACCAGGTCTTGGGCCATACTATCTGAAATATTTATTGGTCTTCCAGACCTTGCATTGACTTCAACTGTTCCATTTATGTTACAGAATAAGTTACTTCAGAATAAAAAGTTCAGCCCTGGCTCACCTGACTCATTGAAGCCATAACGGGTAAACCACCTGGGTCTGAGCTTTAGTTATAATCTTTTTAAAAAGTAACAAAGAACAATCCTAAAGGGTTCCCAAACTTTTGCATAGGGCCTTTTTATTGTTTTTAATCTATTAACAGTAAAAAAAATAAAAATAAAAATAAAAAAACCAACTAAAAAGAACCCTAACATTTTCAGAAAGGTCTCATGTTTAACTCTATACCATTCACAGTTCAGGTTTGTTTTTGTAATTGTAACACACATTTAAACCAGGGGTGCCCAAATCTTTCCACTCCACTGTAATTTAAAAATGCCAACACAAAATGGAAACACAAAATAAAAACAATTCCAATACCGTATTCGGAAAAAACACACATACTGTATATATAAAATATGTACTCATTGATAAATACTGTACTTACATCAATGCTAGTCTGATCTATATTAACAGAGGCATGGTCAATAATGTCCGAACCACACTTGCATGCAAAACACGAAAATCACCAGCCTCGTCATTCTGGGACCAATATACATTACAAATCGTTTGGTAAGGCAGACGCGCTACTCCAATTAATTCTGAAAATAAAAGAAAAAAGTTTCTAAAAAATTTTTGTCAAAATATTAGCATTTTCGTAACTGTTTTTTTTGCGCTCTTCTACAAACTTGTTGAAAGTGTTTTACAGTTTCTCACCCAATTAGAACACGTGCTACTTTTAAATGGACTAATGCCTTTTCCCAAAAGTAGGTTTTCATGTGCTATGGTTGTAATGGAAGGCATGGTGCAACTGCAAGCCACCCGCCTCATGGAACATATGATTATACCTTGCCAGAGCCATATGGTGGGTGTGAGCATGATGAAGTCACCCAGAAATGTGAAAAGACTTCCGCTGAGAGATACACCGTTGTACACTATGCTGGGGGAGTGGAGGAGGGCGGAGTTTTAGCCGGAAATGGAGGAGTGTGGTAGTGGAGTTTAGGAGTATGCACTTTCTGGCAAATGGGACACACTCGTTGTCATGACAGGCTATTTCTGACCGCTTTCAAGATGGCAGTTAGCTCAGCTAACATTAGCTATTGATAACTAACTATCTTGTTAGTTACTAGTAGCTAGCAATACAGCTGTACGAAGCTATAATTAAGCTAGTAAACTTAAATAAAAACTTTTTTTAAACAAACTAATGTATTACTTACCTAGCTATCTATCTATATATAGTTCAGGCTTATGTTGCCCTGCTACTCTAGGATCTGATTTTGCAAAATAACTTAGGAAAATTATGTCTGACCCTGGATCAATGGGTAACACTTTACACCCCAAAGAACAGCATCTCTGTATCACAGTTTGTAGCTATTCTGGCCATCAAATGTCTATTGGTGTGTCTTGTTGGGATAGCTAGTATTCTCCTTTCTTTAGCTAGCTAGTCTATATTTGCTTGGTGGTAAAGTAACGTTAAAACATGACGTCAAACAAAACATGCAAACACGTGACACTGCACTGTTGCAGCAGTGCCTGACATGACAACCACATGCACTGCCATGTAATTCCAATGGAGGGAAGAAGGGTGAAACTGATATAGGATTAGATGGATGCATTTTTAAATATGGCTTTATTTATATGGCCTTTATTTTTTTAAGATTCTACGTGTCCTGGAGCACTTGTTAAGATGTGATAATGAACACCACTATGTACTATGATATTCACATAACAAAACAATGCAGCCCCCAACCCAGTTTAAAGCATTTATAATTATGAAAAAACTGGTTTAAGCAGGTGGGTTTTAATTTGTGGCTAATTAGTCTTTATATCATCATCTTTATATCAGTGGTCACATTAATGCAGTATTCTGCATTATATAAGCAGAGCAAAAATAAAAAAATTCTAATTCAAATTTATCTTGCGTTCCAAACAAGCAGATATTTTGAGGTTAACTTTGTTGTATTAAAAGGTGCAGATTTAAGAAGCTACAGCAACTGTGACTGACCCTGTGGAAATCATTGCTGCCACACACATACACACATAGACTGACCCTGTGGAAATAACTGAATGTGTTTCTAAGCCAATCAGCTTTTGGCATCTAGCATGTATTGTAGTTAGTATCATAATATTTACATGGTCCTGGGTAGCAAGTTATAGAAAGTAAAGCGCATGCATCTCTTTCATCTCTCCTCTTTTTGTGCTTGCTTAGTGACCTAGCTAACTAGTTGGTTGAAAACAAACTTTCAAAAATCCACTTGCAATGGCACAAGCCAAACGGTAGCTGAAAGTTTAGCAAAATCAGCCATCGCAATGCTTCCAGACAATTACCGTAACTTCAGCTATTTCATTTTTGACTCAGTCCGGAAAAGGTGGAAAAGAATGTGGTTTCAGGGGTTCAAGGCATGTTGGCTAGTTCATTGAAATTCTTGCTGCTGTGATGTGTAAGGACCATTACGTATTTGATAGATAACAGTCTTAAACTACTTACGTCTCTCTTTTCTTTTTAAATGGTCAAATACAAATTATATTAGTCATTAATACATTCATTCATTCATTCATTCATTATCCTAACCTGCTTATCCTGAACAGGGTCGCAGGGGGGCTGGAGCCTATCCCAGCATACATTGGGCGAAAGGCAGGAATACACCCAGGTCGCCAGTCCATCGCAGGGCACACACACCATTCACTCACACACTCATACCTACGGACAATTTAGAATCTCGAATCAGCCTAACCTGCATGTCTTTGGACTGTGGGAGGAAACTGGAGAACCCGGAGGAAACCCACGCGGACACGGGGAGAACATGCAAACTCCACACAGAGAGGCCCCGGCCGATGGGGATTCGAAGCCAGGACCTCCTTGCTGTGAGGCGTGCCCTTAGTCATGAATAGTTATTATGGAAAAATTAGTTTATTCAGAACGTGAGTGGGGTATTGTAAAATGCAGTTTTTAAATGGTTTACTTTCTGATCACATATATATATCATCGGTCAACCACTGTTTATATAGACATTACATTACTTTCCGGTGAAAAAAGTCTGGAAATTCAACACAAAAACTATGTATAAAGTGAGAAATAATCGTTGCCAAAAGCCAAAAAAAGACAGGAAATTCACAGAAGAGATTAAAGAAGAGATATTCAAGGTATGACAATGAAAATAATAGTCATAGAGGAATATCAACATCCATTTGTTTCAGTCAGTATATATATCTCCATATCTTCATTTGAAATTATGTATTTCTAAATATTTAACTGTTCAATTTAATCTTGTCTTGAATAAGACATATGTAGGCTTTATTGATAAAGTTAAGTTGTTTCTCTATCATTACAGGTACTCATTAAATAAAGTAAATTCATATTTCACCCCAATGTTTTAGCTCTTCTCTTTGTTCCTAATGATAAATGAATCTATATTGCATAGTAAATGCTGTACTGGTCTTAATATCAAAATCAATGGAAAGAATAACCAGCTCATTTCAGCTCAATCACTTTCCTGTCTTTACCATTCAATTGTGATCGAGCAAGGTAATGTACGTATGGGAAAGATCATTTTGAATGCGAATTCATTTTGCCATTAGACTATTTCCAAGATAAGAAATCAGCTGATAATTGTTTGCTGAACTATTGCTTTAAGGCTTCATCTTCAAAATATAAATGCTAGTGCTGTTCTGGGTACATTTATTTCATTACTGATTTAGAGTATGTGACGTCATGTCTATGTGAGCCCACACAAAATATGAATGTGGGTTGCACTGTTAAATCATTCCATCCTATAATAATGTTATAATGATGATAGACATAATAATAATCAAGAAAATTGTATTGTATATTGTAAAATTGTATATAGCACTTTTCAAGAACCCAAATACTTTCCAAAATCTGTGAGGAAAAGGACAATTACTATGGTGACTAATAATACAATTCTGATTATTTTTATTTATTCTTTATTTATACAGGGAGGACTGATTGAGTCTGACTGATGTCTCATTTAAAACAGTTCCCTGTTAACAAAAATCAGAAGCAGTACAATATGTACTGGAAATGCATTTAAAATAGAAATATACATTTTACAATAGAAACTAATACAATTTAAAAGTGAAATCAATCAAATCACAAATTCACTGCTGTGATGTTTCTCTTATGGTACAGAACATCGATTTTCATGCCTGCTACCATTTCTTCAGATATGCACAATGTACTTACGTAATTTGGCGCTGATTACCTTTTTTAGTTTCTTTTACAGAGCATTAATAACTAGAAAGTAACAAGACACAACATTTTATGTACATATAATAATGATACGTACCTAATTGATTTTAAGAAAATCAGAAATTAATCAACTCCTGCGTTCCCCTGAAAATAATGAATTTGGTTGTTGATTCAAAGACGCCTTGTCAGTGCATAGGTCAAGAGAATGTTCTTGGTGCTTCTGTGAATTTCCTGTCTTTTCCGGCTTTTGCCAATCATTATCTCTTCTTTAAAACATAGTTTTTGGCTTGAATTACTCCTTTTATTCTCTCTTGCCATACACATAGGAAAAAACCTCTTTGAATACCTGATCCATCGCAGGCAATCTTCTGCAGATACAGGCCCCTCCATAAGTATTGGAACAGCAAGGTCAATTCCTTTGTTTTTGCTATACACTATAGACAATTTAGTTTGAGGTGAAAAGATGTACATGAGATGACAGATCCAGAATTTCAGCTTTTATTTCCTTAAATTTTTTATCTAGATTTGTTAAACAACATATCACCTTTTTTGAGTTTATCTGTCTGTTCACCACGTGATGCCGAGGCCCTCCCCAGCCTGGCACCACACCAGATACTTCAAATGAATATTTCTAAGTATTTCAGTAAGTTTACTTAAGAAATAGAAAGTATACTACACAGAAACTTTGAAGTATTCTAAAGTATACTTGCAAGTAATCCAGTAAGTTCACTTAATAATGAAAGTGAACTACCCAGATACTTTGAAGTATTCAAAATAATGTAAAAGATGTAAATAAAAAGTAATCTTGCTTTATAATTGGAAAGAAATGTGTCATGTCTAGCATTGTACCATTTTGAGGTCAAGTTTGCTTTTGTTCACTTTTTGACCAGGGGTGCCCAAATTTTTGCACACCATTGTAGACTGCTGTTGTGCTGCCAGTGTTAAGAGTTTTAAAAAAGCGTACTCAGTATTGGGACATGGGTATAACCAATTGTAAAAAAAGAGAATGGTGCGAAAAACAAAAAGCATCCAGTGAGCAACAGTTCTGCAGGCAAAAATGCATAGTTAATGAGAGAGGCCAGAGGAGAAGGGCTAGACTGTTCAAAGCAGAAAGGTGACAGTCACACAAATAACCACGCATTACAACAATGTTATGCAGAAGAGCATCTGTGAACACACAACGCGTCAAACCTCTTAAGTGAATAGACTACTGCAGCAGAAAAAATAAGTAATACATACCTAAAAAAAAGTGCTCACTGAGCGTAGGTGACAAAGGAGTAAACATGACTACTTCATTTTACATAACCTTAATATGTCCCAAAAATGATCGTGTCCTGAAATTGGGGGCTCCAGTGTAGTCCATAAGCATTTGGATAGTGCTACAATTTCTATTCTTTTGTCTCACTGAGTGTATGTTCACCACAAATTCGAATACCAAATACTTTTTAATGCTAGTATAACATAGCTAGCTAGCTCACTGTCACTTCAAATGTCAGTTACTGCTGTTAGTCAGATTACGGTCAGAAGAGTCATGACGTTAAAGTGGAAGTGCGTCTCAAATTAACGGATTTTATATGTTCTTGCATCTAAATAGTTTACTTGTTGGTGCACTTGTAAATTCATTTGATAAGAATGCGAGTTCAAAGTTACACGAGTGTGGAATTTGAGACACATACTATCCACTTATTTCTAGGGAACTCAGTTCCTAAATTAAATTGTGGGCGGAACGTAGACGGCGGTTTTAAGAACGAGTAAACGGACCTTGTGCTCTGGACACAACAACGCTTCGGTTTTTTAGTTTGTTTTGAATTATTTATTTAGTTTCACGAAAGGCTTTACGGTTAGTTTTGGAAAACTTCACGCGCACGCATAGACCAGAAACGAAAAGACAGCAGGTATCTAGTAGCTTCTTGTATATCTTTCCTTTTCTTCATTTTACAGTTTCTGTGGGTGTATAAGGATTTGGGTAGATATTGAATTCATTTTAGTTTCCTAAATAGCCTATCGGCTTTATCCGCTTAAAGGCTACAGTCTACTTAATTTATGTGCCACGTTCAGTTAGCCCATATGTTGGCTACATATTTTGTACACTCAGTGCATTTTGTATTTTCTGTTTTGTTTTTGTTATTTAGAAATAAAAAGCTTTTTACATGCTTGAAATGTTTTAACACCAGTAACCAGTTATCATTTCTTATAATTGTTAAGTAACAGAGTTGGCCAACAAAAAGAGCCAAACTGAATGCGTTGCGCTTTTAAGAGTATGAGCATGTCAACATTTGTATAGCAACGAAGTATCCATGTTGCTTATAATAGGCTAGGTTGAACTTTAGGCTAACTTGACACCGAAAATAATTTTATGAGCGGCTACACTACACACGATACATCTGTGGTAGCTGAGTATGTGGCATCTGTGCCCCGCGTGTTATCTTGCATGCTGTGTATCAGGAAATTAAAACTCGGAAAGTTGTAGATATTTAGCTGTCGGGCGACATTAAAAGTTTTGTGTCTCTTGCAGAGTTTGTGAAATTAGCTATAGCGTAGGTCTGTAGGTTTACATCATTTAGAATCGTGTTAATGTACAAAGTACACCGTTCTTCAAACAAACTGAATTACTTTAATATGCATCGCTGTAATAAACTGCTTATTTGAAGGAGCGTCAAAGACTGCTGCGGAAAATATGAATGCACATAAGGCTGAAAAAGAGCTTTTGACAACGAAGGAATGTTACGGACGGCCTGTAGCGTATTGGTTAAGTTACATGAGTGGGACCCGCAAGGTCGGTGGTTCGATCCCCAGTATAGCCACTATAAGATCCGCACAGCCTTTGGGCCCTTGAGCAAAGCCCTTAACCCTGCATTTCCCCAGGGGACAATTGTCTCCTGCTTAGTCTAATAAACTGTACGTCGCTCTGGATAAGAGCGTCTGCCAAATGTCATGAATGTAATGATGCTATCTTTTGTTAGATCTAAGGAACATTATACAGTCCCCTCCAAAAGTATTGGAACAGCAAGGTCAATTCCTTTATTTTTGCTATATACTGAAGAGATTTGAGGTCAAAAGATGTACGTGAGATGACAGGTCCGAATTTCAGCTTTTATTTCCTGGTATTTTTATCTAGATTTGTTAAACAACTTTGAACATATCACCTTTTGTATCAGACCACTGAATTTTTAGGTGAGCAGAAGTATTGGAACATGTGACTGGCAGGTGTTTCTTGTTGCCTAGATGTGTCCTGTTAGATTGATTCGTTAAACAATAAATAATAAATATAAAGATAAACCAAAATGAAGACCAGAGATTTTGAAGCTTAGAAAAGAGGGGAAATCCATTGCACAAGCATTGAGGATAGTTTGTACAACAAATTGGAATATGCTGAAAAAGAAAGAAACCGCTGGCGTATTGAGCAACAGACAGGTTGGACAGGTTGACCAAGGAAAACAACAGCAGTTGTTGATGGAAAAACCCCAAAACATCAGTAGTGGTTAAGGTACATGACTAGGACACGCAAGGCCCTTAACCCTGCATTGTTCCAGGGGAGGATTGTCTCCTGCTTAGTCTAATTAACTGTACGTCGCTTTGGATAAGAGCGTCTGCCACATTAATGTAATGTAATGAAGAAGACTTAGAGAGCAGCTATACCACAAGATGCAAGTCAATCACCAGACCTTAACCAAATTGAGCATGCATTTCACCTCCTGAAGAGGAGATTGAAGAGAAAACCCCCTGAAAGAAACAACAACGGAAAGATGCTGCAGTAAAAGCCTGGAAAAGCATCACAGAACAGGAATGCAACAGTTTGCTGATGCCAATTGGTCGCAGTCTTGATGCAGTTATTGCAAGCATGTTACCAAATATTAAGTGTTATTTACTTTTATTTACTGAAATTCTGAACTCTTGTCTCGTGTTCATCTTATCTCAACCTCAAATGTATTCAGTGTATTGCAAAAACAAGGGAATTGTCCTTGCTGTTTCAATACTTTTGGAGGGGACTGTAGTTAGTCTGCCACACGTACTACCCCTTAGCTACATCTGGGTCAGGTTAAACCAGGCGTGTCTGGTCTTGTTATATCAATGCTTCTGTAAAAGTGCTGTAGGATGACCAAACATTTACAAAATAAAGTTTAAACTATTGATAAACCTTAATTAGAGGAAAAATGTTCCTTCAAAGTCAACTATGGTTGGTGCATGAAACCTCCCACTAGGGGGGTGAACGGTTAACCGGTTAACCGAAACTGATTAGTCACCGGTTACAAGAAATTGATAACCGATAACCGATATTTTTTTATGAAGGTGAAATCGTGAGCTCAGTTTGAAATAATGCACTTTCTTCACCAGACGTATTATTGCGGTTCTAAACAATCGACTAGCTTCAGTCGTAGCAAACAAGGGGTTTAAAGTGCAAACACCTCAGGGAATTGAATGCTACAGTATTAGAGTTATCAAATAATTTCTGTTGCTGTTGATTTATGGCTTATTGTAACGTTGTGTCGTTTCTTAAGGTTCACAGAAGATCCGAGTTTATTTGTTGACACGCGAATTCAAACTACCAGCAAACTGAACGTAGCTTCCACTATCTACATAAAAATAAAAAAAACAGTACATCATTGCACAAATGTTGCACAAAGTATTACAATACGCTGTTTCCATTCAATCCACAAGCTTCAGTCATACAAGCAAGCAGTTTGTGGCCATTTCAGAGGGTTAAGAATGCAAACACCGCATGGAATTGAATGCTACAGTACTATAGTTGTCAAATCATTTGTGTGTGTTTTAAATCTGTAGCTGTTAGTTCACTTATGGCTTATTCTATGGCGTTTCTTCATCTGTGTTTATTTGTTGACACGCGAATTGACAGTACTGGCAAACCAAACCTCGCTTTCCACTATGCGCTATCTTCATAAAAGAAATAAAGCAAAATATTATCATTAGGCTCTTTAACCATCGGATATTGAAAGTGAAAATTCCCTGCTTTCAGCGAAAAATGGACACGTTAATCTCACCACCACGATTGTCCCATGCCATATAAAATGCAAGTTTACCGTTACATTAGAATATATCAAACTGGACAGCGACCTGCATTGGCATGAAAGTAAAATCATTAGACCAGCCATCTATGGTAAAACAGACCTGGTGTTATAATATATCAGGCAAATATTGCGTGACCTTGGAATTTTGAGAGCACAACCCCGTCTGTAACAAATGTTTGTTGACATTGACCTTCCTGCCAGGTCGACACTTCAAGTCAACATGACTCAGCAGGAGCAGGAAAACTTTAGGCAGTGTTTGGAGAGTGCCCTGTCCTGGATTCAGGCTGTACATGAGAGACTGAGGGCCAATGACAACACTGAGGGGCCCAGATCAGCTCTACAGGCCCGGCTCAGAGAAACAGAGGTGATGTAATCCCAATACCCTGATAAATATCCTTTTAAGGATCTGTGGTGTGAGTACAGGCATTCTAATTGCAGTACTTACCAATTCTTCCCAATGAAGGTTTTGTCTCTGCAATTGTTGATAGTTAGAGTTTTTGATTTGATCAAGTTATGTAATATGATCTTAAAATACAAGTGAAACTCGAAAAATTAGAATATCGTGCAAAAGTTCATTTATTTCAATAACTCAACTTTAAAGGTGAAACTAATATATTACATAGACAAGTTACATGCAAAGCAAGATATTTCAAGCCTTTATTTGTTATAATTTTGATGATTATGGCTTACAGCTTATGAAAACCTCAAATTCAAAATCTCAGAAAATTAGAATATTACATGAAATCAATCAAAAAAGGATTTTAAATACAGAAATGTCGGCCCTCTTAAAAGTATAATCATGCATATGTACTCAGTACTTGGTTTGGGCCCCTTTTGCACGAATTACTGCCTCAATGCGGCGTGGCATGGATGCGATCAGCCTGTGGCACTGCTGAGGTGTTATGGAAGACCAGGATGCTTCAATAGCAGCCTTCAGCTCTTCTGCATTGTTCGGTCTCATGTCTCTCATATTTCTCTTGGCAATGCCCCATAGATTCTCTGTGGGGTTCAGGTCAGGTGAGTTTGCTGGCCAATCAAGCACAGTAATCCCATGGTCATTGAAACAGGTTTTTGGTACTTTTGGCAGTGTGGGCAGGTGCTAAGTCCTGCTGGAAAATAAAGTCAGAGTCTCCATAAAGCTTGTCTGCTGAAGGAACCATGAAGTGCTCTAAAATTTCCTGGTAGACAGTTGCGTTGACCCTGGACTTAATAAAGCACAGTGAACCAACACCAGCAGATGACATGGCTCCCCAAATCAACACTGACTGTGGAAACTTCACACTGGACTTTAAACATCTTGGATGTGCGGATCTTGTATGCCTCTCCATTCTTCCTCCAGACTCTGGGACCTTGGTTTCCAAATGAGATGCAAAATTTGCTCTCATCAGAGAAGAGGACTTTGGACCACTGAGCAACAGACCAGTTCTTTTTTTCTTTAGCCCAGGTAAAACGCTTCTGGCGTTGTTTGTTATTCAGGAGCGGCTTCACAAGAGGAATACAACATCTGAAGCCCATGTCCAGGATCCGTCTGTGTGTGGTGGCTCTTGATGCATCAACTCCAGCCCCAGTCCACTCCTTGTGAAGCTCTCCCACACTTTTGAATGGCCTTTACCTGACAATCCTCTCCAGGATGCGGTCACCCCTGCTGCTTGTGCACCTTTTTCTTCCACATTTTTTCCCTCCACTTAACTTATTAATGTGCTTGATATAGCACTTTGAGAACATCCAACTTCTCTTGCAATTACCTTTTGAGGCTTTCCCTCCTTGTGGAGGGTGTCGATGATGGTTTTCTGCACAACAGTCAGGTCAGCAGTCTTCCCCATGATTGTGAATTCTACTGAACCATACTGAGAGACAATTTAAAGGCTCAGGAACCCTTTGCAGGTGTTTTGGATTAATTAGCTGATTAGAGTGTGACACTTTGAGCCTACAATATTGAACCTTTCCACAATATTCTAATTTTCTGAGATTTTGAATTTGGGGTTTTCATAAGCTTTAAGCCATAATCATCAAAAATATAAGAAATAAAGGCTTGGAATATCTCACTTTGCATGTAATGAGTCTATATGATATATTAGTTTCACCTTTTTAGTTGAATTACTGAAATAAATGAACTTTTGCATGATATTCTAATTTTTCGAGTTTCACTTGTATAATATGTTGAAAACTGGATTGTCAGATGTGCCAGGTAAATAAATAATTGCTTGATGTTAACTAGCTTGCCGATTTATTTGCATTGTGAGGCTGACCTTTGATTGCTTTAAAATACTTGTATATGTACAGTGCAGTCCATAAGTATTTTGGCAGACATTTTTTTAGTTTTGGCTCTGTACTTCAGCACATTGAATTTGAAAAACAATTTGTGTTGTGGGTAGCACTGCCGCCTCACAGCAAGGAGGTCCTGGGTTCGAATCCCCGTCGGCCGGGGCCTCTCTGTGCAGAGTTTGCATGTTCTCCCCGTGTTTGTGTGGGTTTCCTCCGGGTACTCCGGTTTCCTCCCACAGTCCAAAGACATGCAGGTTAGGCTGATTGGCCCATAGGTATGATGGTGTGTGTGCCCTGCGATGGACTGGCGACCTGTCCAGGTTGTATTCCTGCCTTTTGCCCAATGTATGCTGGGATAGGCTCCAGCCCCCCTGCGACCCTGTTCAGGATAAGTGGGTTAGGATAATGAATAAATGAATGAATTTGTGTTACTGTCACCTTCCTGTCAGCTTTGACCAGTCTGGCCCTTCTCTTCTGACCTCTCTCGTGTTTCTACCCACAGGACTGCTGTTCACTGGACGTTTCTTGTTTTTCGCACCATTCTCCCCAAACTAGAGACTGTTGTGCATGAAATGCCAGGAGATCAGCAGTTTCTGAGATACTGAAAACACCCTGTCTGGCACCAACAATCATTCCACGGTCACTTAGATCACATTTCTTCCCCATTCTGACATTTGGTCTGAACCTCTTGACCAGGTCTGCATGCATTTAGTTGCAGCCATATGATTGGCTGATTGAATATTTGCATGAATGGTAATGGCATGCTGGTGTACAGGTCTACTTGATAAAGTGCTCACTGAGTGTAAATAAATAATTTTAGGTTTAGTGCTGAAAGGATCTGCTTAAGGTACTACCATGCATGCACCAGCATGCACTATCCTATTTACAGGGAGCGCAAGGCAAGGCAAGTTTATTTGTTTTGCACATTTCATACACATAGGCAATTCAATGTGCTTTACATAAGAACAGACAAAAATAAATATAAACGCATAAAATTGTTAAAAGAGTACAGAGATACAGACAGAATTTAAAGAATGAAGTTAAGATAAAGTGCAGTATTTAGTAGTAGTAGCACCATACACTCTAGTATTTAGTAGTAGGCACTTGAAAAGAGAAAAGTACCAGAACACCCCAATACCTAGAAACAGATCCAAACAACAGGTGGTAGCTGGGGTGGTGGAGGGTGAACACGATTGTGCAGACCAGGCGAGCATGCAGAGGCAGTGCATGCAATGAGCAGCATCGGGATGGACTGTTGGTTTACGAAAGGTGCTTGGAGGTAATCTGTGCATCTGATTGGATGAAATTGGTTGTGTTGATTATGGAACGCATGTGAATATGAATGCTGAAGCTGACTATTGGTCAGCTGCGGTAGAGTTCCCTGATTGAATTTGCTCTGCACAATCCATGTGCATTGCTCATACCATGTGCAACACTCATTAGTCTTCCCAATTTTAGGCGACAAACAGTAATATATGAATGTCAATATGTGTCACGTGTGTTTTCTGTGTTCTCACTCCGGTCCTTGTTTTTCCTTTACATGTCTCCGCCCTTCACTCCCTATATGGTCTTCCTTCCTGTTATTTGTTCAGTTTTCTCCTGTTCCTCGTTATCTGTTTTGCAGCTCCCACACCTTTTGGTTGTTTCGTTTCATTTGTGAGTGTATTTAAGCCTGTCTGTTTGTTCTTTCCTTTGCTAGTTTGTCTGCTTTTGTACCTGATCTATTCCTGTCCCCTGTTCTAGCCTCTGCCTCCGTCCCCTCCTCCTCCTGGTTTCCTGTCTGTTTTCTGTTCTGTTGCTTGGATTACCTGATATCGACCTCTGCCTGTTTTTGGATTCTGTTCCTTGGACTGCGTTTTTGGTACCATCACTCTGTTTCTGGACTGCCTTCATGTTAATGGACTCTGCCTGTTATAAGATTAAGCACCTGATGTTCCTGGTTATATCTGTTGGCTGGAATTTGATCTCTGCCTGCCTTGATTTGCCTGTTATTAAAGCCTGACATTTATCTGTATCCCCAAGTCTCCAGTTGGTTATTCTGTCCCACAAACCCTGACAATATAATGACTATTTGAGTTTGTGTTGGTGTGGGGGGGTGTCATAGAAAGTGCTCTAATTCCTACAAGGTTCACCCAATATGGGTCTAAAAACCCAAATTAGAGCTGAAACCATATAGTGATTGTTTCCATCTGTTTGTTTGCTGATGTACGGAGTGAAAACTACAAGAAATGTGTCACTGCCCAAATACTTATGGACTGCACTGTACATACTCTGTCTCCACTTTTCTGACCAGAATTCCACCTCTTCAGATAAAATCAATTCCTAGGTTTGGGGGGTTGTTATCCAAATGTTCATTCTATGTTTTGAAAATGTCCCGTCACTGGCAGGTGATCCGCATTTCAGAGCATGAGGGATGGTTGAAGGTTGACATGGCACTGATTGCTGCGGAGGTCCTGCTGCAGACCGGTGATGAGGCGATAAAGGGCCAAACACAGGCCAGAGTGAAAGAGCTCAAAGCATTATGGGAGGAGACATCCATTTACATCACACACTGTCATAGGTACTGAGACTTGTTCCACTGCTCCTGATGATTTCCCAGTCTGTCAGAGCAAGGTTGTTATGACCTGAACTACGCTGTTGTGAACTACCAGCAGTTCTGTGATGTTAGTTTCTCACCCAGTAAATGCACAACAATTTACACCAAAGGTTGCTAGTTTTCCTATCCATAAAAAGCATATGCGCTGTGCCTCAGGTGGATATTTGTAAATTTGGGAAGCAAACTATTAATCGCTAATTTGCTTGTTGGAACTGGCAAACTGGTATTGTTTTCTAACTAAATAGTTTCAGTGATTGCTTGTCTGGAGTGCACTTTGGGCAGTTGTGTAGTACACCAAACTCTTGTCTCGTGTTCATTTTTTTATCTCAACCCAAAATATATTCAGTGTATTGCAAAAACAAAGGAATTGGCCTTGCTGTTCCCTGTTCCAAAACTTTTGCCAGGGACTGTAAATACTGAGCTCTTTCTTTGCGTGACATTCAAACAACTTGACACGGAAATTCATTAAGCATTAACTACCAGAGCACAATCCACAAGCATAAATTCAACATCTAGTAATTCAACATCTTATCAGCATCTAGTAATTCAACATGTAGTTATTCTTTGAGAGCAATTGTGCAGCGCATGCGAGGCAGCATAGACAAGGAGCCACGTAAGGAATGTCTCACTTGGTTTAAGAAAGGCTCTCCGAGGTAATGTGTACATGATGGGATTGGATGAATTGAGTTGTGTTCATGTGACTAGTTAATTATGGAACATATGTGAATGCGATTGCTGAAGCTGACCGAAGCTGAATTCCCTGACTGAATTTGCTCTGTGCAATCCATGCCCATGCTTATTCCATGCGCGACACTAATTTATGAGTCACATAAAAAATGTGGCTAAATGTCTTTGTTATAGACCAAGTGGCGCTGATGTAAGAAGTCATCAAAGAATGGTTGATTGTGAATTAAGCATCAAACCACGCCCAGAAGTGGCAATAACAACTAGATATATTGTACTTAAGTGGGTCTATTATACTTTTTGAACTACTTATAGTTTTTTTATTTGAAACTTTGCACCTTACCAACTAATTGGTTGAATATGCAACACTTTTCTGGCCGGATCCAATTGGCATTGTATATTGAATCAATTATCTATTTGACTTCATCTTCCTTGTTGCTTTTATTAACCAAAATACCTATTCGATAGAAGTCAAACACCAAGTGGTGCTGATGTAGTAAACCATAAAATTGGCAATTTATCATCGCTGAATGACCATAACTTATTTTCTGAGCAGTATTATTAAAATCATCATATGAAAGTAAACAGAAAATTGTGTCAGAGTACATATTTTCAGGTTTTTCTCTGCTTTAATGCCAAAGATATGATGCTCCAAATTCAACATAAACCCTAATTTCCAATCGCGAGTGGCTTTTTGGGTGCCACCCCCAATGTTCTTAAGAGCCAATATCTCTAGAATGACAAATCAAATGAGGCAAATGTTTTGCATGTTCTTTATTGAATATATAAAGACCATTTACACTTGTGTGAGTGGTCACCCCCGACCCAATGACCCACACTCTTCCTCGCTGTAAAACTAAAAGGTTTTACGACTGTTGTGTATGTCATTTATCTCAGATGAAATCTTTTGGTATTAGAGCACTGTGGTCTGGGATATAGAATTGTACAGGATGTGTAGATTCTAGTCTTAGAACTGATTCTGGGTCAGTGACCACCTTGAGCACAGAATGGTTTGGAATGTGACTAGTGTAATTTCAATGTCTCCTTGCAGCCGAATCGAATGGGTGTGGCTGCACTGGGCAGAGTATCTGAGAGCTCAGGAGGAATTTGGGAGGTGGCTGTTGAGAATGCAGCGAGCCCTGGATCCCCATCTAGATCTGCAGTTGGGAGTCCGTGAGAAGGTGTGGCACTTGGAGCAGTACCGCGTCTTGCTGGACGATGCCCACGCCCAGGGGCCCTTACTGAAGCGGCTGCTGGAAGAAGCTTCTGATCTGCACGACCGCACTGAGGACCTCAGCGTGGGCCCCAAGGCCCAGGAGAGCCTGTGGGAGGCCTATACCCAAATCAGAGATAAGGCAGAGGTGAGAGCAGGGTAGGTCTACAGAGCACCACCATCCATGTAGGAGACAAGGGTGGGGCTTGATGGGGCTGTGCAACACCTGTGTGCAGATCAGGGAAAGATCAGTGGTTGGGGTTTGGGTGTGCTGGGTATCAGAGAAGAGACAGGGTGTTGGTAGGTGGGGATAGATGGATCATTGCATAAGGGATAATCCAAGATGAGGCGGTCAGCTATCGTGGAATAATGACAGACTTGGAGACAAAGGACCCCCTGATGCGAAGGTCATTATTCCACGATAGCTGACCACCCCGGAGTGAAATATTCAGCTTATTACATGCAAGTAATTTGATATAAAATATTGATATAAGGTGATTTTATAACTTGATTATATAAATTGATTTATTTCTGCCTGTACGTCTGGCTCTCTGTTAAAATAGTTACTCACCTCTTATGGCACATCGCTAGCTAATTAGGAAATGTAATTCTTCTTTAAGTTCAGTTTATCGCAAGTCATAATAAACCTCAATGGGTTTTGCCCAAACAGCAACTGCCATAGAAAGTGCAATCAAATGTACTAACCAACAATAGGTTAAGGTTGTAGGCTAAACTTGTAAAATAGCGTTCTACTGTAGTTGGATCAGCTTTGGAAACTATTATGCTGTTTATCAAGATGAGGACCAAAGTTTTGCCAATTATAGTCAAAGAAGTCATTATGAGACTAAGAAACACAAATACGGTTACAGACATCAACCAAGCCTTAGGCTCACCAAAATCAACTGTTCAGAACATAATTAAGAAGATTAAGAAGAAATAGAGCGCTGATGAGCTTACTAATAGCAAAGGGACTGGTAGGCTAGTGAGCTGAAGATTACTTTGTCATTATGATGGCAAGAGCAAAGTATGGAGGAGAGAAGGAACTGCACAAGATCTAAAGCATACCACCTCATCTGTGAAACACGGTGGTGGGGGTGTTGTGGCCTGGGCATGTATGGCTACCAAAGGCACTGGCTCATTTAAGTTAATTGATGATATAACTGCAGTACAGACCTGGCAGAGCATCAGCTAGAATATGCAACAAAATGGTAAACATGGCTTCTTTCATGTACATTAATGAACCTTACGTTTTCCAACAAATCTGCATCATATTTAAAATGGAACTTTATTTCAAAATTAGGTTAACCAGAGCTCTGTTAGCCCCTTTAGGCAGTACAATTACAGGTTTACATCTATAGTTCAAAGTCCAAATCCTGTAATATAACCTTGTTGGAAAGGGTAGGAAGCCCTGTACAAGAAGTGTGCCATGTTTTACATTAGTTTGGTACTAAAATTACGTAGCAATGCATTTACGCAACAATAACAAGGAGTTCAAGACGATATTTGGTTAGGTATAGTCCCGACAAAACAGTGAAAATGGCTGAACGGATTACGAAATAAACTTTAGCGTTAGTCAGAAAACAGTCATAGCTTCATAACCAGGTGGGATATTTGGTTCCCTAAATATGTCTGTTTCGAATAATTTGCTAAATAAACTTTTATTTCTACCAAACCGAAAATTTTGGCCAGATGTGGAACAAAGTAAGCAAAGAACATTTTTTATTGTTTACATTTATTGTGTTTATTCATGCAACTCCTGAATTGTTCTTATATTGGAACATATATTTTTTGACACAGAGAAATGGAATCAAGTTAGAATATGCCTGGTATCAAGTTAGAATTGCAGTTTAATTACGTCATAGTTTTTTGTATGATATAAATATGCACACAACAATAATTTGAGGTGTCGACGACTCAACCACAAGGGGGCAGAGTGGGTGCATGAACTTTAGCCTACTGTATGCTTGTCAATTTTGCCATGGTAGCTAAGTTTGTTAGCCTGGGCTGAATTATATTACCATGTGATTGTGTATATTCTTTATCTTACGGACGTTTTAGTTATCGTCAGATTTATGTGATGTAATTGTTTGTCACTATAGTAGCCTAGCCTATCAATCTAACTCTTTGACTTTTGGGAAGCAGTGTTATCCGTCTATTTTACATGTCATCTTAAGTTTTATCCTGATTGGTTTTTACCATTTTCTATACCAAAATAACAATTGAGAGCTTGTGTATTCTGTCTATTGACATAAACAGCAATAACAGTAGGTAATGTTACAATTTGGATTTAGGCTATGCTCACTTGCTTCAAATTCAATGCTTTATCAGTATCGTATTAACTTATTTAAAAAAACCACATTTTAAGAACCCTTTATGGACTTAATTTAATTGTCAGATGAATGAATATAAGTCATGAAATCTGTGAATATGCTGCTGTTAACAACTTTGTTACAGACGGGGTTAAGTTCAAGTTCAAGTTCAAGTTACTTTATTTGTACCCGTAGGTAAATTTGTTTGCAGAGAGAGTCACACAATACTTAAAAACACATGAAATACAACAAGCGTATAAAGTGCAGGGTGCAAAAAGTGCTCAGGGGTTCCAATCCTCCAGTGGATCGGTAAATACAAAGCAGAATAGACGCATCAGACAGTGGAAAGCTTATCAGCGCTCTGACTTGTTCCACTCAATAATGGCTGCTGGAACAAAGCTATTTCTATAGCGCTTAGTTCTGCACTTTGGGACGGCAAGTCTCCACCCAGAAGGGAGAAGCCGGAATTCACTGTGCAGAGGGTGGAACTCATCATTTATGATTGAGCTGGATATTCGCTGTAGCTGCCTGATGTATAGAAACTCAGGATTAAGCTGTTGCTCCCCCCCGATCAATTTACTAGACCATTTCACAATCTGGTTCAAAGAGTTTCTGTTCTTCAAAGAAAGATTACCAAACCATGACACCAAAGAAAAAGACATGACGGACTCAATAAAAGCACGATAAAATAGGGTCATCATGGTTCTGTCAATATGGAACCGGGACAGTTTTCTCAAACAATATAAACGCTGGTGCCCCTTTTTGCACACAAAAAATCAAAATCAAAATCAATTCGCATATCTTTAGTCTTAGATATGTTTAAATGAAGATAAGATTCCTCACACCATTTGGCGAAGTCATCGATGACTGGACCATGGCCAATTTCAGAATCCTGTAGCAGGCTGACTATGACCGTATCGTCTGCGTACTTTAAAATGGTCCTGTTGTCATATGTGCTCTGACACATATTTGTGTAGAGAATGAATAAAAGTGGTGAAAGCACGCACCCTTGTGGGGAGCCAGTGGATAAGCAGACTTGGTCTGATAGGGTTTCATTTACCCTCACTCTCTGTGTCCTGTTAGTTAAAAAATCAAGGATCCAGCCAACCAGATTGTTGCTTAAGTTGAACTGTTCTAAAAGTCTACTGATTAAAAGTGAGGATGAATGGTATTAAAAGCACTAGAAAAATCCACAAATAAAAGTCTAGCATGAGACCCATTCCCTTCCAAGTGTTTAACCAGCAAGTTAAGGTCACTGTTAAGGTCACTGTGGCATCCTCTACTCCTCTGTGTGGCCTATATGCAAACTGCATGGAGTCAAGTGCATGTTCATCATTTAGGTCTATGGCAAAGTGCTGGTTCTCCTCCAGTTTGTGACTCAGTTCTTGAATTTCCCTGCTAAAATCAAAAGTATCAAAACGATTATAAAAACAGTTAAGAGCATTAGCAAATTCAATATCAGAATTGAAACCGTCTAGTGTGGCCTGACGGCCGCTCTTTGAATCTTTAAGGCCTGCTATGCTTTTCATGCTTGACCAAGCTGAACCAAGGTTATTTGCAGCCATCTTATTTTCTAGTTCAGATTTATAATTTTGTTTCGCTCTTAAAATGTCCAATTTCAGTTCCTTGGTAGCTATGTGCAGGTCAGCGGCTACTCCCTGTTTAAAAGCAAGTCTCTTTTTCTGTAAATTGGACTTAACAGATTTGGTCACCCAAGGTTTGTTATTGGGGTAAATCTTGACTCGTTTACAGGGAATAATCATATCCCTACAGAAGGCAGTATATGAGCATGTTACATCCACAAATTTATCTAAGTCATCACATGACTCCTTAAACAAGTCCTCATCAGTGCACTTGTAGCATTCCTGCAGGCGGAGGACAGCTTCATCAGTCCAGACCTTTATCTCCTTTGTTTGCGCTTTCTCCCTTTTTAAAACAGTTGTATATGTGGGCAGTAGATGCACGCAGTTGTGGTCAGACGATCCCAGTTGAGGAAGTGGGAATGATTTGTAGGCATCTTTTACTGACCCATAACAGAGATCTAATGTCTTATCCCGCCTGGTTGGACAGGAGACATATTGATAAAAGTTCCTTAGTGTCTTTTTAAGGGAGACATGATTAAAATCGCCCATTATGAAGTTTGGTGCCTCGGGTGAAATTGACTGCAACTTTTGCACTATGTCAAAGATGAGCATGAGACGGCTTAGAACTATGAGCACTTCACACGGTCACTTATAAAGTTTTAAACACATAAAACAAGTGTAAAACACCACACGGAAAACGCCAAACTCTCTCTGCTGGTCGCAGCGTGCGCATGCGCCCCCATCTGTAGACCAGAAAACGTATGCACTCTGTGCATATTTGCCTGATATATTATAAGACCAGGTCTGTTTTACCATAGGAGGCTGGTCTAATGATTTTACTTTCATGCCATTACTTTCATTACCTTCATTACTTTCATGATATTTTCTAATGTAACGGTAAACTTGCATTTTATATGCCAATGCATGGGACAATCGTGGTGGTGATATTATCGTGTCCATTTTACGCTGAAAGCAGGGAATTTTAGCTTTCAATATCTGATGGATAAATAGCCTAATGATAATGTTTTGCTTTATTTATTTTAATGTAGATAGCACAAAGTGGAAAGCGAAGTTCGGTTTGCTGGTAGTGTCAATTTGCGTGCCAACAAATAAACATGGATGAAGAAACACCATAGAATTAGCCGATTTACAGATTTAAAACACAGAATTTAGATTTAAAATGCACAGAAATTATTTGACAACTATAGTACTGTCGCATTCAATTCCATGTGGTGTTTGCATTCTTAACCCTCTGAAATGGCCGCAGACTGCTTGCTTGTACGACTGTAGCTTGTGGATTGAATGTAAACAGCGTATTGTAATATTTCATGCAATATTTGTGCAATGATGTATTGCTTTGTTTATTTTTATGTAGATACAGCATAGTGGAAAGCTACGTTCAGTTTGCTGGTAGTTTGAATTTGCGTGTCAACGCGTAAACACGGATCTTCTGTGAACCTTAAGAAACGACACAATGTTACAATAAGCCATCAGTCAACCAACAGCTACAGTAATTATTTATTTTAACCCCTTATTGGCTTGCTCGAACTACTGAAGCTAGTCGATTGTTTAGAACCACAATAACACGTCTGGTGAAGAACATGTATTAATTTGAGCTCACGATTTCAGCTTCAAAAAAAAAATATTGGTTATCGGTTATCAATTTCTTTTAACTGGTTACAAATCAGTTTCGGTTAAACGGTAAACCATTTAACCGTTCACACCCATAGCCACATTCAAGTCCAGAAATTACCAGAAGCATCTGGGTCATCTCAAACATACGAAACCGACAGCATGGCAGCTTGCAACACGGCAGGCGCCGGCCGGGAAACAGGACCCTCAGTACTATACCATGACTTATCTCATGTGCTAAGTCAGTCTTGTTGTAGATTTCCTTTAGGCAGACATTTACAGGTTTAGTAAAGATCACCACCAGGGCACAGTGTGGCTTTCAGACCAGGTAACTGTTTAGCTAATGAATGGGAAATACTGTAGAGGTATGTCTGGTATTTTGCATGTCAAGAGGAGTGTCAGGGGAGGAATGTCCATTGTTTTTGCTAGGTAGGACAAGGAGTAAGCAGAACAATGCAGAGATACCCAGAGCATAGGTGACTTAGTTAAGTGCATTTTAAGATTTAAAAAAATAAAAACTAAACTGTCAGACACTGCACCTGAGGCAACCTTTTTCAACATAATTA
The DNA here is from genome assembly GCF_963514075.1 of Conger conger. Lineage (NCBI taxonomy): Eukaryota > Metazoa > Chordata > Actinopteri > Anguilliformes > Congridae > Conger > Conger conger. The sequence goes on from NC_083764.1 coordinate 33,016,371, forward strand.
GGGCCCAAGCACCGAAGGGTGCGAAGGACCCAATTGTTATTGGAAGGATTATTAGGGCCCAAGCACCGTAGGGTGCGAAGGACCCTATTGTTATTGTAAAGATTATTATTAGGGCCCAAGCACCATAGGGTGCGAAGGACCCAATTGTTATTGGAAGGATTATTAGGGCCCAAGCACCGTAGGGTGCGAAGGACCCTATTGTTATTGTAAAGATTATTATTAGGGCCCAAGCACCATAGGGTGCGAAGGACCCTATTGTTATTGTAAAGATTATTATTATTATTAGGGCCCAAGCACCGTAGGGTGCGAAGGACCCTATTGTTATTGGAAGGATTATTATTATTATTATTAGGGCCCAAGCACCGTAGGGTGCGAAGGACCCTATTGTTATTGGAAGGATTATTAGTGCCCAAGCACCGTAGGGTGCGAAGGACCCTATTGTTATTGGAAGGATTATTATTATTATTATTAGGGCCCAAGCACCGTAGGGTGCGAAGGACCCTATTGTTATTGGAAGGATTATTAGTGCCCAAGCACCGTAGGGTGCGAAGGACCCTATTGTTATTGGAAGGATTATTATTATTATTATTAGGGCCCAAGCACCGTAGGGTGCGAAGGACCCTATTGTTATTGGAAGGATTATTATTATTATTATTAGGGCCCAAGCACCGTAGGGTGCGAAGGACCCTATTGTTATTGGAAGGATTATTATTATTTTTATTAGGGCCCAAGCACCGTAGGGTGCGAAGGACCCTATTGTTATTGTAAAGATTATTATTAGGGCCCAAGCACCATAGGGTGCGAAGGACCCTATTGTTATTGGAAGGTTTATTATTATTATTAGGGCCCAAGCACCGTAGGGTGCGAAGGACCCTATTGTTATTGTAAAGATTATTATTAGGGCCCAAGCACCGCAGGGTGCGAAGGACCCTATTGTTATTGGAAGGATTATTATTATTAGGGCCCAAGCACCGTAGGGTGCGAAGGACCCTATTGTTATTGGAAGGATTATTATTAGGTCCCAAGCACCGTAGGGTGCGAAGGACCCTATTGTTATTGGAAGGATTATTAGTGCCCAAGCACCGTAGGGTGCGAAGGACCCTATTGTTATTGGAAGGATTATTATTATTATTATTAGGGCCCAAGCACCGTAGGGTGCGAAGGACCCTATTGTTATTGGAAGGATTATTATTATTATTAGGGCCCAAGCACCATAGGGTGCGAAGGACCCTATTGTTATTGGAAGGATTATTATTATTATTAGGGCCCAAGCACCGTAAGGTGCGAAGGACCCTATTGTTATTGTAAAGATTATTATTAGGGCCTAAGCACCGTAGGGTGCGAAGGACCCTATTGTTATTGGAAGGATTATTATTATTTTTATTAGGGCCCAAGCACCGTAGGGTGCGAAGGACCCTATTGTTATTGTAAAGATTATTATTAGGGCCCAAGCACCATAGGGTGCGAAGGACGCTATTGTTATTGGAAGGTTTATTATTATTATTAGGGCCCAAGCACCGTAGGGTGCGAAGGACCCTATTGTTATTGGAAGGATTTTTAGGGCCCAAGCACCGTAGGGTGCGAAGGACCCTATTGTTATTGGAAGGATTATTATTATTATTATTAGGGCCCAAGCACCGTAGGGTGCGAAGGACCCTATTGTTATTGTAAAGATTATTATTATTATTATTATTATTATTATTATTATTATTATTAGGGCCCAAGCACCGTAGGGTGCGAAGGACCCTAATGTTATTGGAAGGATTATTATTATTATTATTAGGGCCCAAGCACCGTAGGGTGCGAAGGACCCTATTGTTATTGTAAAGATTATTATTATTATTAGGGCCCAAGCACCGTAGGGTGCGAAGGACCCTATTGTTATTGGAAGGATTATTATTATTATTATTATTATTAGTAGGGCCCAAGCACCGTAGGGTGCGAAGGACCCTATTGTTATTGTAAAGATTATTATTATTATTATTATTATTATTACTATTATTAGGGCCCAAGCACCGTAGGGTGCGAAGGACCCTATTGTTATTGGAAGGATTATTATTATTAGGGCCCAAGCACCGTAGGGTGCGAAGGACCCTATTGTTATTGGAAGGATTATTATTAGGGCCCAAGCACCGTAGGGTGCGAAGGACCCTATTGTTATTGTAAAGATTATTATTATTATTAGGGCCCAAGCACCGTAGGGTGCGAAGGACCCTATTGTTATTGTAAAGATTATTATTATTATTATTATTATTATTATTATTATTAGGGCCCAAGCACCGTAGGGTGCGAAGGACCCTATTGTTATTGTAAAGATTATTATTATTATTATTAGGGCCCAAGCACCGTAGGGTGCGAAGGACCCTATTGTTATTGGAAGGATTATTATTATTATTAGGGCCCAAGCACCGTAGGGTGCGAAGGACCCTATTGTTATTGGAAGGATTATTATTATTATTATTATTATTATTATTATTATTATTATTATTATTATTATTATTATTCTTTCTCTTCCGTCAAATGGGCATTTTTGAGGGCCTTGCCATGGCTAAAAAGTCTTGAAATTTTGCAGACACATCAGAAGTGGTGGCCGTCAGGATCTATCAGATGCTCAGACCTGGGTGTGGCCGAGGGACTCCACAGCGCCCCCTATTGCGCTGACCCCCCCCCCCCATTGCATTGTTGTCTATTGTGGGCAGGCACTTTGAACTACATGAAACTAATTTGGTAACCATGTGTGGCTCCTCAATTCAAACACATTTCTCATTCGCATTGATGCAAATATGCGAACAGGAAGTGAGCTATTTTGGATTTTGTGTGTTTTACACGTACTACACTTTTACGTACTCCTCCTAGGGGGTTCATCGCATTCACACCAACTGTGGTCAGAATGGTCTCAGGATAGTCATGATGCTAAATTGCCAGGATATTTTCGATAGCTCAAACGGGATGGTAATGGCGAGGCGTGCAATTTTTATGTCACGCCGCGCCAACAGGAAGTGGTCATAATTTCATGGTCTACATCGTCTGATCTGGCTGATATTTTAGAAATATGTTTAGTGTTGAACTGTAATCACATCCATATCCCAAGAACGGGTAATTGTTATAGCGCCACCATCTGGCAACAGGAAGTGAGGTCTTTATCATATTTGTATGCCTTCCTGCTAGGGCATTCATCACATTCACACGGAATGTGGTCAGCATGATCTTAGGATAGTCATGACCATAAGCTGTGAAGGGATTTTTGATATCTCAAACGGTATGGAAATGGCGAGTCGTACAGTACACATATTTCGTGCAAAAAAATGACTTTTTTTTCGACATCGTCCGATCTGGCTGATATTTTACAAATATGTTCACTGTTGGAGTACAATATGAAATATATACATATCAATCGGGGCGTGGCTAGACAGCGCCCCCTATAATTATTATTCTCTTTTTTTTCAATGTATTTAGCATTTTTGAGGTGCTTGCCATGGATGGAAACTCACGGAATTTTGCACACACATGAGAAGTGTTGGCTGTCAGGACGTATCAGATGCTCAGACCTGGGCGTGGCCGAGGGACTCCACAGCGCCCCCTAATGCTTTGTCTTCTATTGTGGACAGGCACTTTGAGCTACCTTCACCTAATTTGGTATGCATGTGGGGCTCCTCTGGACAAACACATTTCTCTTTCGCATCGAATCAAATATGTGAACAGGAAGTCAGCCATTTTGAATTTTGTGCATTTTACACGTACTACACTTTTAAGTACTCCTCCTAGGGGGTTCATTGCATTCACACGAAATGTGGTCAAAGTGGTCTCAGGATAGTCCTGATACTAATTCCAAAGGATATTTTTGATATCTCAAACGGTATGGTCATGGCGAGGCGTACAATTTTCATGTCACGCCGTGCCAACAGGAAGTAGCCATAAATTCATGCTCTACATTGTCTGATCTGGCTGATATTTTACAAATATGTTCACTGTTAGAGTGTAATCACATCCAAATACCAAGAAGAAATCAATGTTATAGCGCCACCATCTGGCAACGGAAGTGAAGTTTTTATCATGTTTGTATGCGTTCCTGCTAGGGTATTCATCACATTCACACCAAATGTAGTCATCATGATCTTAGAATAGTCCTGACCCTAAATGACGAAAGGATTTTTGATATCTCAAACGGTTTGGCAATGGCGAGGCGTATAATACACACGTTACGCCCAAAAACAGGAAGTGAGCTTAATTCCGTTCTACATCATCTGATCGGGCTGATATTTTACAAATATATTCACTTTTGGAGTGCAATCACATCCATATCCACATTCACCTGGGCGTGGCTACACAGCGCCCCCTATGGCTTTTTTCTAATATTGTGGACATATACTTTCACGTAAAATGCACCACGTCTGGTAGCCATAAGGGTCTCCTCAAGACACACACATTTCTCATTTGCATCCCTTAACTTTTCCCAACAGGAAGTGAGCTATTTTGGATTTTGTGTGTTTTTAAGTGTTTTTTAACGTACCAAACTTTGAAATACTCTTCCTAGGGCGTTCATCACATTCACACAAAATGTGGTCAGCATGATATTATAGCCCTGACACACAACTATGAACTGATTTTTAATATCTTGGAATGGTATGGCTCTGGTCAGCCTTAAAATTAACTTGTAATGCTACCCAAACAGTTTATGTTTTAATACAATTATGTATTAAATAATTTCAAAAAGGTATTAAATTCTACATTGCCTGATTTTGAGGCTAACACTTTTCACATATGTTCATTGTTGGAGTGTCATCACATCCATTAAGCAATAATAGTTCGCTATTTTCGCTGGAGACTCATTATATCCAGTCTTAAAACTTCAACGCAAGTCGCAAATGACTCTCCCATTTCTAATACGCGACTGCCATCTACTGGCAAAAGTTGGTATTGCATATATCTTGCAATGACGTTCAATGTTATTTGGTTTAAAAAAAACCGTGTTGTAGCATTTTAAGGACTCAATACAAAACAGCTGTTCGGAAAGTTAGCTTGAAAATCAAGAATCCTTATTAAGGAATTCGAGCCGTTTCTATTTGACTTCATTCGGTTGAAGTGAATGCCGTAACCCAATTAAATGTAATTCGCGTCGGAATACACATAATAGCCTACACTGTCAACGTGAAATAAAAATATATAGAGGTTTAAATCGATCCTATATTGGGACATTTGTTATGATGGCTGGTGCAACGGGCATTTTCGGTACCGTTGACCATAATCGAATGCTAGCATTTATATCATTACACTGACCAAGTCCATTTTTGGTTCCTTTGTGGAAACAGTGAAGTTGTCTACACAATCTGTTCTACTCACAGACTAACTGCGTCGCTGTAACTTCCCCCCATTTCTGATACGGCGATTCAATTTATTGGCAGAAAGTGGTACTTTCATTTTTTTCTTCCTTCAAGTGATTTTTCAACGATAGGTTTTTGTTTTTTTCTAGCGAGTCAGTAGGCATAACGATGTATGATTTACAGCTGCAGCCTACGTGACAAAATGTATTGACAACACCCAGCCCGACGTTTCTTTGCATCTATTTTCATTTTTGAATAGAATATCTGAAATAAATATTAAAGACATTTAATGACTGTCTTTAATTGGCAGGAGAGTAGCATATATTTAAAAAAGTCAAAAGTCAAAAAGAAACGTTAACGTTTGAGATGGCTGTGGTCGAACTCTGTGTTAACATGAGACCGTTATGTTCAACAAAGGTATGGCATGCAGGTCGTTGCGAGATGACGCGCATTGGCTAACAGCAGCCAGCCTGTCCACTGTCTGTGTGAGTCAAAAAACAGGTCAGCTACGTTTGTTTACATGAATAGAAAACTTTCAGTTAAATCGCCAGCTATGTTAGTTTATTTTGCTTGTCATTAAACACGAATTAAGAGAACATACAATTTCGCTAGGAATTTTTGACTTAATATGAAAATACCGGATTGAGGGCAGAGACTTGGCATCTCCTTTAGATTTGGCTGAACAAATGCGTTTCAGGCAGCATAATTACCGGTGAAATGGAAAAGAATGATGCTGGCTAACGAGACGTTTAATGCAATATTATCCGACACTTCGGAGAGAAATTATTTAACCAAGATAAAAGGAAACATACAACTTTTGGCCAATAGATGGGGTACGTGTATAAGAGGGCAGTAGAGCTTAATGGTTCAGACAGTGGATTAAGACATGCAAGGTCCGCGGTTCCATCCCCGGTGCGGCCACAATAAAGTTGAATAGTTTCTTTACGCCAATGGTTTTATTTTGAGTGCATATTTATAACCGAATGACTTCTCAAGCGTAAATTCTGCCTCCCGCTGTAAAATCTATTGAAATTAATTCATCTCTGCTCTCCATACAGGACTGGAGCATATTATTACAATGTGCAAGCAAGAAGTAATTTTTGTTTCATTCTACATTGTCTGATGTGGCAGAAACTTCACACATGTTCATTTTTGGAGTGTAATCTCATCCATATACCAAGAAAGGCTCAATGGCATAGCGCCACCATCTGGCAAAAGGAAGTGGCTTTAATTTACTTGACATCTTCCAATTTGGCTGAAAATGTACAAATATGTTAATTATTGGAGTGTAATCAAATCCATAAACCATACACGGCTCAATATTATAGCGCCACCATCTGGCAACAGGAAGTAGCTTAAATTTTACTTGACATCTTCCAATTTGGCTGAAAATGTACAAATATGTTAATTATTGGAGTGTAATCAAATCCATGAACCATACACGGCTCAATATTATAGCGCCACCATCTGGCAATAGGAAGTGAGGCTTATATCATTGATGCATTCCAATAGCAGCAGCAACATCTTCATTGATCAAAGGGGAATTCCTGTGCACACTATACGTTGTCCAGGAAGGTGATTATTTCCAAAGTGTGTACATATTGTGAAACATGTCATTGGCACAACTATGCCACCAAGGCGGTTGTGCCCATGGTGCTTGGGCCCGTTCATTGCTGCTTGCAGCTATATTTAGGGCCCAAGCACCGTAGGGTGCGAAGGACCCTATTGTTATTGGAAGGATTATTATTAGGGCCCAAGCACCGTAGGGTGCGAAGGACCCTATTGTTATTGGAAGGATTATTATTATTATTATTATTATTATTATTCTTTTTTTTTCAATGTTTTGTGCATTTTTGAGGTGCTTGCCATGGATGAAAACTCACAGAATTTTGCACACACATCAGAAGTGGTGGCTGTCAGGTTGGGTCAGATGCTCAGACCTGGGCGTGGCTGAGGGACTCCACAGCGCCCCCTATCGCATTGTCATCTATTGTGGGCAGGCACTTTGAGCTACCTTCACAAAATTTAGTACGCATATAGCACTCCTCGGTCCAAACACATTTCTCATTCGCATCTAATCAAATATACAAACAGGAAGTCAGCCATTTTGGATTTTGTGCGTTTTACATGTACTGCACTTTTAAGTACTCCTCCTAGGGGGTTCATCACATTCACACCACCTGTGGTCAGAATGGTCTGAGAATATTCATGATGCTAAATTGCCAGGATATTTTTGATAGCTCAAACGGGACGGTCCTGGGGAGGCGTAGAATTTTTATGTCACGCCACGCCAACAGGAAGTGGCCGTAATTTCATGGTTTACATCGTCTGATCTGGCTGATATTTTAGAAATACATTTACTGTTGGAGTATAATCACATCCATATCCCAAGATCGGGTCAATGTTATAGCGCCACCATCTGGCAACAGGAAGTGAGGTCTTTATCATATTTCTATGCCTTCCTGCTAGGGCATTCATCACATTCACACGAAATGTGGTCCGCATGATCTTAGGATAGTCATGACCATAAGCTGTGAAGGGATTTTTGATATCTCAAACGGTATGGAAATGGCGAGTCGTACAGTACACATATTGCGTGCAAAAAAATGACTTTTTTTTCGACATCGTCCGATCTGGCTGATATTTTATGAATATGTTCACTGTTGGAGTACAATATGAAATATATACATATCAATCGGGGCGTGGCTAGACAGCGCCCCCTATAATTATTATTCTCTTTTTTTTCAATGTATTTTGCATTTTTGAGGTGCTTGCCATGGATGAAAACTCACGGAATTTTGCACACACATGAGAAGTGTTGGCTGTCAGGAGGTATCAGATGCTCAGACCTGGTCGTGGCCGAGGGACTCCACAGCGCCCCCTAATGCTTTGTCTTCTATTGTGGACAGGCACTTTGAGCTACCTTCACCTAATTTGGTATGCATGTGGGGCTCCTCTGGACAAACACATTTCTCATTCGCATCGAATCAAATATGTGAACAGGAAGTCAGCCATTTTGAATTTTGTGCATTTTACACGTACTACACTTTTAAGTACTCCTCCTAGGGGGTTCATTGCATTCACACAAAATGTGGTCAAAGTGGTCTCACGATAGTCATGATACTAATTCCAAAGGATATTTTTGATATCTCAAACGGTATGGTCATGGCGAGGCGTACAATTTTCATGTCACGCCGCGCCAACAGGAAGTAGCCATAAATTCATGGTCTACATTGTCTGATCTGGCTGATATTTTACAAATATGTTCACTGTTAGAGTGTAATCACATACAAATACCAAGAAGAAATCAATGTTATAGCGCCACCATCTGGCAACGGAAGTGACGTTTTTATCATGTTTGTATGCGTTCCTGCTAGGGTATTCATCAAATTCACACCAAATGTAGTCATCATGATCTTAGAATAGTCCTGACCCTAAATGACGAAAGGATTTTTGATATCTCAAATGGTTTGGCAATGGCGAGACGTATAATACACACGTTACGCCCAAAAACAGGAAGTGGGCTTAATTCCGTTCTACATCATCTGATCCGGCTGATAGTTTACAAATATATTCACTTTTGGAGTGCAATCACATCCATATCCACATTCATCTGGGCGTGGCTACACAGCGCCCCCTATGGCTTTTTTCTAATATTGTGGACATATACTTTCACGTAAATGCACCACGTCTGGTAGGCATAAGGGTCTCCTCAAGACACACACATTTCTCATTTGCATCCCATAACTTTTCCCAACAGGAAGTGAGCTATTTTGGATTTTGTGTGTTTTTAAGTGTTTTTTCACGTACCAAACTTTGAAATATTCTTCCTAGGGGGTTCATCACATTCACACAAAATGTGGTCAGCATGATATTATAGCCCTGACACACAACTATGAACTGATTTTTAATATCTTGGAATGATATGGCTATGGTCAGCCTTAAAATTAACTTGTAATGCTGCCCAAACAGTTCATGTTTTAATACAATTATGTATTAAATAATTTCAAAAAGGTATTAAATTCTACATTGCCTGATTTTGAGGCTACAACTTTTCACATATGTTCATTGTTGGAGTGTCATCACATCCATTAAGCAATAATAGTTCACTATTTTCGCTGGAGACTCATTATATCCAGTCTTGAAACTTCAACGCAAGTCGCAAATGACTCTCCCATTTCTAATACGCGACTGCCATCTACTGGCAAAAGTTGGTATTGCATATATCTTGCAATGACGTTCAATGTTATTTGGTTTAAAAAAAACCGTGTTGTAGCATTTTAAGGACTCAATACAAAACAGCTGTTCGGAAAGTTAGCTTGAAAACCAAGAAGCCTTATTAAGGAATTCGAGCCGTTTCTATTTGACTTCATTCGGTTGAAGTGAATGCCGTAATGCCGAATGCCGGAATACACATAATAGCCTACACTGTCAACGTGAAATAAAAATATATAGAGGTTTAAATCGATCCTATATTGGGACATTTGTTATGATGGCTGGTGCAACGGGAATTTTCGGTACCGTTGACCATAATCGAATGCTAGCATTTATATCATTACACTGACCAAGTCCTGTTAAAAAGCACATTTTTGGTTCCTTTTTGGAAACAGTGAAGTTGTCTACACAATCTGTTCTACTCACAGACTAACTGCGTCGCTGTAACTTCCCCCCATTTCTGATACGGCGATTCAATTTATTGGCAGAAAGTGGTACTTTCATTTTTTTCTTCCTTCAAGTGATTTTTCAACGATAGGTTTTTGTTTTTTTCTAGCGAGCCAGTAGGCATAACGATGTATGATTTACAGCTGCAGCCTACGTGACAAAATGTATTGACAACACCCAGCCCGACGTTTCTTTGCATCTATTTTCATTACATGAATTGAATAACTAAAATAAATATTAAAGACATTTAAAGACTTAAAGACAGGCTTTAACTGGCAGGAGAGTATCATATTTTTTAAAGATTAACACATGAAGTCAAAAAGAAACTTTAGCGTCGGAGGTGGCTCTGCTCGAACGCTGTGTTAACATGAGACCGTTTTGTTCAACAAAGGTATCACATGCAGGTTGTTGCGAGATGACACGCACGGGCTAACAGCAGCCAGCCAGTCCACTGTCTGTGTGAGTCAAAAAACAGGTCAGCTACGTTGGTTTACATGAATAGAAAACTTTCAGTTAAATCGCCAGCTATGTTAGTTTATTAGGCTTGTCATTAAACACGAATTAAGAGAACATACAATTTCGCTAGGAATGGTAAATTAATATGAAAATACTGTATTGAGGGCAGAGAGTTGGCATCTCTTTTAGATTTGGCTGAACAAATGCGTTTCAGGCAGCATAATTACCAGTGAAATGGAAAAGAATGATGCTGGTTAACTAGACGTTTCGTGCAATATTATCCGACACTTCGTAGAGAAATTATTAAACCAAGATAAAAGGAGACATTTGGCCAATAGATGGCACCCGTGTATAAGCGGGCAGTATAGCGTAATGGTTAGGGCGGTGGATTAAGGCACGCAAATTCAGCCGTTCGATCCCCGCTGCAGCCACAATGAATTTGAATAGTTTCTTGAAGCCAATTGTTTTCATTTTGAGTGCATGTTTATGGCCTAATGACTTTTCAAGCATAAATTGTGCCTCCCCGTGTAAAAACTATGGAAATTAATTAATCTCTGCTCTCCGTTCAGGACTGTAGCATGTTATCACAATGTGCAAGCAAGACGTTATTTTAATTTCATTCTACATTGTCTGATGTGGCTGAAACTTCACACGTTCATTTTTGGAGTGTAATCTCATCCATTTTCCAATAAAGGCTAAATGGCAAAGCGCCACCCGCTGGCAACAGGAAGTGAGCCTTATATTGCATTCTTAAGCATTATTTTTCAATGGGTTCATGACATTCACGGTAAATGTGGTCAGCATGATGCTAGGATGGTCCTGACAAAACAGATTTTTGATTTACTGGGATGATATAGCTATGGTCAGGCACATAAAAAACACATCATGCCAGACAAACAGGAAGTGGTCATACTTAAATTCTCCAATGTCTGATGTGACTGCAACTTTACACAGATGCTCAGTGTTGGAGTGTAATCAAATCCATATTCCAAAAACGACTCAATGTTATAGCAGCATCATCTGGAAACAGGAATTGACCTTAATTTCGCTGAACATCTTCCGATGTGGCTGAAAATGTACAAATATGTTTATTTCTGGAGTGTAATCAAATTCAAAAAACATACACGGATCAATAATATAGCGCCACCATCTGGCAACAGGAAGTGAGGTTTATATCATTGATGCATTCCAATAGCAGCGCCAACATCTTCATTGATCAAAGGGAGCATTGTTGTCTATTGTGGGCAGGCACTTTGAGCTACATGAACCTAATTTGGTTGGCATGTGTGGCTCCTCAATTGAAACACATTTCTCATTCGCATTGATGCAAATATGCGAACAGGAAGTCAGCCATTTTGAATTTTGTGCGTTTTCACATGTACTACACTTTTAAGTACTCCTCCTAGGCGGTTCATCGCATTCACACCAAATGGGGTAAGAATGGTCTCAATATAGTCATGATTCTAAATTGCCAGGATATTTTTGATATCTCAAACGGTATGGTCATGGCGAGGCGTACAGTTTTTATGTCACGCCGCGCCAAAAGGAAGTGGCCATAATTTTGTGGTTTACATCGTTTGATCTGGCTGATATTTCACAAATATGTTCATTGTGTGAGTATACTCACATCCATGTCCCAAGAAGAAGTCAATGTTATAGCGCCACCATCTGGCAACAGGAAGTGAGGTTTTTATCATATTTGTATGCGTTCCTGCTAGGGTATTCATCACATTCACACCAAATGTAGTCAGCATGATCTTAGGATAGTCCTGACCCTAAAAGCCAAACGGATTTTTGATATCTCAAACGGTTTGGCAATGGCGAGGCGTACAATACACACGTTACGAGCGAAAACAGGAAGTGGGCTTAATTCCGTTCTACATCGTCTGATTGGGCTGATATTTTACAGATATATTCACTTTTGGAGTGCAATCACATCCTTATCCACATACATCTGGGCGTGGCTACGCAGCGCCCCCTATGGTTCTTTTCTAATATTGTGGACATATACTTTCACGTAAATTCACCGAATATGGTATGCATATGGGTCTCCTCAAGACACACACATTTCTCTTTTGCATCCCTTAACTTTTCCAAACAGGAAGTGAGCTATTCTGGATTTTGTGTGTTTTTAAGTGTTTTTACACGTACCAAACTCTGAAATACTCCTCCTAGGGGGTTCATCACATTCACACCAAATGTGGTGAGAATGGTCTCAGGATAATCCTGATGCTAAATTGAAAGGATATTTCTGATAGGTCAAACGGTACGGCTATGGCGAGGCGTACAATTTGAGGTCTCGCTGCGGCAACAGGAAGTGGTCGTAATTTCATTCTAGATGGTCTGATCTGGTTGATATTACACAGATATGTTCGTTGTGGGAGTGTAATCACATCCATATCCCAAAAATGACTCAATGTTATCGTGCCACCATCTGGCAACAGGAAGTGGCCTTAATTTTACTCGACATCTTTCGATGTGGCCGAAAATTTAGAAATATGTATATTGTTGGAGTGTAATTAAATCCATATTCCAAAAATGACTCAATGTTATAGCGCCACCATCTGGAAACTTGAACATTGAATAAACTTAATATCACTCAACATCTTCCGATGTGGCTGAAAATTTTGAAATAGGTTTATTATTGGAGTGTAATCAAATTCAAAAACCATACACGGCTCAATATTATAGCGCCACCATCTAGAAACAGGAAGTGAGTGTTATATCATTGATGCATTCCAATAGCAACACCAACATCTTCATTGATCAAAGGGGAATTCCTGTGCACACTATACGTTGCCAAGGAAGGTGATTATTTCAAAGTGCGTACATATTGTTAAACATGTCATTGGCACAACTATGCCACCAAGGCGGTTGCGCCCATGGTGCTTTGGCCCGTTCATTGCTGCTTGCAGCTATATTTATTATTATTATTAGGGCCCAAGCACCGTAGGGTGCGAAGGACCCTATTGTTATTGGAAGGATTATTATTATTATTATTATTATTATTAGGGCCCAAGCACCGTAGGGTGCGAAGGACCCTATTGTTATTGGAAGGATTATTATTATTATTATTATTATTATTATTATTCTTTTTTTTTCAATGTTTTGTGCATTTTTGAGGTGCTTGCCATGGATGAAAACTCACAGAATTTTGCACACACATCAGAAGTGGTGGCTGTCAGGTTGTCTCAGATGCTCAGACCTGGGCGTGGCTGAGGGACTCCACAGCGCCCCCTATTGCATTGTCATCTATTGTGGGCAGGCACTTTGAGCTACCTTCACAAAATTTAGTAGGCATATAGCACTCCTCGGTCCAAACACATTTCTCATTCGCATCTAATCAAATATACAAACAGGAAGTCAGCCATTTTGGATTTTGTGCGTTTTACACGTACTGCACTTTTAAGTACTCCTCCTAGGGGGTTCATCACATTCACACCACCTGTGGTCAGAATGGTCTCAGGATATTCATGATGCTAAATTGGCAGGATATTTTTGATAGCTCAAACGGGACGGTCCTGGGGAGGCGTATAATTTTTATGTCACGCCACGCCAACAGGAAGTGGCCGTAATTTCATGGTCTACATCGTCTGATCTGGCTGATATTTTAGAAATACGTTTATTGTTGGAGGCTAATCACATCCATATCCCAAGAACGGGTCAATGTTATAGCGCCACCATCTGGCAACAGGAAGTGAGGTCTTCATCATATTTGAATGCCTTCCTGCTAGGGCATTCATCACATTCACACGAAATGTGGTCAGCATGATCTTAGGATAGTCATAACGATAAGCTGTGAAGGGATTTTTGATATCTCAAACGGTATGGAAATGGCGAGTCGTAAAGTACACATATTGCGTGCAAAAAAATGACTTTTTTTTCGACATCGTCCGATCTGGCTGATATTTTACATATATGTTCACTGTTGGAGTACAATATGAAATATGTACATATCAATCGGGGCGTGGCTAGACAGCGCCCCCTATAATTATTATTCTCTTTTTTTTCAATGTATTTTGCATTTTTGAGGTGCTTGCCATGGATGAAAACTCACAGAATTTTGCACACACATGAGAAGTGTTGGCTGTCAGGATGTATCAGATGCTCAGACCTGGGCGTCGCCGAGGGACTCCACAGCGCCCCCTAATGCTTTGTCTTCTATTGTGGACAGGCACTTTGAGCTACCTTCACCTAATTTAGTAGGCATGTGGGCCTCCTCTGGACAAACACATTTCTCTTTCGCATCCAAGCAAATATGTGAACAGGAAGTCAGCCATTTTGAATTTTGTGCATTTTACACGTACTACACTTTTAAGTACTCCTCCTAGGGGGTTCATTGCATTCACACGAAATGTGGTCTCTGCGGTCTCAGGATAGTCATGATACTAATTCCAAAGGATATTTTTGATATCTCAAACGGTATAGTCATGGCGAGGCGTACAAGTTTCATGTCACGCCGCGCCAACAGGAAGTAGCCATAAATTCATGGTCTACATTGTCTGATCTGGCTGATATTTTACAAATATGTTCACTGTTAGAGTATAATCACATCCAAATACCAAGAAGAAATCAATGTTATAGCGCCACCATCTGGCAACGGAAGTGAGGTTTTTTTCATGTTTGTATGCGTTCCTGCTAGAGTATTCATCACATTCACACTAAATGTAGTCATCATGATCGTAGAATAGTCCTGACCCTAAATGACGAAAGGATTTTTGATATCTCAAACGGTTTGGCAATGGCGAGGCGTATAATACACACGTTACGCCCAAAAACAGGAAGTGAGCTTAATTCCGTTCTACATCATCTGATCGGGCTGATATTTTGCAAATATATTCACTTTTGGAGTGCAATCACATCCATATCCACATTCATCTGGGCGTGGCTACACAGCGCCCCCTATGGCTTTTTTTTAATATTGTGGACACATACTTTCACGTAAATGCACCACGTCTGGTAGGCATAAGGGTCTCCTCAAGACACACACATTTCTCATTTGCATCCCTTAACTTTTCCCAACAGGAAGTGAGCTATTTTGGATTTTGTGTGTTTTTAAGTGTTTTTTAACGTACCAAACTTTGAAATACTCTTCCTAGGGGGTTCATCACATTCACACAAAATGTGGTCAGCATGATATTATAGCCCTGACACACAACTATAAACTGATTTTTAATATCTTGGAATGGTATGGCTATGGTCAGCCTTAAAATTAACTTGTAATGCTGCCCAAACAGTTCATGTTTTAATACAATTATGTATTAAATAATTTCAAAAAGGTATTAAATTCTACATTGCCTGATTTTGAGGCTACAACTTTTCACATATGTTCATTGTTGGAGTGTCATCACATCCATTAAGCAATAATAGTTCACTATTTTCGCTGGAGACTCATTATATCCAGTCTTAAAACTTCAACGCAAGTCGCAAATGACTCTCCCATTTCTAATACGCGACTGCCATCTACTGGCAAAAGTTGGTATTGCATATATCTTGCAATGACGTTCAATGTTATTTGGTTTAAAAAAAACCGTGTTGTAGCATTTTAAGGACTCAATACAAAACAGCTGTTCGGAAAGTTAGCTTGAAAATCAAGAAGCCTTATTAAGGAATTCGAGCCGTTTCTATTTGACTTCATTCGGTTGAAGTGAATGCCGTAACCCAATTAAATGTAATTCGCGTCGGAATACACATAATAGCCTACACTGTCAACGTGAAATAAAAATATATAGAGGTTTAAATCGATCCTATATTGGGACATTTGTTATGATGGCTGGTGCAACGGGCATTTTCGGTACCGTTGACCATAATCGAATGCTAGCATTTATATCATTACACTGACCAAGTCCTGTTAAAAAGCACATCACCTTTGTGGAAACAGTGAAGTTGTCTACACAATCTATTCTACTCACAGACTAACTGCGTCGCTGTAACTTCCCCCCATTTCTGATACGGGGATTCCATTTATTGGCAGAAAGTGGAACTTTTATATTTTTCTTCCTTCAAGTGATTTTTCAACGATAGGTTTTTGTTTTTTTTCTAGCGAGCCAGTAGGCATAACGATGTATGATTTACAGCTGCAGCCTACGTGACAAAATGTATTGACAACACCCAGCCCGACGTTTCTTTGCATCTATTTTCATTACATGAATTGAATAACTAAAATAAATATTAAAGACATTTAAAGACTTAAAGACAGGCTTTAACTGGCAGGATAGTATCATATTTTCAAAAGATTAACACATGAAGTCAAAAAGAAACTTTAGCGTCTGAGGTGGCTCTGCTCGAACGCTGTGTTAACATGAGACCGTTTAGTTCAACAAAGATATCACATGCAGGTCGTTGCGAGATGACACGCACGGGCTAACAGCAGCCAGCCAGTCCACTGTCTGTGTGAGTCAAAAAACAGGTCAGCTACGTTGGTTTACATGAATAGAAAACTTTCAGTTAAATCGCCAGCTATGTTAGTTTATTAGGCTTGTCATTAAACACGAATTAAGAGAACATACAATTTCGCTAGGAATGGTAAATTAATATGAAAATACTGTATTGAGGGCAGAGAGTTGGCATCTCTTTTAGATTTGGCTGAACAAATGCGTTTCAGGCAGCATAATTACCAGTGAAATGGAAAAGAATGATGCTGGTTAACTAGACGTTTCGTGCAATATTATCCGACACTTCGTAGAGAAATTATTAAACCAAGATAAAAGGAGACATTTGGCCAATAGATGGCACCCGTGTATAAGCGGGCAGTATAGCGTAATGGTTAGGGCGGTGGATTAAGGCAGGCAAATTCAGCCGTTCGATCCCCGCTGCAGCCACAATGAATTTGAATAGTTTCTTGAAGCCAATTGTTTTCATTTTGAGTGCATGTTTATGGCCTAATGACTTTTCAAGCATAAATTGTGCCTCCCCGTGTAAAAACTATGGAAATTAATTAATCTCTGCTCTCCATACAGGACTGTAGCATGTTATCACAATGTGCAAGCAAGACGTTATTTTTATTTCATTCTACATTGTCTGATGTGGCTGAAACTTCACACGTTCATTTTTGGAGTGTAATCTCATCCATTTTCCAATAAAGGCTAAATGGCAAAGCGCCACCCGCTGGCAACAGGAAGTGAGCCTTATATTGCATTCTTAAGCATTATTTTTCAATGGGTTCATGACATTCACAGTAAATGTGGTCAGCATTATGCTAGGATGGTCCTGACAAAACAGATTTTTGATTTACTGGGATGATATAGCTATGGTCAGGCACACAAAAAACACATCATGCCAGACAAACAGGAAGTGGTCATACTTAAATTCTCCAATGTCTGATGTGACTGCAACTTTACACAGATGCTCAGTGTTGGAGTGTAATCAAATCCATATTCCAAAAACGACTCAATGTTATAGCAGCATCATCTGGAAACAGGAATTGACCTTAATTTCGCTGAACATCTTCCGATGTGGCTGAAAATGTACAAATATGTTTATTTCTGGAGTGTAATCAAATTCAAAAAACATACACGGATCAATAATATAGCGCCACCATCTGGCAACAGGAAGTGAGGCTTATATCATTGATGCATTCCAATAGCAGCGCCAACATCTTCATTGATCAAAGGGAAATTCCTGTGCACACTATACGTTGTCCAGGAAGGTGATTATTTCCAAAGTGTGTACATGTTGTGAAACATGTCATTGGCAGAACTATGCCACCAAGGCGGTTGCCCCCATGGGGCTTGGGCCCGTTCATTGCTGCTTGCAGCTATATTTATTATTATTATTCTTTTTCTTCAGGCAAATGGGCTTTTTTGAGGGCCTTGCCATGCGTAAAAAGTCTTGACATTTTGCCCACACATCAGAAGTGGTTGCTGTCAGGAGCTCTCAGATGCTCAGACCTGGGCGTGGCCGAGGGACTCCACAGCGCCCCCTATCGCATTGTCTTCTATTGTGGGCAGGCACTTTGAGCTACCTGCACCTAATTTGGTGGCCCTATAGCGCTCCTCGGTCCAAACACATTTCTCATTCGGATCTAATCAAATATCCAAACAGGAAGTCAGCCATTTTGGATTTTCTGAGTTTTACACGTACTACACTTTTAAGTACTCCTCCTAGGGGGTTCATCGCATTCACACCAACTGTGGTCAGAATGGTCTCAGGATAGTCATGATGCTAAATTGCCAGGATATTTTTGATAGCTCAAACGGGACGGTCATGGGGAGGAGTACAATTTTTATGTCACGCCGCGCCAACAGGAAGTGGCCATAATTTCATGGTCTACATCGTCTGATCTGGCTGATATTTTAGAAATACGTTTATTGTTGGACTATAATCACATCCATATCCCAAGAACAGGTCAATGTTATAGCGCCACCATCTGGCAACAGGAAGTGAGGTCTTTAACATATTTGTATGCATTCCTGCTAGGGCATTCAGCACATTCACACCAAATGTGGTCAGCATGATCTTAAGATAGTCCTTACGCTAAGTTGTGAAGGGATTTTTGATTTCTCAAACGGTATGGAAATGGCGAGTCGTACAGTACACATATTGCGTGCAAAAAAATGACTTTTTTTTCGACATCGTCCGATCTGGCTGATATTTTACAAATATGTTCAATGTAGCAGTACAATATCAGATATATACATATCAATCGGGGCGTGGCTAGACAGCGCCCCCTATAATTATTATTCTCTTTTTTTTCAATGTATTTTGCATTTTTCAGGTGCTTACCATGGATGGAAACTCACAGAATTTTGCACACACATGAGAAGTGTTGGCTGTCAGGATGTATCAGATGCTCAGACCTGGGCGTGGCCAAGGGACTCCACAGCGCCCCCTAATGCTTTGTCTTCTATTGTGGACAGGCACTTTGAGCTACCTTCACCTAATTTGGTATGCATGTGGGGCTCCTCTGAACAAACACATTTCTCATTCGCATCGAATCAAATATGTAAACAGGAAGTCAGCCATTTTGAATTTTGTGCATTTTACACGTACTACACTTTTAAGTACTCCTCCTAGGGGGTTCATTGCATTCACACGAAATGTGGTCAAAGTGGTCTCAGGATAGTCATGATACTAATTCCACAGGATATTTTTGATATCTCAAACGGTATGGTCATGGCGAGGCGTACAATTTTCATGTCACGCCGCGCCAACAGGAAGTTGCCATAAATTCATGGTCTACATTGTCTGATCTGGCTGATATTTTACAAATATGTTCACTGTTAGAGTGTAATCACATCCAAATACCAAGAAGAAATCAATGTTATAGCGCCACCATCTGGCAACGGACGTGAGGTTTTTATCATGTTTGTATGCGTTCCTGCTAAGGTATTCATCACATTCACACCAAATGTAGTCGTCATGATCTTAGAATAGTTCCGACCCTAAATGACGAAAGGATTTTTGATATCTCAAACGGTTTGGCAATGGCGAGGCGTATAATACACACGTTACGCCCAAAAACAGGAAGTGGGCTTAATTCCGTTCTACATCATCTGATCGGGCTGATATTTTACAAATATATTCACTTTTGGAGTGCTATCACATCCATATCCACAGTCATCTGGGCGTGGCTACACAGCGCCCCCTATGGCTTTTTTCTAATATTGTGGACATATACTTTCACGTAAATGCACCACGTCTGGTAGGCATAAGGGTCTCCTCAAGACACACACATTTCTCATTTGCATCCCTTAACTTTTCCCAACAGGAAGTGAGCAATTTTGGATTTTGTGTGTTTTTAAGTGTTTTTTCACGTACCAAACTTTGAAATACTCTTCTTAGGGGGTTCATCACATTCACACAAAATGTGGTCAGCATGATATTATAGCCCTGACACACAACTATGAACTGATTTTTAATATCTTGGAATGGTATGGCTATGGTCAGCCTTAAAATTAACTTGAAATGCTGCCCAAACAGTTCATGTTTTAATACAATTATGTATTAAATAATTTCATAAAGGTATTAAATTCTACATTGCCTGATTTTGAGGCTACAACTTTTCACATATGTTCATTGTTGGAGTGTCATCACATCCATTAAGCAATAATAGTTCACTATTTTCGCTGGAGACTCATTATATCCAGTCTTAAAACTTCAACGCAAGTCGCAAATGACTCTCCCATTTCTAATACGCGACTGCCATCTACTGGCAAAAGTTGGTATTGCATATATCTTGCAATGACGTTCAATGTTATTTGGTTTAAAAAAAACCGTGTTGTAGCATTTTAAGGACTCAATACAAAACAGCTGTTCGGAAAGTTAGCTTGAAAATCAAGAAGCCTTATTAAGGAATTCGAGCCGTTTCTATTTGACTTCATTCGGTTGAAGTGAATGCCGTAACCCAATTAAATGTAATTCGCGTCGGAATACACATAATAGCCTACACTGTCAACGTGAAATAAAAATATATAGAGGTTTAAATCGATCCTATATTGGGACATTTGTTATGATGGCTGGTGCAACGGGCATTTTCGGTACCGTTGACCATAATCGAATGCTAGCATTTATATCATTACACTGACCAAGTCCTGTTAAAAAGCACATCACCTTTGTGGAAACAGTGAAGTTGTCTACACAATCTGTTCTACTCACAGACTAACTGCGTCGCTGTAACTTCCCCCCATTTCTGATACGGCGATTCAATTTATTGGCAGAAAGTGGTACTTTCATTTTTTTCTTCCTTCAAGTGATTTTTCAACGATAGGTTTTTGTTTTTTTCTAGCGAGCCAGTAGGCATAACGATGTATGATTTACAGCTGCAGCCTACGTGACAAAATGTATTGACAACACCCAGCCCGACGTTTCTTTGCATCTATTTTCATTACATGAATTGAATAACTAAAAGAAATATTAAAGACATTTAAAGACTTAAAGACAGGCTTTAACTGGCAGGAGAGTATCATATTTTTAAAAGATTAACACATGAAGTCAAAAAGAAACTTTAGCGTCTGAGGTGGCTCTGCTCGAACGCTGTGTTAACATGAGACCGTTTTGTTCAACAAAGGTATCACATGCAGGTCGTTGCGAGATGACACGCACGGGCTAACAGCAGCCAGCCAGTCCACTGTCTGTGTGAGTCAAAAAACAGGTCAGCTACGTTGGTTTACATGAATAATAGACTTTCAGTTAAATCGCCAGCTATGTTAGTTTATTAGGCTTGTCATTAAACACGAATTAAGAGAACATACAATTTCGCTAGGAATGGTAAATTAATATGAAAATACTGTATTGAGGGCAGAGAGTTGGCATCTTTTAGATTTGGCTGAACAAATGCGTTTCAGGCAGCATAATTACCAGTGAAATGGAAAAGAATGATGCTGGTTAACTAGACGTTTCGTGCAATATTATCCGACACTTCGTAGAGAAATTATTAAACCAAGATAAAAGGAGACATTTGGCCAATAGATGGCACCCGTGTATAAGCGGGCAGTATAGCGTAATGGTTAGGGCGGTGGATTAAGGCACGCAAATTCAGCCGTTCGATCCCCGCTGCAGCCACAATGAATTTGAATAGTTTCTTGAAGCCAATTGTTTTCATTTCGAGTGCATGTTTATGGCCTAATGACTTTTCAAGCATAAATTGTGCCTCCCCGTGTAAAAACTATGGACATTAATTAATCTCTGCTCTCCATACAGGACTGTAGCATGTTATCACAATGTGCAAGCAAGACGTTATTTTTATTTCATTCTACATTGTCTGTTGTGGCTGAAACTTCACACGTTCATTTTTGGAGTGTAATCTCATCCATTTTCCAATAAAGGCTAAATGGCAAAGCGCCACCCGCTGGCAACAGGAAGTGAGCCTTATATTGCATTCTTAAGCATTATTTTTCAATGGGTTCATGACATTCACGGTAAATGTGGTCAGCATGATGCTAGGATGGTCCTGACAAAACAGATTTTTGATTTACTGGGATGATATAGCTATGGTCAGGCAGATAAACACATCATGCCAGACAAACAGGAAGTGGTCATACTTAAATTCTCCAATGTCTGATGTGACTGCAACTTTACACAGATGCTCAGTGTTGGAGTGTAATCAAATCCATATTCCAAAAACGACTCAATGTTATAGCAGCATCATCTGGAAACAGGAATTGACCTTAATTTCGCTGAACATCTTCCGATGTGGCTGAAAATGTACAAATATGTTTATTTCTGGAGTGTAATCAAATTCAAAAAACATACACGGATCAATAATATAGCGCCACCATCTGGCAACAGGAAGTGAGGCTTATATCATTGATGCATTCCAATAGCAGCGCCAACATCTTCATTGATCAAAGGGAAATTCCTGTGCACACTATACGTTGTCCAGGAAGGTGATTATTTCCAAAGTGTGTACATGTTGTGAAACATGTCATTGGCAGAACTATGCCACCAAGGCGGTTGCCCCCATGGGGCTTGGGCCCGTTCATTGCTGCTTGCAGCTATATTTAGGGCCCAAGCACCGTAGGGTGCGAAGGACCCTATTGTTATTGGAAGGATTATTATTATTATTATTATTATTATTCTTTTTCTTCAGGCAAATGGGCTTTTTTGAGGGCCTTGCCATGCGTAAAAAGTCTTGACATTTTGCACACACATCAGAAGTGGTTGCTGTCAGGAGCTCTCAGATGCTCAGACCTGGGCGTGGCCGAGGGACTCCACAGCGCCCCCTATCGCATTGTCTTCTATTGTGGGCAGGCACTTTGAGCTTCCTGCACCTAATTTGGTGGCCATATAGCGCTCCTCGGTCCAAACACATTTCTCATTCGGATCTAATCAAATATCCAAACAGGAAGTCAGCCATTTTGGATTTTCTGAGTTTTACACGTACTACACTTTTAAGTACTCCTCCTAGGGGGTTCATCGCATTCACACCAACGGTGGTCAGAATGGTCTCAGGATAGTCATGATGCTAAATTGCCAGGATATTTTTGATAGTTCAAACGGGACGGTCATGGGGAGGAGTACAATTTTTATGTCACGCCGCGCCAACAGGAAGTGGCCATAATTTCATGGTCTACATTGTCTGATCTGGCTGATATTTTAGAAATTTGTTGATTGTTGGACTCTAATCACATCCATAACCCAAGAACAGGTCAAAGTTATAGCGCCACCATCTGGCAAAAGGAAGTGAGGTCTTTAACATATTTGTATGCATTCCTGCTAGGGCATTCAGCACATTCACACCAAATGCGGTCAGCATGATCTTAAGATAGTCCTTACGCTAAGTTGTGAAGGGATTTTTGATATCTCAAACGGTATGGAAATGGCGAGTCGTACAGTACACATATTGCGTGCAAAAAAATGACTTTTTTTTCGACATCGTCCGATCTGGCTGATATTTTACAAATATGTTCACTGTAGCAGTACAATATCAGATATATACATATCAATCGGGGCGTGGCTAGACAGCGCCCCCTATAATTATTATTCTCTTTTTTTTCAATGTATTTTGCATTTTTGAGGTTCTTGCAAGGGATGGAAACTCACAGAATTTTGCACACACATGAGAAGTGTTGGCTGTCAGGATGTATCAGATGCTCAGACCTGGGCGTGGCTAAGGGACTCCACAGCGCCCCCTAAAGCTTTGTCTTCTATTGTGGACAGGCACTTTGAGCTACCTTCACCTAATTTGGTATGCATGTGGGGCTCCTCTGGACAAACACATTTCTCATTCGCATCAAATCAAATATGTAAACAGGAAGTCAGCCATTTTGAATTTTGTGCATTTTACACGTACTACACTTTTAAGTACTCCTCCTAGGGGGTTCATTGCATTCACACAAAATGTGGTCAAAGTGGTCTCAGGATAGTCATGATACTAATTCCAAAGGATATTTTTGATATCTCAAATGGTATGGTCATGGCGAGGCGTACAATTTTCATGTCACGCCGCGCCAACAGGAAGTTGCCATAAATTCATGGTCTACATTGTCTGATCTGGCTGATATTTTACAAATATGTTCACTGTTAGAGTATAATCACATCCAAATACCAAGAAGAAATCAATGTTATAGCGCCACCATCTGGCAACGGACGTGAGGTTTTTATCATGTTTGTATGCGTTCCTGCTAAGGTATTCGTCACATTCACACCAAATGTAGTCATCATGATCTTAGAATAGTCCTGACCCTAAATGACGAAAGGATTTTTGATATCTCAAACGGTTTGGCAATGGCGAGGCGTATAATACACACGTTACGCCCAAAAACAGGAAGTGGGCTTAATTCCGTTCTACATCATCTGATCGGGCTGATATTTTACAAATATATTCACTTTTGGAGTGCAATCACATCCATATCCACATTCATCTGGGCGTGGCTACACAGCGCCCCCTATGGCTTTTTTCTAATATTGTGGACATATACTTTCACATAAATGCACCACGTCTGGTAGGCATAAGGGTCTCCTCAAGACACACACATTTCTCATTTGCATCCCTTAACTTTTCCCAACAGGAAGTGAGCTATTTTGGATTTTGTGTGTTTTTAAGTGTTTTTTCACGTACCAAACTTTGAAATACTCTTCCTAGGGGGTTCATCACATTCACACAAAATGTGGTCAGCATGATATTATAGCCCTGACACACAACTATGAACTGATTTTTAATATCTTGGAATGGTATGGCTATGGTCAGCCTTAAAATTAACTTGTAATGCTGCCCAAACAGTTCATGTTTTAATACAATTATGTATTAAATAATTTCAAAAAGGTATGAAATTCTACATTGCCTGATTTTGAGGCTACAACTTTTCACATATGTTCATTGTTGGAGTGTCATCACATCCATTAAGCAATAATAGTTCACTATTTTCGCTGGAGACTCATTATATCCAGTCTTAAAACTTCAACGCAAGTCGCAAATGACTCTCCCATTTCTAATACGCGACTTCCATCTACTGGCAAAAGTTGGTATTGCATATATCTTGCAATGACGTTCAATGTTATTTGGTTTAAAAAAAACCGTGTTGTAGCATTTTAAGGACTCAATACAAAACAGCTGTTCGGAAAGTTAGCTTGAAAATCAAGAAGCCTATTAAGGAATTCGAGCCGTTTCTATTTGACTTCATTCGGTTGAAGTGAATGCCGTAACCCAATTAAATGTAATTCGCGTCGGTATACACATAATGGCCTACACTGTCAACGTGAAATAAAAATATATAGAGGTTTAAATCGATCCTATATTGGGACATTTGTTATGATGGCTGGTGCAACGGGCATTTTCGGTACCGTTGACCATAATCGAATGCTAGCATTTATATCATTACACTGACCAAGTCCTGTTAAAAAGCAGGCACATTTTTGGTTCCTTTGTGGAGACAGTGAAGTTGTCTACACAATCTGTTCTACTCACAGACTAACTGCGTCGCTGTAACTTCCCCCCATTTCTGATACGGCGATTCAATTTATTGGCAGAAAGTGGTACTTTCATTTTTTTCTTCCTTCAAGTGATTTTTCAACGATAGGTTTTTGTTTTTTTCTAGCGAGCCTGTAGGCATAACGATGTATGATTTACAGCTGCAGCCTACGTGACAAAATGTATTGACAACACCCAGCCCGACGTTTCTTTGCATCTATTTTCATTACATGAATTGAATAACTAAAATAAATATTAAAGACATTTAAAGACTTAAAGACAGCCTTTAACTGGCAGGAGAGTATCATATTTTTAAAAGATTAACACATGAAGTCAAAAAGAAACTTTAGCGTCTGAGGTGGCTCTGCTCGAACGCTGTGTTAACATGAGACCGTTTTGTTCAACAAAGGTATCACATGCAGGTCGTTGCGAGATGACACGCACGGGCTAACAGCAGCCAGCCAGTACACTGTCTGTGTGAGTCAAAAAACAGGTCAGCTACGTTGGTTTACATGAATAGAAAACTTTCAGTTAAATCGCCAGCTATGTTAGTTTATTAGGCTTGTCATTAAACACGAATTAAGAGAACATACAATTTCGCTAGGAATGGTAAATTAATATGAAAATACTGTGTTGAGGGCAGAGAGTTGGCATCTCTTTTAGATTTGGCTGAACAAATGCGTTTCAGGCAGCATAATTACCAGTGAAATGGAAAAGAATGATGCAGGTTAACTAGACGTTTCGTGCAATATTATCCGACACTTCGTAGAGAAATTATTAAACCAAGATAAAAGGAGACATTTGGCCAATAGATGGCACCCGTGTATAAGCGGGCAGTATAGCGTAATGGTTAGGGCGGTGGATTAAGGCACGCAAATTCAGCCGTTCGATCCCCGCTGCTGCCACAATGAATTTGAATAGTTTCTTGAAGCCAATTGTTTTCATTTTGAGTGCATGTTTATGGCCTAATGACTTTTCAAGCATAAATTGTGCCTCCCCGTGTAAAAACTATGGAAATTAATTAATCTCTGCTCTCCATACAGGACTGTAGCATGTTATCACAATGTGCAAGCAAGACGTTATTTTTATTTCATTCTACATTGTCTGATGTGGCTGAAACTTCACACGTTCATTTTTGGAGTGTAATCTCATCCATTTTCCAATAAAGGCTAAATGGCAAAGCGCCACCCGCTGGCAACAGGAAGTGAGCCTTATATTGCATTCTTAAGCATTATTTTTCAATGGGTTCATGACATTCACGGTAAATGTGGTCAGCATGATGCTAGGATGGTCCTGACAAAACAGATTTTTGATTTACTGGGATGATATAGCTATGGTCAGGCATATAAAAAACACATCATGCCAGAAGAACAGGAAGTGGTCATACTTAAATTCTCCAATGTCTGATGTGACTGCAACTTTACACAGATGCTCAGTGTTGGAGTGTAATCAAATCCATATTCCAAAAACGACTCAATGTTATAGCAGCATCATCTGGAAACAGGAATTGACCTTAATTTCGCTGAACATCTTCCGATGTGGCTGAAAATGTACAAATATGTTTATTTCTGGAGTGTAATCAAATTCAAAAAACATACACGGATCAATAATATGGCGCCACCATCTGGCAACAGGAAGTGAGGCTTATATCATTGATGCATTCCAATAGCAGCGCCAACATCTTCATTGATCAAAGGGAAATTCCTGTGCACACTATACGTTGTCCAGGAAGGTGATTATTTCCAAAGTGTGTACATGTTGTGAAACATGTCATTGGCAGAACTATGCCACCAAGGCGGTTGCCCCCATGGGGCTTGGGCCCGTTCATTGCTGCTTGCAGCTATATTTATTATTATTATTCTTTTTTCTATATGCAAATGGGCCTTTTTGAGGTGCTTGCCATGCATAAAAAGTCTGGGAATTTTGCACACACATCAGAAATGAGGACCTTCAGGATCGATTAGATGCTCAGACCTGGGCGTGGCCGAGGGACTCCACAGCGCCCCCTATCGCATTGTCATCTATTGTGGGCAGGCACTTTGAGTTACCTTCACCAAATTTAGTACGCATATAGCACTCCTCGGACCAAACACATTTCTAATTCACATTTAATCAAATATACAAACAGGAAGTCAGCTATTTTGAATTTTGTGCGTTTTACACGTACTGCACTTTTAAGTACTCCTCCTAGGGGGTTCATCACATTCACACCACCTGTGGTCAGAATAGTCTCAGGATATTCATGATGCTAAATTGCCAGGATATTTTTGATAGCTCAAACGGGACAGTCATGGGGAGGAGTACAATTTTTATGTCACGCGGCGCCAACAGGAAGTGGCCGTAATTTCATGGTCTACATTGTCTGATCTGGCTGATATTTTAGAAATACGTTTAGTGTTGAAGTATAATCACATCCATATCCCAAGAACGGGTCAATGTTATAGCGCCACCATCTGGCAACAGGAAGTGAGGTCTTTATCATATTTGTATGCCTTCCTGCTAGGGCATTCATCACATTCACACGAAATGTGGTCAGCATGATCTTAGGATAGTCATGACCATAAGCTGTGAAGGGATTTTTGATATCTCAAACGGTATGGAAATGGCGAGCCGTACAGTACACATATTGCGTGCAAAAAAATGACTTTTTTTTTGACATCGTCCGATCTGGCCGATATTTTACAAATATGTTCACTGTTGGAGTACAATATGAAATATATACATATCAATCATGGCGTGGCTAGACAGCGCCCCCTATAATTATTATTCTCTTTTTTTTCAATGTATTTTGCATTTTTGAGGTGCTTGCCATGGATGAAAACTCACGGAATTTTGCACACACATGAGAAGTGTTGGCTGTCAGGATGTATCAGATGCTCAGACCTGGGCGTGGCCGAGGGACTCCACAGCGCCCCCTAATGCTTTGTCTTCTATTGTGGACAGGCACTTTGAGCTACCTTCACCTAATTTGGTATGCATGTGGGCCTCCTCTGGACAAACACATTTCTCATTCGTATCGAATCAAATATGTGAACAGGAAGTCAGCCATTTTGAATTTTGTGCATTTTACACGTACTACACTTTTAAGCACTCCTCCTAGGGGGTTCATTGCATTCACACGAAATGTGGTCAAAGTGGTCTCAGGATAGTCATGATACTCATTCCAAAGGATATTTTTGATATCTCAAACGGTATGGTCATGGCGAGGCGTACAATTTTCATGTCACGCCGCGCCAACAGGAAGTAGCCATAAATTCATGGTCTACATTGTCTGATCTGGCTGATATTTTACAAATATGTTCACTGTTAGAGTGTAATCACATCCAAATACCAAGAAGAAATCAATGTTATAGCGCCACCATCTGGCAACGGACGTGAGGTTTTTATCATGTTTGTATGCGTTCCTGCTAAGGTATTCATCACATTCACACCAAATGTAGTCATCATGATCTTAGAATAGTCCTGACCATAAACGACGAAAGGATTTTTGATATCTCAAACGGTTTGCAATGACGAGGCGTATAATACACACGTTACGTCCAAAAACAGGAAGTGGGCTTAATTCCGTTCTACATCATCTGATCGGGCTGATATTTTACAAATATATTCACTTTTGGAGTGCAATCACATCCATATCCACAGTCATCTGGGCGTGGCTACACAGCGCCCCCTATGGCTTTTTTCTAATATTGTGGACATATACTTTCACGTAAATGCACCACGTCTGGTAGGCGTAAGGGTCTCCTCAAGACACACACATTTCTCATTTGCATCCCTTAACTTTTCCCAACAGGAAGTGAGCTATTTTGGATTTTGTGTGTTTTTAAGTGTTTTTTAACGTACCAAACTTTGAAATACTCTTCCTAGGGCGTTCATCACATTCACACAAAATGTGGTCAGCATGATATTATAGCCCTGACACACAACTATGAACTGATTTTTAATATCTTGGAATGGTATGGCTCTGGTCAGCCTTAAAATTAACTTGTAATGCTACCCAAACAGTTTATGTTTTAATACAATTATGTATTAAATAATTTCAAAAAGGTATTAAATTCTACATTGCCTGATTTTGAGGCTAACACTTTTCACATATGTTCATTGTTGGAGTGTCATCACATCCATTAAGCAATAATAGTTCGCTATTTTCGCTGGAGACTCATTATATCCAGTCTTAAAACTTCAACGCAAGTCGCAAATGACTCTCCCATTTCTAATACGCGACTGCCATCTACTGGCAAAAGTTGGTATTGCATATATCTTGCAATGACGTTCAATGTTATTTGGTTTAAAAAAAACCGTGTTGTAGCATTTTAAGGACTCAATACAAAACAGCTGTTCGGAAAGTTAGCTTGAAAATCAAGAATCCTTATTAAGGAATTCGAGCCGTTTCTATTTGACTTCATTCGGTTGAAGTGAATGCCGTAACCCAATTAAATGTAATTCGCGTCGGAATACACATAATAGCCTACACTGTCAACGTGAAATAAAAATATATAGAGGTTTAAATCGATCCTATATTGGGACATTTGTTATGATGGCTGGTGCAACGGGCATTTTCGGTACCGTTGACCATAATCGAATGCTAGCATTTATATCATTACACTGACCAAGTCCATTTTTGGTTCCTTTGTGGAAACAGTGAAGTTGTCTACACAATCTGTTCTACTCACAGACTAACTGCGTCGCTGTAACTTCCCCCCATTTCTGATACGGCGATTCAATTTATTGGCAGAAAGTGGTACTTTCATTTTTTTCTTCCTTCAAGTGATTTTTCAACGATAGGTTTTTGTTTTTTTCTAGCGAGTCAGTAGGCATAACGATGTATGATTTACAGCTGCAGCCTACGTGACAAAATGTATTGACAACACCCAGCCCGACGTTTCTTTGCATCTATTTTCATTTTTGAATAGAATATCTGAAATAAATATTAAAGACATTTAATGACTGTCTTTAATTGGCAGGAGAGTAGCATATATTTAAAAAAGTCAAAAGTCAAAAAGAAACGTTAACGTTTGAGATGGCTGTGGTCGAACTCTGTGTTAACATGAGACCGTTATGTTCAACAAAGGTATGGCATGCAGGTCGTTGCGAGATGACGCGCATTGGCTAACAGCAGCCAGCCTGTCCACTGTCTGTGTGAGTCAAAAAACAGGTCAGCTACGTTTGTTTACATGAATAGAAAACTTTCAGTTAAATCGCCAGCTATGTTAGTTTATTTTGCTTGTCATTAAACACGAATTAAGAGAACATACAATTTCGCTAGGAATTTTTGACTTAATATGAAAATACCGGATTGAGGGCAGAGACTTGGCATCTCCTTTAGATTTGGCTGAACAAATGCGTTTCAGGCAGCATAATTACCGGTGAAATGGAAAAGAATGATGCTGGCTAACGAGACGTTTAATGCAATATTATCCGACACTTCGGAGAGAAATTATTTAACCAAGATAAAAGGAAACATACAACTTTTGGCCAATAGATGGGGTACGTGTATAAGAGGGCAGTAGAGCTTAATGGTTCAGACAGTGGATTAAGACATGCAAGGTCCGCGGTTCCATCCCCGGTGCGGCCACAATAAAGTTGAATAGTTTCTTTACGCCAATGGTTTTATTTTGAGTGCATATTTATAACCGAATGACTTCTCAAGCGTAAATTCTGCCTCCCGCTGTAAAATCTATTGAAATTAATTCATCTCTGCTCTCCATACAGGACTGGAGCATATTATTACAATGTGCAAGCAAGAAGTAATTTTTGTTTCATTCTACATTGTCTGATGTGGCAGAAACTTCACACATGTTCATTTTTGGAGTGTAATCTCATCCATATACCAAGAAAGGCTCAATGGCATAGCGCCACCATCTGGCAAAAGGAAGTGGCTTTAATTTACTTGACATCTTCCAATTTGGCTGAAAATGTACAAATATGTTAATTATTGGAGTGTAATCAAATCCATAAACCATACACGGCTCAATATTATAGCGCCACCATCTGGCAACAGGAAGTAGCTTAAATTTTACTTGACATCTTCCAATTTGGCTGAAAATGTACAAATATGTTAATTATTGGAGTGTAATCAAATCCATGAACCATACACGGCTCAATATTATAGCGCCACCATCTGGCAATAGGAAGTGAGGCTTATATCATTGATGCATTCCAATAGCAGCAGCAACATCTTCATTGATCAAAGGGGAATTCCTGTGCACACTATACGTTGTCCAGGAAGGTGATTATTTCCAAAGTGTGTACATATTGTGAAACATGTCATTGGCACAACTATGCCACCAAGGCGGTTGTGCCCATGGTGCTTGGGCCCGTTCATTGCTGCTTGCAGCTATATTTAGGGCCCAAGCACCGTAGGGTGCGAAGGACCCTATTGTTATTGGAAGGATTATTATTATTATTATTATTAGGGCCCAAGCACCGTAGGGTGCGAAGGACCCTATTGTTATTGGAAGGATTATTATTATTATTATTATTATTATTATTATTATTATTATTCTTTCTCTTCCGTCAAATGGGCATTTTTGAGGGCCTTGCCATGGCTAAAAAGTCTTGAAATTTTGCAGACACATCAGAAGTGGTGGCCGTCAGGATGTATCAGATGCTCAGACCTGGGTGTGGCCGAGGGACTCCACAGCGCCCCCTATTGCGCTGACCCCCCCCCCCCCCCCCGCATTGTTGTCTATTGTGGGCAGGCACTTTGAGCTACATGAACCTAATTTGGTATGCATGTGTGGCTCCTCAATTGAAACACATTTCTAATTCGCATTGATGCAAAAATGCGAACAGGAAGTCAGCCATTTTGAATTTTGTGCGTTTTCACATGTACTACACTTTTAAGTACTCCTCCTAGGCGGTTCATCGCATTCACACCAAATGGGGTAAGAATGGTCTCAAGATAGTCATGATTCTAAATTGCCAGGATATTTTTGATATCTGAAACGGTATGGTCATGGCGAGGCGTACAATTTTTATGTCACGCCGCGCCAAAAGGAAGTGGCCATAATTTTGTGGTTTACATCGTCTGATCTGGCTGATATTTTACAAATATGTTCATTATGTGAGTATACTCACATCCATGTCCCAAGAAGAAGTCAATGTTATAGCGCCACCATCTGGCAACAGGAAGTGAGGTTTTTATCATATTTGTATGCGTTCCTGCTAGGGTATTCATCACATTCACACCAAATGTAGTCAGCATGATCTTAGGATAGTCCTGACTCTAAAAGCCAAAGGGATTTTTGATATCTCAAACGGTTTGGCAATGGCGAGGCATACAATACACACGTTACGAGCGAAAACAGGAAGTGGGCTTAATTCCGTTCTACATCGTCTGATTGGGCTGATATTTTACAGATATATTCACTGTTGGAGTGCAATCACATCCATATCCACATACATCTGGGCGTGGCTACGCAGCGCCCCCTATGGTTCTTTTCTAATATTGTGGACATATACTTTCACGTAAATTCACCGAATATTTTATGCATATGCGTCTCCTCAAGACACACACATTTCTCATTTGCATCCCTTAACTTTTCCAAACAGGAAGTGAGCTATTCTGGATTTTGTGTGTTTTTAAGTGTTTTTACACGTACCAAACTCTGAAATACTCCTCCTAGGGAGTTCATCACATTCACACCAAATGTGGTGAGAATGGTCTCAGGATAATCCTGATGCTAAATTGAAAGGATATTTCTGATATGTGAAACGGTACGGCTATGGCGAGGCGTACAATTTGAGGTCTCGCCGCGGCAACAGGAAGTGGTCGTAATTTCATTCTAGATGGTCTGATCTGGTTGATATTACACAAATATGTTCGTTGTGGGAGTGTAATCACATCCATATCCCAAAAATGACTCATTGTTATAGCGCCACCATCTGGCAACAGGAAGTGGCTTTAATTTTACTCGACATCTTCCGATGTGGCCGAAAATTTAGAAATATGTATATTGTTGGAGTGTAATTAAATCCATATTCCAAAAACGACTCAATGTTATAGCGCCACCATCTGGAAACTAGAACATTGAATTGACCTTAATTTCACTCAACATCTTCCGATGTGGCTGAAAATTTAGAAATAGGTTTATTATTGGAGTGTAATCAAATTCAAAAACCATACACGGCTCAATAATATAGCGCCACCATATGGCAACAGGAAGTGAGTCTCATATCATTGATGCATTCCAATAGCAACACCAACATCTTCATTGATCAAAGGGGAATTCCTGTGCACACTATACGTTGCCAAGGAAGGTGATTATTTCCAAAGTGTGTACATATTGTTAAACATGTCATTGGCACAACTGTGCCACCAAGGCGGTTGCGCCCATGGTGCTTGGGCCCGTTCATTGCTGCTTGCAGCTATATTTATTATTATTATTCTTTTTTCTATATGCAAATGGGCCTTTTTGAGGTGCTTGCCATGCATAAAAAGTCTGGGAATTTTGCACACACATCAGAAATGAGGACCTTCAGGATCGATTAGATGCTCAGACCTGGGCGTGGCCGAGGGACTCCACAGCGCCCCCTATCGCATTGTCATCTATTGTGGGCAGGCACTTTGAGTTACCTTCACCAAATTTAGTACGCATATAGCACTCCTCGGACCAAACACATTTCTAATTCACATTTAATCAAATATACAAACAGGAAGTCAGCTATTTTGAATTTTGTGCGTTTTACACGTACTGCACTTTTAAGTACTCCTCCTAGGGGGTTCATCACATTCACACCACCTGTGGTCAGAATAGTCTCAGGATATTCATGATGCTAAATTGCCAGGATATTTTTGATAGCTCAAACGGGACAGTCATGGGGAGGAGTACAATTTTTATGTCACGCGGCGCCAACAGGAAGTGGCCGTAATTTCATGGTCTACATTGTCTGATCTGGCTGATATTTTAGAAATACGTTTAGTGTTGAAGTATAATCACATCCATATCCCAAGAACGGGTCAATGTTATAGCGCCACCATCTGGCAACAGGAAGTGAGGTCTTTATCATATTTGTATGCCTTCCTGCTAGGGCATTCATCACATTCACACGAAATGTGGTCAGCATGATCTTAGGATAGTCATGACCATAAGCTGTGAAGGGATTTTTGATATCTCAAACGGTATGGAAATGGCGAGCCGTACAGTACACATATTGCGTGCAAAAAAATGACTTTTTTTTTGACATCGTCCGATCTGGCCGATATTTTACAAATATGTTCACTGTTGGAGTACAATATGAAATATATACATATCAATCATGGCGTGGCTAGACAGCGCCCCCTATAATTATTATTCTCTTTTTTTTCAATGTATTTTGCATTTTTGAGGTGCTTGCCATGGATGAAAACTCACGGAATTTTGCACACACATGAGAAGTGTTGGCTGTCAGGATGTATCAGATGCTCAGACCTGGGCGTGGCCGAGGGACTCCACAGCGCCCCCTAATGCTTTGTCTTCTATTGTGGACAGGCACTTTGAGCTACCTTCACCTAATTTGGTATGCATGTGGGCCTCCTCTGGACAAACACATTTCTCATTCGTATCGAATCAAATATGTGAACAGGAAGTCAGCCATTTTGAATTTTGTGCATTTTACACGTACTACACTTTTAAGCACTCCTCCTAGGGGGTTCATTGCATTCACACGAAATGTGGTCAAAGTGGTCTCAGGATAGTCATGATACTCATTCCAAAGGATATTTTTGATATCTCAAACGGTATGGTCATGGCGAGGCGTACAATTTTCATGTCACGCCGCGCCAACAGGAAGTAGCCATAAATTCATGGTCTACATTGTCTGATCTGGCTGATATTTTACAAATATGTTCACTGTTAGAGTGTAATCACATCCAAATACCAAGAAGAAATCAATGTTATAGCGCCACCATCTGGCAACGGACGTGAGGTTTTTATCATGTTTGTATGCGTTCCTGCTAAGGTATTCATCACATTCACACCAAATGTAGTCATCATGATCTTAGAATAGTCCTGACCATAAACGACGAAAGGATTTTTGATATCTCAAACGGTTTGCAATGACGAGGCGTATAATACACACGTTACGTCCAAAAACAGGAAGTGGGCTTAATTCCGTTCTACATCATCTGATCGGGCTGATATTTTACAAATATATTCACTTTTGGAGTGCAATCACATCCATATCCACAGTCATCTGGGCGTGGCTACACAGCGCCCCCTATGGCTTTTTTCTAATATTGTGGACATATACTTTCACGTAAATGCACCACGTCTGGTAGGCGTAAGGGTCTCCTCAAGACACACACATTTCTCATTTGCATCCCTTAACTTTTCCCAACAGGAAGTGAGCTATTTTGGATTTTGTGTGTTTTTAAGTGTTTTTTTCACTTACCAAACTTTGAAATACTCTTCCTAGGGGGTTCATCACATTCACACAAAATGTGGTCAGCATGATATTATAGCCCTGACACACAACTATGAACTGATTTTTAATATCTTGGAATGGTATGGCTATGGTCAGCCTTAAAATTAACTTGTAATGCTGCCCAAATAGGAAAATTATATATTAAATAATTTCAAAAAGGTATTAAATTCTACATTGCCTGATTTTGAGGCTACAACTTTTCACATATGTTCGTTGTTGGAGTGTCATCACATCCATTAAGCAATAATAGTTTACTATTTTCGCTGGAGACTCATTATCTCCAGTCTTAAAACTTCAACTCAAGTCGCAACTGACTCTCCCATTTCTAATACGCGACTGCCATCTAGTGGCAAAGGTTAGTATTCTTTCTAATTTTCGGAATGGTTTCTCTTTTTCTTGGATAAAGTGATTTCTCAACGACAAGTTTTGTTTCTTTTTGCGAGCCAGTAACCATAACGATGTATGAGTAACAGCGGCAGCCTACATGACAAAATGTACTGAAAACACCCAGCCCACAGCAACGTTTTTTCTCATCTATCTTAATTAACTCGATTGAATAACTAAAATAAAAAACAGGCTTTTACTGGCAGGAAAGTATCATATATTTAAAAGATTAACACATATAATGCATGTATTGCTTTGACGTTCAATGTTATTTGGATTTTAAAAAAACCGTATTGTAGCATTTTAAGGACTCAATACAAAACAGCTGTTCGGAAAGTTGGCTTGAAAACCAAGAAGCCTTATTAAGGAATTCGAGCCGTTTCTATTTGACTTCATTCGATTGAAGTGAATGCCGTAACCCAATTAAATGTGATTCGCGTCGGAATACACATAATAGCCTACACTGTCAACGTGAAATAAAAATATATAGAGGTTTAAATCGATCCTATATTGGGACATCTGTTATGATGGCTGGTGCAACGGGCATTTTCGGTACCGTTGACCATAATCGAATGCTAGCATTTATATCATTACACTGACCAAGTCCTGTTAAAAAGCACATTTTTGGTTCATTTGTGGAAACAGTGAAGTTGTCTACACAATCTGTTCTACTCACAGACTAACTGCGTCGCTGTAACTTCCCCCCATTTCTGATACGGCGATTCAATTTATTGGCAGAAAGTGGTACTTTCATTTTTTTCTTCCTTCAAGTGATTTTTCAACGATAGGTTTTTGTTTTTTTCTAGCGAGCCAGTAGGCATAACGATGTATGATTTACAGCTGCAGCCTACGTGACAAAATGTATTGACAACACCCAGCCCGACGTTTCTTTGCATCTATTTTCATTACATGAATTGAATAACTAAAATAAATATTAAAGACATTTAAAGACTTAAAGACAGGCTTTAACTGGCAGGAGAGTATCATATTTTTAAAAGATAAACACATGAAGTCAAAAAGAAACTTTAGCGTCTGAGGTGGCTCTGCTCGAACGCTGTGTTAACATGAGACCGTTTTGTTCAACAAAGGTATCACATGCAGGTCGTTGCGAGATGACACGCACGGGCTTACAGCAGCCAGCCAGTCCACTGTCTGTGTGAGTCAAAAAACAGGTCAGCTACGTTGGTTTACATGAATAGAAAACTTTCAGTTAAATCGCCAGCTATGTTAGTTTATTAGGCTTGTCATTAAACACGAATTAAGAGAACATACAATTTCGCTAGGAATGGTAAATTAATATGAAAATACTGTATTGAGGGCAGAGAGTTGGCATCTCTTTTAGATTTGGCTGAACAAATGCGTTTCAGGCAGCATAATTACCAGTGAAATGGAAAAGAATGATGCTGGTTAACTAGACGTTTCGTGCAATATTATCCGACACTTCGTAGAGAAATTATTAAACCAAGATAAAAGGAGACATTTGGCCAATAGATGGCACCCGTGTATAAGCGGGCAGTATAGCGTAATGGTTAGGGCGGTGGATTAAGGCACGCAAATTCAGCCGTTCGATCCCCGCTGCAGCCACAATGAATTTGAATAGGTTCTTGAAGCCAATTGTTTTCATTTTGAGTGCATATTAATGGCCGAATGACTTCTCAAGCGTAAATTGTGCCTCCCCGTGTAAAAACTATGGAAATTAATTCATCTCTGCTCTCCATACAGGACGGTAGCATGTTATCACAATGTGCAAGCAAGAAGTAATTTTTTGTTTAATTCTACATTGTCTGATGTGGCAGAAACTTCACACATGTTCCTGTTTGGAGTGTAATCTCATCAATATACCAAGAAAGGCTCAATGGCATAGCGCCACCATCTGGCAACAGGAAGTGGCTTTAATTTTACTTGACATCTTCCAATTTGGCTGAAAATGTACAAATATGTTAATTATTGGAGTGTAATCAAATCCATAAACCATACACGGCTCAATATTATAGCGCCAGCATCTGGCAACAGGAAGTGGCTTTAATTTTACTCGACATCTTCCAATTTGGCTGAAAATGTACAAATATGTTCATTTTTGGAGTGAAATCAAATCCATAAACCATACACAGCTCAATATTATAGCGCCACCATCTGGCAATAGGAAGTGAGGCTTATATCATTGATGCATTCCAATAGCAGCAGCAACATCTTCATTGATCAAAGGGGAATTCCTGTGCACACTATTCGTTGTCCAGGAAGGTGATTATTTCCAAAGTGTGTACATATTGTGAAACAAGTCATTGGCACAACTGTGCCACCAAGGCGGTTGCGCCCATGGTGCTTGGGCCCGTTCATTGCTGCTTGCAGCTATATTTAGGGCCCAAGCACCGTAGGGTGCGAAGGACCCTATTGTTATTGGAAGGATTATTATTATTATTATTATTATTATTATTATTATTATTATTATTATTATTATTATTAGGGCCCAAGCACCGTAGGGTGCGAAGGACCCTATTGTTATTGTAAAGATTATTATTATTATTATTATTATTATTATTATTATTATTATTCTTTCTCTTCCGTCAAATGGGCATTTTTGAGGGCCTTGCCCTGGCTAAAAAGTCTTGAAATTTTGCAGACACATCAGAAGTGGTGGCCGTCAGGATCTATCAGATGCTCAGACCTGGGTGTGGCCGAGGGACTCCACAGCGCCCCCTATTGCGCTGACCCCCCCCCCCCCCTGCATTGTTGTCTATTGTGGGCAGGCACTTTGAGCTACATGAACCTAATTTGGTATGCATGTGTGGCTCCTCAATTGAAACACATTTCTCATTCGCATTGATGCAAATATGCGAACAGGAAGTCAGCCATTTTGAATTTTGTGCGTTTTCACATGTACTACACTTTTAAGTACTCCTCCTAGGCGGTTCATCGCATTCACACCAAATGTGGTACGAATGGTCTCAAGATAGTCATGATTCCAAAATGCCAGGATATTTTTGATATCTCAAACGGTATGGTCATGGCGAGGCGTACAATTTTTATGTCACGCCGCGCCAAAAGGAAGTGGTCATAATTTTGTGGTTTCCATCGTCTGATCTGGCTGATATTTTACAAATATGTTAATTGTGTGAGTATACTCACATCCACCTCCCAAGAAGATGTCAAAGTTATAGCGCCACCATCTGGCAACAGGAAGTGAGGTTTTTATCATATTTGTATGTGTTCCTGCTAGGGTATTCATCACATTCACACCAAATGTAGTCAGCATGATCTTAGGATAGTCCTGACCCTAAAAGCCAAACGGATTTTTGATATCTCAAACGGTTTGGCAATGGCGAGGCGTACAATACACACGTTACGAGCGAAAACAGGAAGTGGGCTTAATTCCGTTCTACATGGTCTGATTGGGCTGATATTTTACAGATATATTCACTTTTGGAGTGCAATCACATCCTTATCCACATACATCTGGGCGTGGCTACGCAGCGCCCCCTATGGTTCTTTTCTAATATTGTGGACATATACTTTCACGTAAATTCACCGAATATGGTATGCATATGGGTCTCCTCAAGACACACACATTTCTCATTTTCATCCCTTAACTTTTCCAAACAGGAAGTGAGCTATTCTGGATTTTGTGTGTTTTTAAGTGTTTTTACACGTACCAAACTCTGAAATACTCCTCCTAGGGGGTTCATCACATTCACACGAAATGTGGTGAGAATGGTCTCAGGATAATCCTGATGCAAAATTGAAAGGATATTTCTGATATGTCAAACGGTACGGCTATGGCGAGGCGTACAATTTGAGGTCTCGCCGCGGCAACAGGAAGTGGTCGTAATTTCATTCTAGATGGTCTGATCTGGTTGATATTACACAGATATGTTCGTTGTGGGAGTGTAATCACATCCATATCCCAAAAATGACTCAATGTTATAGCGCCACCATCTGGCAACAGGAAGTGGCCTTCATTTTACTCGACATCTTCCGATGTGGCCGAAAATTTAGAAATATGTATATTGTTGGAGTGTAATTAAATCCATATTCCAAAAATGACTCAATGTTATAGCGCCACCATATGGAAACTATAACATTGAATTGATCTTAATTTCACTCAACATCTTCCGATGTGGCTTAGTATTTAGAAATAGGTTTATTATTGCAGTGTAATCAAATTCAAAAACCATACACGGCTCAATATTATAGCGCCACCATCTGGCAACAGGAAGTGAGGCTTATATCATTGATGCGTTCCAATAGCAGCACCAACATCTTCATTGATCAAAGGGGAATTCCTGTGCACACGATACGTTGTCCAGGAAGGTGATTATTTCCAAAGTGTGTACAGATTGTGAAACATGTCATTGGCACAACTATGCCACCAAGGCGGTTGCGCCCATGGTGCTTGGGCCCGTTCATTGCTGCTTGCAGCTATATTTATTCTTTTTTTTTCAATGTTTTGTGCATTTTTGAGGTGCTTGCCATGAATGAAAACTCACAGAATTTTGCAGACACATCAGAAGTGGTGGCTGTCAGGATCTCTCAGATGCTCAGATCTGGGCGTCGCTGAGGGACTCCACAGCGCCCCCTATCGCATTGTTTTCTATTGTGGGCAGGCACTTTGAGCTACCTGCACCTCATTTAGCATGCAAATAGCACTCCTCAGGCCAAACACATTTCTAATTGACATCTAATCAAATATGCAAACAGGAAGTCAGCCATTTTGGATTTTGTGCGTTTTACACGTACTACACTTTTAAGTACTCCTCCTAGGGGGTTCATCGCATTCACACCAACTGTGGTCAGAATGGTCTCAGGATAGTCATGATACTAAATTGCCAGGATATTTTTGGTAGCTCAAACGGGACAGTCATGGAGAGGAGTACAATTTTTATGTCACGCGGCGCCAACAGGAAGTGGCCGTAATTTCAGGGTCTACGTCGTCTGATCTGGCTGATATTTCAGAAATACGTTTATTGTTGGAGTATAATCACATCCATATTCCAAGAACGGGTCAATGTTATAGCGCCACCATCTGGCAACAGGAAGTGAGGTCTTTATCATATTTGTATGCCTTCCTGCTATGGCATTCATCACATTCACACGAAATGTGGTCAGCATGATCTTAGGATAGTCATGACCATAAGCTGTGAAGGGATTTTTGATATCTCAAAAGGTATGGAAATGGCGAGTCGTACAGTACACATATTGCGTGCAAAAAAATGACTTTTTTTCCGACATCGTCCGATCTGGCTGATATTTTACAAATATGTTCACTGTTGGAGTACAATATTAAATATATACATATCAATCGGGGCGTGGCTAGACAGCGCCCCCTATAATTATTATTCTCTTTTTTTTCAATGTATTTTACATTTTTGAGGTGCTTGCCATGGATGAAAACTCACAGAATTTTGCACACACATGAGAAGTGTTGGCTGTCAGGAAGTGTCAGATGCTCAGACCTGGGCGTGGCCGAGGGACTCCACAGCGCCCCCTAATGCTTTGTCTTCTATTGTGGACAGGCACTTTGAGCTACCTTCACCTAATTTGGTATGCATGTGGGGCTCCTCTGGACAAACACATTTCTCATTCGCATTGAATCAAATATGTAAACAGGAAGTCAGCCATTTTGAATTTTGTGCATTTTACACGTACTACACTTTTAAGTACTCCTCCTAGGGGGTTCATTGCATTCACACGAAATGTGGTCAAAGTGGTCTCAGGATAGTCATGATACTAATTCCAAAGGATATTTTTGATATCTCAAACGGTATGGTCATGGCGAGGCGTACAATTTTCATGTCACGCCGCGCCAACAGGAAGTTGCCATAAATTCATGGTCTACATTGTCTGATCTGGCTGATATTTTACAAATATGTTCACTGTTAGAGTGTAATCACATCCAAATACCAAGAAGAAATCAATGTTATAGCGCCACCATCTGGCAACGGACGTGAGGTTTTTATCATGTTTGTATGCGTTCCTGCTAAGGTATTCATGACATTCACACCAAATGTAGTCATCATGATCTTAGAATAGTCCTGACCCTAAATGACGAAAGGATTTTTGATATCTCAAACGGTTTGGCAATGGCGAGGCGTATAATACACACGTTACGCCCAAAAACAGGAAGTGGGCTTAATTCCGTTCTACATCATCTGATCGGGCTGATATTTTACAAATATATTCACTTTTGGAGTGCAATCACATCCATATCCACATTCATCTGGGCGTGGCTACACAGCGCCCCCTATGGCTTTTTTCTAATATTGTGGACATATACTTTCACGTAAATCCACCACGTCTGGTAGGCATAAGGGTCTCCTCAAGACACACACATTTCTCATTTGCATCCCTTAACTTTTCCCAACAGGAAGTGAGCTATTTTGGATTTTGTGTGTTTTTAAGTGTTTTTTCACGTACCAAACTTTGAAATACTCTTCCTAGGGGGTTCATCACATTCACACAAAATGTGGTCAGCAAGATGTTATAGCCCTGACATACAACTATGAACTGATTTTTAATATCTTGGAATGGTATGGCTATGGTCAGCCTTAAAATTAACTTGTAATGCTGCCCAAACAGGAAAATTATGTATTAAATCATTTCAAAAAGGTATTAAATTCTACATTGCCTGATTTTGAGGCTACAACTTTTCACATATGTTCATTGTTGGAGTGTCATCACATCCATTAAGCAATAATAGTTCACGATTTTCGCTGGAGACTCATTATATCCAGTCTTAAAACTTCAACGCAAGTCGCAACTGACTCTCCCATTTCTAATACGCGACTGCCATCTATTGGCAAAAAAAAGGTATTGTTTCTCGTATTCTGGGATAAAGTGATTTCCAACGACAGGTTTTATTAATTTTTGCGAGCCAGTAACCAAAACGATGTATGAGTAACAGCGGCAGCCTACGTGACTAAATGTACTGACAACACCCAGCCCACAGCAACGTTTTTTCTCATCTACCTTAATTAACTCGATTGAATAACTAAAATAAAAAACAGGCTTTTACTGGCAGGAAAGTATCATATATGTAAAAGATTAACACATATAATGCATATATTGCATTGACGTTAAATGGTGTTAAAAAATCGTATTGTAGCATTTTAAGGACTCAATACAAAACG
Source organism: Conger conger (assembly GCF_963514075.1). Lineage (NCBI taxonomy): Eukaryota > Metazoa > Chordata > Actinopteri > Anguilliformes > Congridae > Conger > Conger conger. The sequence continues at coordinate 33,060,074 of NC_083764.1, forward strand.
GCTGTTCGGAAAGTTAGTTTGAAAACCAAGAAGCCTTATTAAGGAATTCGAGCCGTTTCTATTTGACTTCATTCGATTGAAGTGAATGCCGTAACCCAATTAGTAATTCGCGTCGGAATACACATAATAGCCTACACTATCAACGTGAAATAAAAATATATAGAGGTTTAAATCGGTCCTATATTGGGACTTTTGTTATGATGGCTGGTGCAACGGGCATATGGTCAGCCTTAAAATTAACTTGTAATGCTGCCCAAACAGGAAAATTATGTATTAAATCATTTCAAAAAGGTATTAAATTCTACATTGCCTGATTTTGAGGCTACAACTTTTCACATCTGTTCATTGTTGGAGTGTCATCACATCCATTCAGCAATAATAGTTCACGATTTTCGCTGGAGACTCATTATATCCAGTCTTAAAACTTCAACGCAAGTCGCAACTGACTCTCCCATTTCTAATACGCGACTGCCATCTATTGGCAAAAAAAAGGTATTGTTTCTCGTATTCTGGGATAAAGTGATTTCTCAACGACAGGTTTTATTCATTTTTGCGAGCCAGTAACCATAACGATGTATGAGTAACAGCGGCAGCCTACGTGACTAAATGTACTGACAACACCCAGCCCACAGCAACGTTTTTTCTCATCTACCTTAATTAACTCGATTGAATAACTAAAATAAAAAACAGGCTTTTACTGGCAGGAAAGTATCATATATGTAAAAGATTAACACAGATAATGCATATATTGCATTGACGTTAAATGGTGTTAAAAAATCGTATTGTAGCATTTTAAGGACTCAATACAAAACGGCTGTTCGGAAAGTTAGTTTGAAAACCAAGAAGCCTTATTAAGGAATTCGAGCCGTTTCTATTTGACTTCATTCGATTGAAGTGAATGCCATAACCCAATTAGTAATTCGCGTCGGAATACACATAATAGCCTACACTGTCAACGTGAAATAAAAATATATAGAGGTTTAAATCGATCCTATATTGGGACTTTTGTTATGATGGCTGGTGCAACGGGCATTTTCGGTAATGTTGACCATAATCGAATGCTAGCATTTATATCATTACACTGACCAAGTACCGTTAAAAAGCATATTTTAAGCTCCCTTCTGGAAACAGTGAAGTTTTCTACACGGTCTACTCTAATCACAGACTAACTGCGTCGCTGTAACTTCCCCCATTTCTGATACGGGGATTCCATTCATTGGCAAAAAATGGTACTTTCATTTTTTTCTTCCTTCAAGTGATTTTTCAACGATAGGTTTTTTTATTTTCATAGCGTGCCAGTATGCATAACGATGTATGATTTACAGCTGCAGCCTACGTGACAAAATGTAATGACAACACCCAGCCCGACGTTTCTTTGCATCTATTTTCATTATATGAATTGAATAACTAAAATAAATATTAAACACATTTAAAGACTTAAAGACAGGCTTTAACTGGCACGAAAGTATCATATATTTAAAACATGAACACATGAAGTCAAAAAGAAACGTCAGCCTTTGAGGTGTCTCTGCTCGAACGCTGTGTTAACATGAGACCGTTATGTTCAACAAAGGTATCGCATGCAGGTCGTTGCCAGATGACACGCACGGGGTAACAGCAGCCAACCTGTCCACTGTTTGTGTGAGTCAAAAAACAGGTCAACTACGTTGGTTTACATGAATATAAAACTTTCAGTTAAATCGCCAGCTATGTTAGTTTATTAGATTGTCATTAAACACGAATTAAGAGAAGATACAATTTCGCTAGGAATGGTAACTTAATATGAAAATACTGTATTGAGGGCAGAGAGTTGGCATCTCTTTTAGATTTGGCTGAACAAATGCGTTTCAGGCAGCATAATTACCGGTGAAATGGAAAAGAATGATGCTGGCTAACTAGACGTTTCATGCAATATTATCCGACACTTCGGAGAGAAATTATTTAACCAAGATAAAAGAAAACATACAACTTTTGGCCAATAGATGGCACCCGTGTATCAGCGTGCAGTGCAGCGTAATGGTTCGGGCGGTGGATTAAGGCACGCAAATTCAGCGGTTCCATCCCCGGTGCAGCCACAATAAAATTGAACAGTTTCTTGAAGGTAATGGTTTTATTTTGAGTACATATCTATAGCCTAATGACTTTTCAAGCATAAATTGTGCCTCCCCGTGTAAAAACTATGGAAATTAATTAATCTCTGCTCTCCATACAGGACTGTAGCATGTTCTCACAATGTTCAAGCTAGAAGTTATTTTTGTTTCATTCTACATTGTCTCATGTGGCTGAAACTTCACTCATGTTCATTTTTGGAATGTAATCTCATCCATATCCCAATAAAGGCTCAATGGCATAGCACCACCTCCTGGGAACAGGAAGTGTGGCTTCATTTCATTTCACATCGTCTGATTTTGCTGACGCTTTAGAGCAGGGGTCACCAACCTTTTTGAAACTGAGAGCTACTTCATGGGTACTGAGTCATACTAAGCGCTACCAGTTTCTTTTGTCACGTGCACAATACTGACCTTTGAACTAGAGTAGGTCAGAGTTCACCTAAACTTTTCAACTTCATGGATAGTAAACATATTTTTAAGATATTGTCATTTTTAAATCTATATAAATGCAAGTGTGATTAAAAAAAAATAGCAACAGAATAAAATTAAATTTTAGATGCAGCTCACTAGTGAGTTGTGCTATTTTTAGAACAGGCCTGCGGACGACTCATGTGGTCCTTGGGGGCGACCTGGTGCCCGCGGGCACCGTGTTGGTGACCCCTGCTTTAGAGATATGTTCCATGTTGGATTATAATCACATCCATGTTCCAATAAATGCTCAATGTCACATCGCCACCTGCTGGCAACAGGAAGCGGCCTTAATTTCACTCAACATCTTCTGATGTGGCTTAGAATTTAGAAATAGGTTTATTATTGGAGTGTAATCAAATTCAAAAACCATACATGGTTCAATATTATAGCGCCAGCATCTGGCAACAGGAAGTGAGGCTTATATCATTGATGCATTCCAATAGCAGCACCAACATCTTCATTGATCAAAGGGGAATTCCTGTGCACACTATACGTTGTCCAGGAAGGTGATTATTTCCAAAGTGTGTACATGTTGTGAAACATGTCATTGGCACAACTATGCCACCAAGGCGGATGCGCCCATGGTGCTTGGGCCCGTTCATTGCTGCTTGCAGCTATATTTATTATTATTATTCTTTTTTTTTAAAGGTTTTGTGCATTTTTGAGGTGCTTGCCATGAATGAAAACTCACAGAATTTTGCACACACATCAGAAGTGGTGGCTGTCAGGATCTCTCAGATGCTCAGATCTGGGCGTCGCTGAGGGACTCCACAGCGCCCCCTATCGCATTGTTTTCTATTGTGGGCAGGCACTTTGAGCTACCTGCACCTCATTTAGCATGCATATAGCACTCCTCAGGCCAAACACATTTCTAATTCACATCTAATCAAATATGCAAACAGGAAGTCAGCCATTTTGGATTTTGTGCGTTTTACACGTACTACACTTTTAAGTACTCCTCCTAGGGGGTTCATCGCATTCACACCAACTGTGGTCAGAATGGTCTCAGGATAGTCATGATACTAAATTGCCAGGATATTTTTGATAGCTCAAACGGGACAGTCATGGGGAGGAGTACAATTTTTATGTCACGCCACGCCAACGGGAAGTGGCCGTAATTTCAGGGTCTACATCGTCTGATCTGGCTGATATTTCAGAAATACGTTTATTGTTGGAGTATAATCACATCCATATTCCAAGAACGGGTCAATGTTATAGCGCCACCATCTGGCAACAGGAAGTGAGGTCTTTATCATATTTGTATGCCTTCCTGCTATGGCATTCATCACATTCACACGAAATGTGGTCAGCATGATCTTAGGATAGTCATGACCATAAGCTGTGAAGGGATTTTTGATATCTCAAAAGGTATGGAAATGGCGAGTCGTACAGTACACATATTGCGTGCAAAAAAATGACTTTTTTTCCGACATCGTCCGATCTGGCTGATATTTTACAAATATGTTCACTGTTAGAGTACAATATTAAATATATACATATCAATCGGGGCGTGGCTAGACAGCGCCCCCTATAATTATTATTCTCTTTTTTTTCAATGTATTTTACATTTTTGAGGTGCTTGCCATGGATGGAAACTCACAGAATTTTGCACACACATGAGAAGTGTTGGCTGTCAGGATGTATCAGATGCTCAGACCTGGGCGTGGCCGAGGGACTCCACAGCGCCCCCTAATGCTTTGTCTTCTATTGTGGACAGGCACTTTGAGCTACCTTCACCTAATTTGGTATGCTTGTGGGGCTCCTCTGGACAAACACATTTCTCATTCGCATTGAATCAAATATGTAAACAGGAAGTCAGCCATTTTTAATTTTGTGCATTTTACACGTACTACACTTTTAAGTACTCCTCCTAGGGGGTTCATTGCATTCACACGAAATGTGGTCAAAGTGGTCTCAGGATAGTCATGATACTAATTCCAAAGGATATTTTTGATATCTCAAACGGTATAGTCATGGCGAGGCGTACAATTTTCATGTCACGACGCGCCAACAGGAAGTTGCCATAAATTCATGGTCTACATTGTCTGATCTGGCTGATATTTTACAAATATGTTCACTGTTAGAGTGTAAACACATCCAAATACCAAGAAGAAATCAATGTTATAGCGCCACCATCTGGCAACGGACGTGAGGTTTTTATCATGTTTGTATGCGTTCCTGCTAAGGTATTCATCACATTCACACCAAATGTAGTCATCATGATCTTAGAATAGTCCTGACCCTAAATGACGAAAGGATTTTTGATATCTCAAACGGTTTGGCAATGGCGAGGCGTATAATACACACGTTACGCCCAAAAACAGGAAGTGGGCTTAATTCCGTTCTACATCATCTGATCGGGCTGATATTTTACAAATATATTCACTTTTGGAGTGCAATCACATCCATATCCACATTCATCTGGGCGTGGCTACACAGCGCCCCCTATGGCTTTTTTCTAATATTGTGGACATATACTTTCACGTAAATGCACCACGTCTGGTAGGCATAAGGGTCTCCTCAAGACACACACATTTCTCATTTGCATCCCTTAACTTTTCCCAACAGGAAGTGAGCTATTTTGGATTTTGTGTGCTTTTAAGTGTTTTTTCACGTACCAAACTTTGAAATACTCTTCCTAGGGGGTTCATCACATTCACACAAAATGTGGTCAGCAAGATGTTATAGCCCTGACATACAACTATGAACTGATTTTTAATATCTTGGAATGGTATGGCTATGGTCAGCCTTAAAATTAACTTGTAATGCTGCCCAAACAGGAAAATTATGTATTAAATCATTTCAAAAAGGTATTAAATTCTACATTGCCTGATTTTGAGGCTACAAATTTTCACATATGTTCATTGTTGGAGTGTCATCACATCCATTAAGCAATAATAGTTCACGATTTTCGCTGGAGACTCATTATATCCAGTCTTAAAACTTCAACGCAAGTCGCAACTGACTCTCCCATTTCTAATACGCGACTGCCATCTATTGGCAAAAAAAAGGTATTGTTTCTCGTATTCTGGGATGAAGTGATTTCTCAACGACAGGTTTTATTCATTTTTGCGAGCCAGTAACCATAACGATGTATGAGTAACAGCGGCAGCCTACGTGACTAAATGTACTGACAACACCCAGCCCACAGCAACGTTTTTTCTCATCTACCTTAATTAACTCGATTGAATAACTAAAATAAAAAACAGGCTTTTACTGGCAGGAAAGTATCATATATGTAAAAGATTAACACATATAATGCATATATTGCATTGACGTTAAATGGTGTTAAAATATCGTATTGTAGCATTTTAAGGACTCAATACAAAACGGCTGTTCGGAAAGTTAGTTTGAAAACCAAGAAGCCTTATTAAGGAATTCGAGCCGTTTCTATTTGACTTCATTCGATTGAAGTGAATGCCGTAACCCAATTAGTAATTCGCGTCGGAATACACATAATAGCCTACACTATCAACGTGAAATAAAAATATATAGAGGTTTAAATCGATCCTATATTGGGACTTTTGTTATGATGGCTGGTGCAACGGGCATATGGTCAGCCTTAAAATTAACTTGTAATGCTGCCCAAACAGGAAAATTATGTATTAAATCATTTCAAAAAGGTATTAAATTCTACATTGCCTGATTTTGAGGCTACAAATTTTCACATCTGTTCATTGTTGGAGTGTCATCACATCCATTAAGCAATAATAGTTCACGATTTTCGCTGGAGACTCATTATATCCAGTCTTAAAACTTCAACGCAAGTCGCAACTGACTCTCCCATTTCTAATACGCGACTTCCATCTATTGGCAAAAAAAAGGTATTGTTTCTCGTATTCTGGGATAAAGTGATTTCTCAACGACAGGTTTTATTAATTTTTGCGAGCCAGTAACCATAACGATGTATGAGTAACAGCGGCAGCCTACGTGACTAAATGTACTGACAACACCCAGCCCACAGCAACGTTTTTTCTCATCTACCTTAATTAACTCGATTGAATAACTAAAATATAAAACAGGCTTTTACTGGCAGGAAAGTATCATATATGTAAAAGATTAACACATATAATGCATATATTGCATTGACGTTAAATGGTGTTAAAAAATCGTATTGTAGCATTTTAAGGACTCAATACAAAACGGCTGTTCGGAAAGTTAGTTTGAAAACCAAGAAGCCTTATTAAGGAATTCGAGCCGTTTCTATTTGACTTCATTCGATTGAAGTGAATGCCATAACCCAATTAGTAATTCGCGTCGGAATACACATAATAGCCTACACTGTCAACGTGAAATCAAAATATATAGAGGTTTAAATCGATCCTATATTGGGACTTTTGTTATGATGGCTGGTGCAACGGGCATTTTCGGTAATGTTGACCATAATCGAATGCTAGCATTTATATCATTACACTGACCAAGTACCGTTAAAAAGCATATTTTAAGCTCCCTTCTGGAAACAGTGAAGTTGTCTACACGGTCTACTCTAATCACAGACTAACTGCGTCGCTGTAACTTCCCCCATTTCTGATACGGGGATTCCATTCATTGGCAAAAAATGGTACCTTCATTTTTTTCTTCCTTCAAGTGATTTTTCAACGATAGGTTTTTTTATTTTTATAGCGTGCCAGTATGCATAACGATGTATGATTTACAGCTGCAGCCTACGTGACAAAATGTAATGACAACACCCAGCCCGACGTTTCTTTGCATCTATTTTCATTATATGAATTGAATAACTAAAATAAATATTAAACACATTTAAAGACTTAAAGACAGGCTTTAACTGGCACGAAAGTATCATATATTTAAAACATGAACACATGAAGTCAAAAAGAAACGTCAGCCTTTGAGGTGTCTCTGCTCGAACGCTGTGTTAACATGAGACCGTTATGTTCAACAAAGGTATCGCATGCAGGTCGTTGCCAGATGACACGCACGGGGTAACAGCAGCCAACCTGTCCACTGTTTGTGTGAGTCAAAAAACAGGTCAACTACGTTGGTTTACATGAATATAAAACTTTCAGTTAAATCGCCAGCTATGTTAGTTTATTAGATTGTCATTAAACACGAATTAAGAGAAGATACAATTTCGCTAGGAATGGTAACTTAATATGAAAATACTGTATTGAGGGCAGAGAGTTGGCATCTCTTTTAGATTTGGCTGAACAAATGCGTTTCAGGCAGCATAATTACCGGTGAAATGGAAAAGAATGATGCTGGCTAACTAGACGTTTCATGCAATATTATCCGACACTTCGGAGAGAAATTATTTAACCAAGATAAAAGGAAACATACAACTTTTGGCCAATAGATGGCACCCGTGTATCAGCGTGCAGTGCAGCGTAATGGTTCGGGCGGTGGATTAAGGCACGCAAATTCAGCGGTTCCATCCCCGGTGCAGCCACAATAAAATTGAACAGTTTCTTGAAGGTAATGGTTTTATTTTGAGTGCATATCTATAGCCTAATGACTTTTCAAGCATAAATTGTGCCTCCCCGTGTAAAAACTATGGAAATTAATTCATCTCTGCTCTCCATACAGGACTGTAGCATGTTATCACAATGTTCAAGCTAGAAGTTATTTTTGTTTCATTCTACATTGTCTCATGTGGCTGAAACTTCACTCATGTTCATTTTTGGAATGTAATCTCATCCATATCCCAATAAAGGCTCAATGGCATAGCACCACCTCCTGGGAACAGGAAGTGTGGCTTCATTTCATTTCACATCGTCTGATTTTGCTGACGCTTTAGAGCAGGGGTCACCAACCTTTTTGAAACTGAGAGCTACTTCATGGGTACTGAGTCATACTAAGCGCTACCAGTTTGTTTTGTCACGTGCACAATACTGACCTTTGAACTAGAGTAGGTCAGAGTTCACCTAAACTTTTCAACTTCATGGATAGTAAACATATTTTTAAGATATTGTCATTTTTAAATCTATATAAATGCAAGTGTGATTAAAAAAAAATAGCAACAGAATAAAATTAAATTTTAGATGCAGCTCACTCGTGAGTTGTGCTATTTTTAGAACAGGCCTGCGGGCGACTCATGTGGTCCTTGGGGGCGACCTGGTGCCCGCGGGCACCGTGTTGGTGACCCCTGCTTTAGAGATATGTTTCATGTTGGATTATAATCACATCCATGTTCCAATAAATGCTCAATGTCACATCGCCACCTGCTGGCAACAGGAAACGGCCTTAATTTCACTCAACATCTAATGATGTGGCTTAGAATTTAGAAATAGGTTTATTATTGGAGTGTAATCAAATTCAAAAACCATACATGGTTCAATATTATAGCGCCAGCATCTGGCAACAGGAAGTGAGGCTTATATCATTGATGCATTCCAATAGCAGCACCAACATCTTCATTGATCAAAGGGGAATTCCTGTGCACACTATACGTTGTCCAGGAAGGTGATTATTTCCAAAGTGTGTACATGTTGTGAAACATGTCATTGGCACAACTATGCCACCAAGGCGGATGCGCCCATGGTGCTTGGGCCCGTTCATTGCTGCTTGCAGCTATATTTAGGGCCCAAGCACCGTAGGGTGCGAAGGACCCTATTGTTATTGGAAGGATTATTATTATTATTATTATTATTATTATTAGGGCCCAAGCACCGTAGGGTGCGAAGGACCCTATTGTTATTGGAAGGATTATTATTATTATTATTATTATTATTATTATTATTATTATTCTTTCTCTTCCGTCAAATGGGCATTTTTGAGGGCCTTGCCATGGCTAAAAAGTCTTGAAATTTTGCAGACACATCAGAAGTGGTGGCCGTCAGGATCTATCAGATGCTCAGACCTGGGTGTGGCCGAGGGACTCCACAGCGCCCCCTATTGCGCTGACCCCCCCCCCCCCATTGCATTGTTGTCTATTGTGGGCAGGCACTTTGAACTACATGAAACTAATTTGGTAACCATGTGTGGCTCCTCAATTCAAACACATTTCTCATTCGCATTGATGCAAATATGTGAACAGGAAGTGAGCTATTTTGGATTTTGTGTGTTTCACACGTACTACACTTTTACGTACTCCTCCTAGGGGGTTCATCGCATTCACACCAACTGTGGTCAGAATGGTCTCAGGATATTCATGATGCTAAATTGCCAGGATATTTTTGATAGCTCAAACGGGATGGTCATGGCGAGGCGTGCAATTTTTATGTCACGCCGCGCCAACAGGAAGTGGTCATAATTTCATGGTCTACATCGTCTGATCTGGCTGATATTTTAGAAATATGTTTAGTGTTGGAGTATAATCACATCCATATCCCAAGAACGGGTCAATGTTATAGCGCCACCATCTGGCAACAGGAAGTGAGGTCTTTATCATATTTCTATGCCTTCCTGCTAGGGCATTCATCACATTCACACGAAATGTAGTCAGCATGATCTTAAGATACTCATGACCATAAACTGTGAAGGGATTTTTGATATCTCAAAAGGTATGGAAATGGCGAGTCGTACAGTACACATATTTCGTGCAAAAAAATGACTTTTTTTTCGACATCGTCCGATCTGGCTGATATTTTACAAATATGTTCACTGTTGGAGTACAATATGAAATATATACATATCAATCGGGGCGTGGCTAGACAGCGCCCCCTATAATTATTATTCTCTTTTTTTTCAATGTATTTAGCATTTTTGAGGTGCTTGCCATGGATGGAAACTCACGGAATTTTGCACACACATGAGAAGTGTTGGCTGTCAGGATGTATCAGATGCTCAGACCTGGGCGTGGCCGAGGGACTCCACAGCGCCCCCTAATGCTTTGTCTTCTATTGTGGACAGGCACTTTGAGCTACCTTCACCTAATTTGGTATGCATGTGGGGCTCCTCTGGACAAACACATTTCTCTTTCGCATCGAATCAAATATGTGAACAGGAAGTCAGCCATTTTGAATTTTGTGCATTTTACACGTACTACACTTTTAAGTACTCCTCCTAGGGGGTTCATTGCATTCACACGAAATGTGGTCAAAGTGGTCTCAGGATAGTCATGATACTAATTCCAAAGGATATTTTTGATATCTCAAACGGTATGGTCATGGCGAGGCGTACAATTTTCATGTCACGCCGCGCCAACAGGAAGTAGCCATAAATTCATGCTCTACATTGTCTGATCTGGCTGATATTTTACAAATATGTTCACTGTTAGAGTGTAATCACATCCAAATACCAAGAAGAAGTCAATGTTATAGCGCCACCATCTGGCAACGGAAGTGAGGTTTTTATCATGTTTGTATGCGTTCCTGCTAGGGTATTCATCACATTCACACCAAATGTAGTCATCATGATCTTAGAATAGTCCTGACCCTAAATGACGAAAGGATTTTTGATATCTCAAACGGTTTGGCAATGGCGAGGCGTATAATACACACGTTACGCCCAAAAACAGGAAGTGGGCTTAATTCCGTTCTACATCATCTGATCGGGCTGATATTTTACAAATATATTCACTTTTGGAGTGCAATCACATCCATATCCACATTCATCTGGGCATGGCTACACAGCGCCCCCTATGGCTTTTTTCTAATATTGTGGACATATACTTTCACGTAAATGCACCACGTCTGGTAGACATAAGGGTCTCCTCAAGACACACACATTTCTCATTTGCATCCCTTAACTTTTCCCAACAGGAAGTGAGCTATTTTGGATTTTGTGTGTTTTTAAGTGTTTTTTCACGTACCAAAGTTTGAAATACTCTTCCTAGGGGGTTCATCACATTCACACAAAATGTGGTCAGCCTGATATTATAGCCCTGACACACAACTATGAACTGATTTTTAATATCTTGGAATGGTATGGCTATGGTCAGCCTTAAAATTAACTTGTAATGCTGCCCAAACAGTTCATGTTTTAATACAATTATGTATTAAATAATTTCAAAAAGGTATTAAACTCTACATTGCCTGATTTTGAGGCTACAACTTTTCACATATGTTCATTGTTGGAGTGTCATCACATCCATTAAGCAATAATAGTTCACTATTTTCGCTGGAGACTCATTATATCCAGTCTTAAAACTTCAACGCAAGTCGCAAATGACTCTCCCATTTCTAATACGCGACTGCCATCTACTGGCAAAAGTTGGTATTGTATATATCTTGCAATGACGTTCAATGTTATTTGGTTTATAAAAAACCGTGTTGTAGCATTTTAAGGACTCAATACAAAACAGCTGTTCGGAAAGTTGGCTTGAAAACCAAGAAGCGTTATTAAAGAATTCGAGCCGTTTCTATTTGACTTCATTCGATTGAAGTGAATGCCGTAACCCAATTAAATGTAATTCGCGTCGGAATACACACAATCGCCTACACTGTGAACGTGAAATAAAAATATATAGAGGTTTAAATCGATCCTATATTGGGACATTTGTTATGATGGCTGGTGCAACGGGCATTTTCGGTACCGTTGACCATAATCGAATGCTAGCATTTATATCATTACACTGACCAAGTCCTGTTAAAAAGCACATTTTTGGTTCCTTTGTGGAAACAGTGAAGTTGTCTACATAATCTATTCTACTCACAGACTAACTGCGTCGCTGTAACTTCCCCCCATTTCTGATACGGGGATTCCATTTATTTGCTGAAAGTGGTACTTTTTTTTTTCTTCCTTCAAGTGATTTTTCAACGATAGGTTTTTGTTTTTTTCTAGCAGCAGTAGGCATAACGATGTATGATTTACAGCTGCAGCCTACGTGACAAAATGTATTGACAACACCCAGCCCGACGTTTCTTTGCATCTATTTTCATTATATGAATAGAATATCTGAAATAAATATTAAAGACATTTAATGACTGTCTTTAACTGGCAGGAGAGTAGCATATATTTAAAAGAGTCAAAAGTCAAAAAGAAACGTTAACGTTTGAGATGGCTCTGGTCGAACTCTGTGTTAACATGAGACCGTTATGTTCAAAAAAGGTATGGCATGCAGGTCGTTGGCTAACAGCAGCCAGCCTGTCCACTGTCTGTGTGAGTCAAAAAACAGGTCAGCTACGTTTGTTTACATGAATAGAAAACTTTCAGTTAAATCGCCAGATATGTTAGTTTATTTTGCTTGTCATTAAACACGAATTAAGAGAACATACAATTTCGCTAGGAATTTTTGACTTAATATGAAAATACCGGATTGAGGGCAGAGACTTGGCATCTCCTTTAGATTTGGCTGAACAAATGCGTTTCAGGCAGCATAATTACCGGTGAAATGGAAAAGAATGATGCTGGCTAACTCGACGTTTAATGCAATATTATTCGACACTTAGGAGAGAAATTATTTAACCAAGATAAAAGGAAACATACAACTTTTGGCCAATAGATGGCGTACGTGTATAAGAGGGCAGTATAGCTTAATGGTTCAGACAGTGGATTAAGACATGCAAGGTCCTCGGTTCCATCCCCGGTGCGGCCACAATAAAGTTGAATAGTTTCTTTACGCCAATGGTTTCATTTTGAGTGCATATTTATAACCGAATGACTTCTCAAGCGTAAATTGTGCCTCCCGCTGTAAAATCTATTGAAATTAATTCATCTCTGCTCTCCATACAGGACTGGTGCATATTATTACAATGTGCAAGCAAGAAGTAATTTTTGTTTCATTCTACATTGTCTGATGTGGCAGAAACTTCACACATGTTCATTTTTGGAGTGTAATCTCATCCATTTTCCAATAAAGGCTCAATGGCAAAGCGCCACCCGCTGGCAACAGGAAGTGAGCCTTATATTGCATTCTTAAGCATTATTTTTCAATGGGTTCATGACATTCACGGTAAATGTGGTCAGCATGATGCTAGGATGGTCCTGACAAAACAGATTTTTGATTTACTGGGATGATATAGCTATGGTCAGGCACATAAAAAACACATCATGCCAGACAAACAGGAAGTGGTCATACTTAAATTCTCCAATGTCTGATGTGACTGCAACTTTACACAGATGCTCAGTGTTGGAGTGGAATCAAATCCATATTCCAAAAACGACTCAATGTTAAAGCAGCATCATCTGGAAACAGGAATTGACCTTAATTTCGCTCAACGTCTTCCGATGTGGCTGAAAATGTACAAATATGTTTATTTCTGGAGTGTAATCAAATTCAAAAACCATACATGGCTCAATAATATAGCGCCACCATCTGGCAATAGGAAGTGAGGCTTTTATCATTGATGCGTTCCAATAGCAGCGCCAACATCTTCATTGATAAAAAGGGAATTCCTGTGCACACTATACGTTGTCCAGGAAGGTGATTATTTCCAAAGTGTGTACATGTTGTGAAACATGTCATTGGCAGAACTATGCCACCAAGGCGGTTGCCCCCATGGTGCTTGGGCCCGTTCATTGCTGCTTGCAGCTATATTTAGGGCCCAAGCACCGTAGGGTGCGAAGGACCCTATTGTTATTGGAAGGATTATTATTATTATTATTATTATTATTATTATTATTATTATTATTCTTTTTTTTTCAATGTTTTGTGCATTTTTGAGGTGCTTGCCATGGATGAAAACTCACAGAATTTTGCACACACATCAGAAGTGGTGGCTGTCAGGTTGTGTCAGATGCTCAGACCTGGGCGTGGCTGAGGGACTCCACAGCGCCCCCTATCGCATTGTCATCTATTGTGGGCAGGCACTTTGAGCTACCTTCACAAAATTTAGTACGCATATAGCACTCCTCGGTCCAAACACATTTCTCATTCGCATCTAATCAAATATACAAACAGGAAGTCAGCCATTTTGGATTTTGTGCGTTTTACACGTACTGCACTTTTAAGTACTCCTCCTAGGGGGTTCATCACATTCACACCACCTGTGGTCAGAATGGTCTCAGGATATTCATGATGCTAAATTGGCAGGATATTTTTGATAGCTCAAACGGGACGGTCCTGGGGAGGCGTAGAATTTTTATGTCACGCCACGCCAACAGGAAGTGGCCGTAATTTCATGGTTTACATCGTCTGATCTGGCTGATATTTTAGAAATACGTTTATTGTTGGAGTATAATCACATCCATATCCCAAGAACGGGTCAATGTTATAGCGCCACCATCTGGCAACAGGAAGTGAGGTCTTTATCATATTTGTATGCCTTCCTGCTAGGGCATTCATCACATTCACACGAAATGTGGTCCGCATGATCTTAGGATAGTCATGACCATAAGCTGTGAAGGGATTTTTGATATCTCAAACGGTATGGAAATGGCGAGTCGTACAGTACACATATTGCGTGCAAAAAAATGACTTTTTTTTTGACATCGTCCGATCTGGCTGATATTTTACAAATATGTTCACTGTTGGAGTACAATATGAAATATATGCATATCAATCGGGGCGTGGCTAGACAGCGCCCCCTATAATTATTATTCTCTTTTTTTTCAATGTATTTTGCATTTTTGAGGTGCTTGCCATGGATGAAAACTCACGGAATTTTGCACACACATGAGAAGTGTTGGCTGTCAGGAGGTATCAGATGCTCAGACCTGGGCGTGGCCGAGGGACTCCACAGCGCCCCCTAATGCTTTGTCTTCTATTGTGGACAGGCACTTTGAGCTACCTTCACCTAATTTGGTATGCATGTGGGCCTCCTCTGGACAAACACATTTGTCTTTCGCATCGAATCAAATATGTGAACAGGAAGTCAGCCATTTTGAATTTTGTACATTTTACACGTACTACACTTTTAAGTACTCCTCCTAGGGGGTTCATTGCATTCACACGAAATGTGGTCAAAGTGGTCTCAGGATAGTCATGATACTAATTGCAAAGGATATTTTTGATATCTCAAACGGTATGGTCATGGCGAGGCGTAAAATTTTCCTGTCACGCCGCGCCAACAGGAAGTAGCCATAAATTCATGGTCTACATTGTCTGATCTGGCTGATATTTTACAAATATGTTCACTGTTAGAGTCTAATCACATCCATATACCAAGAAGAAATCAAAGTTATAGCGCCACCATCTGGCAACGGAAGTGAGGTTTTTATTATGTTTGTATGCGTTCCTTCTAGAGTATTCATCACATTCACACCAAATGTAGTCATCATGATCTGAGAATAGTCCTGACCCTAAATGACGAAAGGATTTTTGATATCTCAAACGGTTTGGCAATGGCGAGGCGTATAATACACACGTTACGCCCAAAAACAGGAAGTGGGCTTAATTCCGTTCTACATCATCTGATCGGGCTGATATTTTACAAATATATTCACTTTTGGAGTGCAATCACATCCATATCCACATTCATCTGGGCGTGGCTACACAGCGCCCCCTATGGCTTTTTTCTAATATTGTGGACATATACTTTCACGTAAATGCACCACGTCTGGTAGGCATAAGGGTCTCCTCAAGACACACACATTTCTCATTTGCATCCCTTAACTTTTCCCAACAGGAAGTGAGCTATTTTGGATTTTGTGTGTTTTTAAGTGTTTTTTCACGTACCAAACTTTGAAATACTCTTCCTAGGGGGTTCATCACATTCACACAAAATGTGGTCAGCATGATATTATAGCCCTGACACACAACTATGAACTGATTTTTAATATCTTGGAATGGTATGGCTATGGTCAGCCTTAAAATTAACTTGTAATGCTGCCCAAACAGTTCATGTTTTAATACAATTATGTATTAAATAATTTCAAAAAGGTATTAAATTCTACATTGCCTGATTTTGAGGCTACATCTTTTCACATATGTTCATTGTTGGAGTGTCATCACATCCATTAAGCAATAATAGTTTACTATTTTCGCTGGAGACTCATTATATCCAGTCTTAAAACTTCAACTCAAGTCGCAACTGACTCTCCCATTTCTAATACGCGACTGCCATCTAGTGGCAAAGGTTAGTATTCTTTCTAATTTTCTTGGATAAAGTGATTTCTCAATGACAAGTTTTGTGTCTTTTTGCGAGCCAGTAACCATAACGATGTATGAGTAACAGCGGCAGCCTACGTGACAAAATGTACTGACAACACCCAGCCCATAGCAACGTTTTTTTCATCTACCTTAATTATATGGATTGAATAACTAAAATAAAAGACAGGCTTTTACTGGCAGGAAAGTATCATATATTTAAAAGATTAACACATATAATGCAGATCTTGCATTGAAGTTCAATGTTATTACTACGTTAAAAAAAAACGTAGTGTAGCATTTTAAGGACTCAACACAAAACAGCTGTTCGGAAAGTTGGGTTGAAAACCAAGAAGCCTTATTAAGGAATTCGAGCCGTTTCTATTTGACTTCATTCGATTGAAGTGAATGCCGTAACCCAATTAAATGTAATTCGCGTCGCAATACACACAATCGCCTACACTGTCAACGTGAAATAAAAATATATAGAGGTTTAAATCGATCCTATATTGGGACATTTGTTATGATGGCTGGTGCAACGGGCATTTTCGGTACCGTTGACCATAAGCGAATGCTAGCAATTATATCATTACACTGACCAAGTCCTGTTAAAAAGCACATTTTTGGTTCCTTTGTGGAAACAGTGAAGTTGTCTACATAATCTATTCTACTCACAGACTAACTGCGTCGCTGTAACTTCCCCCCATTTCTGATACGGGGATTCCATTTATTGGCAGAAATTGGTACTTTCATTTTTTTCTTCCTTCAAGTGATTTTTCAACGATAGGTTTTTGTTTTTTTCTAGCGAGCCAGTAGGCATAACGATGTATGATTTACAGCTGCAGCCTACGTGACAAAATGTATTGACAACACCCAGCCCGACGTTTCTTTGCATCTATTTTCATTATATGAATTGAATATCTAAAATAAATATTAAAGACATTTAAAGACTTAAAGACAGGCTTTAACTGGCAGGAGAGTATCATATATTTAAAAGATTTACACATATAATGCATATCTTGCATTGACGTTAAATGGTATTTTGTTAAAAAAAACGTATTGTAGCATTTTCAGGACTCAATACAAAACTGCTGTTCGGAAAGTTAGCTTGAAAACCAAGAAGCCTTATTTAGGAATTCGCGCCGTTTCTATTTGACTTCATTCGATTGAAGTGAATGCCGTAACCCAATTAAATGGAATTCGCGTCGGAATACACATAATAGCCTACATTGTCAACGTGAAATAAAAATATATAGAGGTTTAAATCGATCCTATATTGGGACTTTTGTTATCATGGCTGGTGCAACGGGCATTTTCGGTACCATTGACCATAATCGAATGCTAGCATTTATATCATTAAACTGACCAAGTGGCGGCACGAATGGTGCAGTGGGTAGCACTGCCGCCTCACAGCAAGGAGGTCCTGGGTTCGAATCCCCGTCGGCCGGGGCCTCTCTGTGCGGAGTTTGCATGTTCTCCCCGTGTCTGCGTGGGTTTCCTCCGGGTACTCCGGTTTCCTCCCACAGTCCAAAGACATGCATGTTAGGCTGATTGGAGAGTCTAAATTGCCCGTAGGTATGAGTGTGTGAGTGAATGGTGTGTGTGCCCTGTGATGGACTGGCGACCCGTCCAGGGTGTATTCCTGCCTTTCGCCCAATGTATGCTGGGATAGGCTCCAGCCCCCCTGCGACCCTGTTCAGGATAAGCGGGTTCAGATAATGGATGGATGGATGGAAACTGACCAAGTCCTGTTAAAAAGCACATTTTAGACTCCTTTGTGGAAACAGTGAAGTTGTCTACACAATATATTCTACTCACAGACTAACTGCGTCGCTGTAACTTCCCCCCATTTCTGAAACGGGGATTCCATTTATTGGCAAAAAGTGGTACTTTGATTTTTGTCTTCCTTCTAGTGATTTTTCAACGATAGGTTTTCGTTTTTTATATCGAGCCAGTAGGCATAACGATGTATGATTTACAGCTGCAGCCTACGTGACAAAATGTATTGACAACACCCAGCCCGACGTTTCTTTGCATCTATTTTCATTATTTTAATTGAATATCTAAAATAAATATTAAAGACATTTAATGACTGTCTTTAACTGGCAGGAGAGTGTCATATATTTAAAAGAGTAACACATGAAGTCAAAAAGAAACGGTAGCGTTTGAGGTGGCTCTGCTCGAACGCTGTGTTAACAAGAGACCGTTATGTTCAACAAAGTTATCGCATGCAGGTCGTTGCGAGATGACGCGCATTGGCTAACAGCAGCCAGCCTGTCCACTGTCTGTGTGAGTCAAAAAACAGGTCAGCTACGTTTGTTTACATGAATAGAAAACTTTCAGTTAAATCGCCAGATATGTTAGTTTATTTTGCTTGTCATTAAACACGAATTAAGAGAACATACAATGTCGCTAGGAATTTTTCACTTAATATGAAAATACCGGATTGAGGGCAGAGACTTGGCATCTCTTTTAGATTTGGCTGAACAAATGCGTTTCAGGCAGCATAATTACCGGTGAAATGGAAAAGAATGATGCTGGCTAACTAGACGTTTAATGCAATATTATCCGACACTTAGGAGAGAAATTATTTAACCAAGATAAAAAGAAACATACAACTTTTGGCCAATAGATGGCCTACGTGTATAAGAGGGCAGTATAGTTTAATAGTTCAGGCAGTGGATTAAACACAATAAAGCACAATAAAGTTGAATAGTTTCTTTAAGCCAATGGTTTTATTTTGAGTGCATATTTATAACCAAATGACTTCTCAAGCATAAATTGTGCCTCCCGCTGTACAATCTATGGAAATTAATTCATCTCTGCTCTCCAGACAGGACTGTAGCACGTTATCACAATGTGCAAGCAAGAAGTTGTTTTTATTTCATTCTACATTGTCTGATGAGGCTGAAACTTCACACATGTTCATTTTTGGAGTGTAATCTCATCCATATACCAATAAAGGCTCAATGGCATAGCGCCACCATCTGGCAACAGGAAGTGGCCTTAATTTCACTGGACAACTTCCGATGTGGCTGAAAATATAGAAATATTTTTATTATTGGAGTGTAATTAAATCCATATACCAAAAATTGCTCAATGTTATAGTGCTACCATCTGGCAACAGGAAGTGACTTTAAATTTACTCGACATCTTCCAATTTGGCTGAAAATGTACAAATATGTTAATTATTGGAGTGTAATCAAATCCATGAACCATACACGGCTCAATATTACAGCGCCACCAACTGGGAATTGGAAGTGAGGCTTATATCATTGATGCATTCCAATAGCAGCAGCAACATCTTCATTGATCAAAGTGGAATTCCTGTGCACACTATACGTTGTCCAGGAAGCTGATTATTTCCAAAGTGTGTACATATTGTGAAACATGTCATTGGCACAACTATGCCACCAAGGCGGTTGCGCCCATGGTGCTTGGGCCCGTTCATTGCTGCTTGCAGCTATATTTAGGGCCCAAGCACCGTAGGGTGCGAAGGACCCTATTGTTATTGGAAGGATTATTATTATTATTATTATTATTATTATTATTATTATTATTATTAGGGCCCAAGCACCGTAGGGTGCGAAGGACCCTATTGTTATTGGAAGGATTATTATTATTATTATTATTATTCTTTTTTTTTCAATGTTTTGTGCATTTTTGAGGTGCTTGCCATGGATGAAAACTCACGCAATTTTGCACACACATCAGAAGTGGTGGCTGTCAGGATAGCTCAGATGCTCAGACCTGGGCGTCGCTGAGGAACTCCACAGCGCCCCCTATCGCATTGTCATCTATTGTGGGCAGGCACTTTGAGCTACCTTCACAAAATTTAGTACGCATATAGCACTCCTCGGCCTAAACACATTTCTAATTCGCATCTAATCAAATATACAAACAGGAAGTCAGCCATTTTGGATTTTGTGCGTTTTACACGTACTGCACTTTTAAGTACTCCTCCTAGGGGGTTCATCACATTCACACCACCTGTGGTCAGAATGGTCTCAGGATATTCATGATGCTAAATTGCCAGGATATTTTTGATAGCTGAAACGGGACGGTCCTAGGGAGGCGTAGAATTTTTATGTCACGCGGCGCCAACAGGAAGTGGCTGTAATTTCATGGTCCACATTGTCTGATCTGGCTGATATTTTAGAAATATGTTTATTGTTGGAGTATAATCACATCCATATCCCAAGAACGGGTCAATGTTATAGCGCCACCATCTGGCAACAGGAAGTGAGGTCTTTATCATATTTGTATGCCTTCCTGCTAGGGCATTCATCACATTCACACGAAATGTGGTCAGCATGATCTTAGGATAGTCATGACCATAAGCTGTGAAGGGATTTTTGATATCTCAAACGGTATGGAAATGGCGAGTCGTACAGTACACATATTGCGTGCAAAAAAATGATTTTTTTTTCGACATCGTCCGATCTGGCTGATATTTTACAAATATGTTCACTGTTGGAGTACAATATTAAATATATACATATCAATCGGGGCGTGGCTAGACAGCGCCCCCTAAAATTATTATTCTCTTTTTTTTCAATGTATTTTGCATTTTTGAGGTGCTTGCCATGGATGGAAACTCATGGAATTTTGCACACACATGAGAAGTGTTGGCTGTCAGGATGTATCAGATGCTCAGACCTGGGTGTGGCCAAGGGACTCCACAGCGCCCCCTAATGCTTTGTCTTCTATTGTGGACAGGCACTTTGAGCTACCTTCACCTAATTTGGTATGCATGTGGGCCTCTTCTGGACAAACACATTTCTCATTCGCATCAAATCAAATATGTGAACAGGAAGTCAGCCATTTTGAATTTTGTGCATTTTACACGTACTACACTTTTAAGTACTCCTCCTAGGGGGTTCATTGCATTCACACGAAATGGGGTCAAAGTGGTCTGAGGATAGTCATGATACTAATTCCAAAGGATATTTTTGATATCTCAAACGGTATGGTCATGGCGAGGCGTACAATTTTCATGTCACGCCGCGCCAACAGGAAGTAGCCATAAATTCATGGTCTACATTGTCTGATCTGGCTGATATTTTACAAATATGTTCACTGTTAGAGTGTAATCACATCCATATACCAAGAAGAAATCAATGTTATAGCGCCACCATCTGGCAACGGAAGTGATGTTTTTATCATGTTTGTATGCGTTACTGCTAGGGTATTCATCACATTCACACCAAATGTAGTCATCATGATCTTAGAATAGTCCTGACCCTAAATGACGAAAGGATTTTTGATATCTCAAACGGTTTGGCAATGGCGAGGCGTATAATACACACGTTACACCCAAAAACAGGAAGTGGGCTTAATTCCGTTCTACATCATCTGATCGGGCTGATATTTTACAAATATATTCACTTTTGGAGTGCAATCACATCCATATCCACATTCACCTGGGCGTGGCTACACAGCGCCCCCTATGGCTTTTTTCTAATATTGTGGACATATACTTTCACGTAAATGCACCACGTCTGGTAGCCATAAGGGTCTCCTCAAGACACACACATTTCTCATTTGCATCCCTTAACTTTTCCCAACAGGAAGTGAGCTATTTTGGATTTTGTGTGTTTTTAAGTGTTTTTTCACGTACCAAACTTTGAAATACTCTTCCTAGGGGGTATTCACACAAAATGTGGTCAGCATGATATTATAGCCCTGACACACAACTATGAACTGATTTTTAATATCTTGGAATGGTATGGCTCTGGTCAGCCTTAAAATTAACTTGTAATGCTGCCCAAACAGTTTATGTTTTAATACAATTATGTATTAAATAATTTCAAAAAGGTATTCAATTCTACATTGCCTGATTTTGAGGCTAACACTTTTCACATATGATCATTGTTGGAGTGTCATCACATCCATTAAGCAATAATAGTTCGCTATTTTCGCTGGAGACTCATTATATCCAGTCTTAAAACTTCAACGCAAGTCGCAAATGACTCTCCCATTTCTAATACGCGCCTGCCATCTACTGGCAAAAGTTGGTATTGCATATATCTTGCAATGACGTTCAATGTTATTTGGTTTAAAAAAAAACCGTGTTGTAGCATTTTAAGGACTCAATACAAAACAGCTGTTCGGAAAGTTAGCTTGAAAATCAAGAAGCCTTATTAAGGAATTCGAGCCGTTTCTATTTGACTTCATTCGGTTGAAGTGAATGCCGTAACCCAATTAAATGTAATTCGCGTCGGAATACACATAATAGCCTACACTGTCAACGTGAAATAAAAATATATAGAGGTTTAAATCGATCCTATATTGGGACATTTGTTATGATGGCTGGTGCAACGGGCATTTTCGGTACCGTTGACCATAATCGAATGCTAGCATTTATATCATTACACTGACCAAGTCCTGTTAAAAAGCACATCACCTTTGTGGAAACAGTGAAGTTGTCTACACAATCTATTCTACTCACAGACTAACTGCGTCGCTGTAACTTCCCCCCATTTCTGATACGGGGAATCCATTTATTGGCAGAAAGTGGAACTTTTATATTTTTCTTCCTTCAAGTGATTTTTCAACAATAGGTTTTTGTTTTTTTTCTAGCGAGCCAGTAGGCATAACGATGTATGATTTACAGCTGCAGCCTACGTGACAAAATGTATTGACAACACCCAGCCCGACGTTTCTTTGCATCTATTTTCATTTTTGAATAGAATATCTGAAGTAAATATTAAAGACATTTAATGACTGTCTTTAACTGGCAGGAGAGTAGCATATATTTAAAAAAGTCAAAAGTCAAAAAGAAACGTTAACGTTTGAGATGGCTGTGGTCGAACTCTGTGTTAACATGAGACCGTTATGTTCAACAAAGGTATGGTATGCAGGTCGTTGCGAGATGACGCGCATTGGCTAACAGCAGCCAGCCTGTCCACTGTCAGGTCAGCTACGTTTGTTTACATGAATAGAAAACTTTCAGTTAAATCGCCAGATATGTTAGTTTATTTTGCTTGTCATTAAACACGAATTAAGAGAACATACAATTTCGCTAGGAATTTTTGACTTAATATGAAAATACCGGATTGAGGGCAGAGACTTGGCATCTCCTTTAGATTTGGCTGAACAAATGCGTTTCAGGCAGCATAATTACCCGTGAAATGGAAAAGAATGATGCTGGCTAACTCGACGTTTAATGCAATATTATCCGACACTTCGGAGATAAATTATTTAACCAGGATGAAAGGAAACATACAACTTTTGGCCAATAGATAACGTACGTGTATAAGAGGGCAGTATAGCTTAATGGTTCAGACGCTGTAAAATCTATTGAAATTAATTAATCTCTGCTCTCCATACAGGACTGGAGCATATTATTACACTGTGCAAGCAAGAAGTAATTTTTGTTTCATTCTACATTGTCTGATGTGGCAGAAACTTCACACATGTTCATTTTTGGAGTGTAATCTCATCCATATACCAAGAAAGGCTCAATGGCATAGCGCCACCATCTGGCAACAGGAAGTGGCTTTAATTTTACTTGACATCTTCCAATTTGGCTGAAAATGGACAAATATGTTAATTATTGGCGTGTAATCAAATCCATGAACCATACACGGCTCAATATTATACCGCCACCATCTGGCAACAGGAAGTGGCTTAAATTTTACGTGACATCTTCCAATTTGGCTGAAAATGTACAAATATGTTAATTATTGGAGTGAAATCAAATCCATAAACCATACACGGCTCAATATTATAGCGCCACCATCTGGCAATAGGAAGTGAGGCTTATATCATTGATGCATTCCAATAGCAGCAGAAACATCTTCATTGATCAAAGGGGAATTCCTGTGCACACTATACGTTGTCCAGGAAGGTGATTATTTCCAAAGTGTGTACATATTGTGAAACATGTCATTGGCCCAACTATGCCACCAAGGCGGTGTCGCCCATGGTGCTTGGGCCCGTTCATTGCTGCTTGCAGCTATATTTATTATTATTATTCTTTTTTTTTCAATGTTTTGTGCATTTTTGAGGTGCTTGCCATGGATGAAAACTCACAGAATTTTGCACACACATCAGAAGTCGTGGCTGTCAGGTTGTCTCAGATGCTCAGTCCTGGGCGTGGCTGAGGGACTCCACAGCGCCCCCTATCGCATTGTCATCTATTGTGGGCAGGCACTTTGAGCTACCTTCACAAAATTTAGTACGCATATAGCACTTCTCGGTCCAAACACATTTCTCATTCGCATCTAATCAAATATACAAACAGGAAGTCAGCCATTTTGGATTTTGTGCGTTTTACACGTACTGCACTTTTAAGTACTCCTCCTAGGGGGTTCATCACATTCACACCACCTGTGGTCAGAATGGTCTCAGGATAGACATGATGCTAAATTGCCAGGATATTTTTGATAGCTCAAACGGGACGGTCCTGGGGAGGCGTAGAATTTTTATGTCACGCCACGCCAACAGGAAGTGGCCGTAATTTCATGGTCTACATCGTCTGATCTGGCTGATATTTTAGAAATACGTTTATTGTTGGAGTATAATCACATCCATATCCCAAGAACGGGTCAATGTTATAGCGCCACCATCTGGCAATAGGAAGTGTGGTCTTTATCATATTTGTATGCCTTCCTGCTAGGGCATTCATCACATTCACACGAAATGTGGTCCGCATGATCTTAGGAAAGTCATGACCATAAGCTGTGAAGGGATTTTTGATATCTCAAACGGTATGGAAATGGCGAGTCGTACAGTACACATATTGCGTGCAAAAAAATGACTTTTTTTTTGACATCGTCCGATCTGGCTGATATTTTACAAATATGTTCACTGTTGGAGTACAATATGAAATATATACATATCAATCGGGGCGTGGCTAGACAGCGCCCCCTATAATTATTATTCTCTTTTTTTCAATGTATTTTGCATTTTTGAGGTGCTTGCCATGGATGAAAACTCACAGAACTTTGCACACACATGAGAAGTGTTGGCTGTCAGGATGTTTCAGATGCTCAGACCTGGGCGTGGCCGAGGGACTCCACAGCGCCCCCTAATGCTTTGTCTTTTATTGTGGACAGGCACTTTGAGCTACCTTCACCTAATTTGGTATGCTTGTGGGACTCCTCTGGACAAACACATTTTTCATTCGCATCAAATGAAATATGTGAACAGGAAGTCAGCCATTTTGAATTTTGTGCATTTTACACGTACTACACTTTTAAGTACTCCTCCTAGGGGGTTCATTGCATTCACACGAAATATGGTCAAAGTGGTCTCAGGATAGTCATGATACTAATTCCAAAGGATATTTTTGATATCTCAAACGGTATGGTCATGGCGAGGCGTACAATTTTCATGTCACGCCGCGCCAACAGGAAGTAGCCATAAATTCATGGTCTACATTGTCTGATCTGGCTGATATTTTACAAATATTTTCACTGTTAGAGTGTAATCACATCCAAATACCAAGAAGAAATCAATGTTATAGCGCCACCATCTGGCAACGGAAGTGAGGTTTTTATCATGTTTGTATGCGTTACTGCTAGGGTATTCATCACATTCACACCAAATGTAGTCATCATGATCTTAGAATAGTCCTGACCCTAAATGACGAAAGGATTTTTGATATCTCAAACGGTTTGGCAATGGCGAGGCGTATAATACACACGTTACGCCCAAAAACAAGAAGTGGGCTTAATTCCGTTCTACATCATCTGATCGGGCTGATATTTTACAAATATATTCACTTTTGGAGTGCAATCACATCCATATCCACATTCATCTGGGCGTGGCTACACAGCGCCCCCTATGGCTTTTTTCTAATATTGTGGACATATACTTTCACGTAAATGCACCACGTCTGGTTGGCATAAGGGTCTCCTCAAAACACACACATTTCTCATTTGCATCCCTTAACTTTTCCCAACAGGAAGTGAGCTATTTTGGATTTTGTGTGTTTTTAAGTGTTTTTTCACGTACCAAACTTTGAAATACTCTTCCTAGGGGGTTCATCACATTCACACAAAATGTGGTCAGCATGATATTATAGCCCTGACACACAACTATGAACTGATTTTTAATATCTTGGAATGGTATGGCTATGGTCAGCCTTAAAATTAACTTGTAATGCTGCCCAAATAGGAAAATTATATATTAAATAATTTCAAAAAGGTATTAAATTCTACATTGCCTGATTTTGAGGCTACATCTTTTCACATATGTTCATTGTTGGAGTGTCATCACATCCATTAAGCAATAATAGTTTACTATTTTCGCTGGAGACTCATTATCTCCAGTCTTAAAACTTCAACTCAAGTCGCAACTGACTCTCCCATTTCTAATACGCGACTGCCATCTAGTGGCAAAGGTTAGTATTCTTTCTAATTTTCGGTATTGTTTCTCTTTTTCTTGGATAAAGTGATTTCTCAACGACAAGTTTTGTTTCTTTTTGCGAGCCAGTAACCATAACGATGTATGAGTAACAGCGGCAGCCTACGTGACAAAATGTACTGAAAACACCCAGCCCACACCAACGTTTTTTCTCATCTATCTTAATTAACTCGATTGAATAACTAAAATAAAAAACAGGCTTTTACTGGCAGGAAAGTATCATATATTTAAAAGATTAACACATATAATGCATATATTGCTTTGACGTTCAATGTTATTTGGATTTTTAAAAAACCGTATTGTAGCATTTTAAGGACTCAATACAAAACAGCTGTTCGGAAAGTTGGCTTGAAAACCAAGAAGCCTTATTAAGGAATTCGAGCCGTTTCTATTTGACTTCATTCGATTGAAGTGAATGCCGTAACCCAATTAAATGTAATTCGCGTCGGAATACACATAATAGCCTACACTGTCAACGTGAAATAAAAATATATAGAGGTTTAAATCGATCCTGTATTGGGACATTTGTTATGATGGCTGGTGCAACGGGCATTTTCGGTACCGTTGACCATAATCGAATGCTAGCATTTATATCATTACACTGACCAAGTCCTGTTAAAAAGCACATTTTTGGTTCATTTGTGGAAACAGTGAAGTTGTCTACACAATCTGTTCGACTCACAGATTAACTGCGTCGCTGTAACTTCCCCCCATTTCTGATACGGCGATTCAATTTATTGGCAGAAAGTGGTACTTTCATTTTTTTCTTCCTTCAAGTGATTTTTCAACGATAGGTTTTTGTTTTTTTCTAGCGAGCCAGTAGGCATAACGATGTATGATTTACAGCTGCAGCCTACGTGACGAAATGTATTGACAACACCCAGCCCGACGTTTCTTTGCATCTATTTTCATTACATGAATTGAATAACTAAAATAAATATTAAAGACATTTAAAGACTTAAAGACAGGCTTTAACTGGCAGGAGAGTATCATATTTTTAAAAGATTAACACATGAAGTCAAAAAGAAACTTTAGCGTCTGAGGTGGCTCTGCTCGAACGCTGTGTTAACATGAGACCGTTTAGTTCAACAAAGATATCACATGCAGGTCGTTGCGAGATGACACGCACGGGCTAACAGCAGCCAGCCAGTCCACTGTCTGTGTGAGTCAAAAAACAGGTCAGCTACGTTGGTTTACATGAATAGAAAACTTTCAGTTAAATCGCCAGCTATGTTAGTTTATTAGGCTTGTCATTAAACACGAATTAAGAGAACATACAATTTCGCTAGGAATGGTAAATTAATATGAAAATACTGTATTGAGGGCAGAGAGTTGGCATCTCTTTTAGATTTGGCTTAACAAATGCGTTTCAGGCAGCATAATTACCAGTGAAATGGAAAAGAATGATGCTGGTTAACTAGACATTTCGTGCAATATTATCGGACACTTCGTAGAGAAATTATTAAACCAAGATAAAAGGAGACATTTGGCCAATAGATGGCACCCGTGTATAAACGGGCAGTATAGCGTAATGGTTAGGGCGGTGGATTAAGGCACGCAAATTCAGCCGTTCGATCCCCGCTGCAGCCACAATGAATTTGAATAGTTTCTTGAAGCCAATTGTTTTCATTTTGAGTGCATATTTATGGCCTAATGACTTTTCAAGCATAAATTGTGTCTCCCCGTGTAAAAACTATGGAAATTAATTAATCTCTGCTCTCCATACAGGACTGTAGCATGTTATCACAATGTGCAAGCAAGACGTTATTTTTATTTCATTCTACATTGTCTGATGTGGCAGAAACTTCACACATGTTCATTTTTGGAGCGTAATCTCATCCATTTTCCAATAAAGGCTCAATGGCAAAGCGCCACCCGCTGGCAACAGGAAGTGAGCCTTATATTGCATTCTTAAGCATTATTTTTCAATGGGTTCATGACATTCACGGTAAATGTGGTCAGCATGATGCTAGGATGGTCCTGACAAAACAGATTTTTGATTTACTGGGATGATATAGCTATGGTCAGGCACATAAAAAACACATCATGCCAGACAAACAGGAAGTGGTCATACTTAAATTCTCCAATGTCTGATGTGACTGCAACTTTACACAGATGCTCAGTGTTGGAGTGTAATCAAATCCATATTCCAAAAACGACTCAATGTTAAAGCAGCATCATCTGGAAACAGGAATTGACCTTAATTTCGCTCAACGTCTTCCGATGTGGCTGAAAATGTACAAATATGTTTATTTCTGGAGTGTAATCAAATTCAAAAACCATAGATGGCTCAATAATATAGCGCCACCATCTGGCAATAGGAAGTGAGGCTTATATCATTGATGCGTTCCAATAGCAGCGCCAACATCTTCATTGATAAAAAGGGAATTCCTGTGCACACTATACGTTGTCCAGGAAGGTGATTATTTCCAAAGTGTGTACATGTTGTGAAACATGTCATTGGCAGAACTATGCCACCAAGGCGGTTGCCCCCATGGTGCTTGGGCCCGTTCATTGCTGCTTGCAGCTATATTTAGGGCCCAAGCACCGTAGGGTGCGAAGGACCCTATTGTTATTGGAAGGATTATTATTATTATTATTATTATTATTATTATTATTCTTTTTCATCAGGCAAATGGGCTTTTTTGAGGGCCTTGCCATGCGTAAAAAGTTTTGACATTTTGCACACACATCAGAAGTGGTTGCTGTCAGGAGCTCTCAGATGCTCAGACCTGGGCGTGGCCGAGGGACTCCACAGCGCCCCCTATTGCATTGTCTTCTATTGTGGGCAGGCACTTTGAGCTACCTGCACCTAATTTGGTGGCCAAATAGCGCTCCTCGGTCCAAACACATTTCTCATTCGGATCTAATCAAATATCCAAACAGGAAGTCAGCCATTTTGGATTTTCTGAGTTTTACACGTACTACACTTTTAAGTACTCCTCCTAGGGGGTTCATCGCATTCACACCAACTGTGGTCAGAATGGTCTCAGGATAGTCATGATGCTAAATTGCCAGGATATTTTTGATAGCTCAAACGGGACAGTCACGGGGAGGATTACAATTTTTATGTCACGCCACGCCAACAGGAAGTGGCCATAATTTCATGGTCTACATTGTCTGATCTGGCTGATATTTTAGAAATTTGTTTATTGTTGGAGTGTAATCACATCCATATCCCAAGAACAGGTCAGTGTTATAGCGCCACCATCTGGCAATAGGAAGTGAGGTCTTTAACATATTTGTATGCCTTCCTGCTAGGGCATTCAGCACATTCACACCAAATGCGGTCAGCATGATCGTAAGATAGTCCTTACGCTGAGTTGTGAAGGGATTTTTGATATCTCAAACGGTATGGAAATGGCGAGTCGTACAGTACACATATTGCGTGCAAAAAAATGACTTTTTTTTCGACATCGTCCGATCTGGCTGATATTTTAGAAATATGTTCATTGTAGCAGTACAATATCAGATATATACATATCAATCGGGGCGTGGCTAGACAGCGCCCCCTATAATTATTATTCTCTTTTTTTTCAATGTATTTTGCATTTTTGAGGTGCTTGCCATGGATGGAAACTCACAGAATTTTGCACACACATGAGAAGTGTTGGCTTTCAGGATGTATCAGATGCTCAGACCTGGGTGTGGCCAAGGGACTCCACAGCGCCCCCTAATGCTTTGTCTTCTATTGTGGACAGGCACTTTGAGCTACCTTCATCTAATTTGGTATGCATGTGGGACTCCTCTGGACAAACACATTTCTCATTCGCATCGAATCAAATATGTAAACAGGAAGTCAGCCATTTTGAATTTTGTGCATTTTACACGTACTACACTTTTAAGTACTCCTCCTAGGGGGTTCATTGCATTCACACGAAATGTGGTCAAATTGGTCCCAGGATAGTCATGATACTAATTCCAAAGGATATTTTTGATATCTCAAACGGTATGGTCATGGCGAGGCGTACAATTTTCATGTCACGCCGCGCCAACAGGAAGTTGCCATAAATTCATGGTCTACATTGTCTGATCTGGCTGATATTTTACAAATATGTTCACTGTTAGAGTGTAATCACATCCAAATACCAAGAAGAAATCAATGTTATAGCGCCACCATCTGGCAACGGACGTGAGGTTTTTATCATGTTTGTATGCGTTCCTGCTAAGGTATTCATCACATTCACACCAATTGTAGAGATCATGATCGTAGAATAGTCCTGACCCTAAATGACGAAAGGATTTTTGATATCTCAAACGGTTTGGCAATGGCGAGGCGTATAATACACACGTTACGCCCAAAAACAGGAAGTGGGCTTAATTCCGTTCTACATCATCTGATCGGGCTGATATTTTACAAATATATTCACTTTTGGAGTGCAATCACATCCATATCCACATTCATCTGGGCGTGGCTACACAGCGCCCCCTATGGCTTTTTTCTAATATTGTGGACATATACTTTCACGTAAATGCACCACGTCTGGAAGGCATAAGGGTCTCCTCAAGACACACACATTTCTCATTTGCATCCCTTAACTTTTCCCAACAGGAAGTGAGCTATTTTGGATTTTGTGTGTTTTTAAGTGTTTTTTCACGTACCAAACTTTGAAATACTCTTCCTAGGGGGTTCATCACATTCACACAAAATGTGGTCAGCATGATATTATAGCCCTGACACACAACTATGAACTGATTTTTAATATCTTGGAATGGTATGGCTATGGTCAGCCTTAAAATTAACTTGTAATGCTGCCCAAACAGTTCATGTTTTAATACAATTATGTATTAAATAATTTCAAAAAGGTATTAAATTCTACATTGCCTGATTTTGAGGCTACAACTTTTCATATATGTTCATTGTTGGAGTGTCATCACATCCATTAAGCAATAATAGTTCACTATTTTCGCTGGAGACTCATTATATCCAGTCTTAAAACTTCAAGGCAAGTCGCAAATGACTCTCCCATTTCTAATACGCGACTGCCATCTACTGGCAAAAGTTGGTATTGTATATATCTTGCAAAGACGTTCAATGTTATTTGGTTTAAAAAAAAGCGTGTTGTAGCATTTTAAGGACTCAATACAAAACAGCTGTTCGGAAAGTTGGCTTGAAAACCAAGAAGCCTTATTAAGGAATTCGAGCCGTTTCTATTTGACTTCATTCGATTGAAGTGAATGCCGTAACCCAATTAAATGTAATTCGCGTCGGAATACACATAATAGCCTACACTGTCAACGTGAAATAAAAATATATAGAGGTTTAAATCGATCCTGTATTGGGACATTTGTTATGATGGCTGGTGCAACGGGCATTTTCGGTACCGTTGACCATAATCGAATGCTAGCATTTATATCATTACACTGACCAAGTCCTGTTAAAAAGCACATTTTTGGTTCCTTTGTGGAAACAGTGAAGTTGTCTACACAATCTGTTCTACTCACAGACTAACTGCGTCGCTGTAACTTCCCCCCATTTCTGATACGGCGATTCAATTTATTGGCAGAAAGTGGTACTTTCATTTTTTTCTTCCTTCAAGTGATTTTTCAACGATAGGTTTTTGTTTTTTTCTAGCGAGCCAGTAGGCATAACGATGTATGATTTACAGCTGCAGCCTACGTGACAAAATGTATTCACAACACCCAGCCCGACGTTTCTTTGCATCTATTTTCATTACATGAATTGAATAACTAAAATAAATATTAAAGACATTTAAAGACTTAAAGACAGGCTTTAACTGGCAGGAGAGTATCATATTTTTAAAAGATTAACACATGAAGTCAAAAAGAAACTTTAGCGTCTGAGGTGGCTCTGCTCGAACGCTGTGTTAACATGAGACCGTTTTGTTCAACAAAGGTATCACATGCAGGTCGTTGCGAGATGACACGCACGGGCTAACAGCAGCCAGCCAGTCCACTGTCTGTGTGAGTCAAAAAACAGGTCAGCTACATTGGTTTACATGAATAGAAAACTTTCAGTTAAATCGCCAGCTATGTTAGTTTATTAGGCTTGTCATTAAACACGAATTAAGAGAACATACAATTTCGGTAGGAATGGTAAATTAATATGAAAATACTGTATTGAGGGCAGAGAGTTGGCATCTCTTTTAGATTTGGCTGAACAAATGCGTTTCAGGCAGCATAATTACCAGTGAAATGGAAAAGAATGATGCAGGTTAACTAGACGTTTCGTGCAATATTATCCGACACTTCGTAGAGAAATTATTAAACCAAGATAAAAGGAGACATTTGGCCAATAGTTGGCACCCGTGTATAAGCGGGCAGTATAGCGTAATGGTTAGGGCGGTGGATTAAGGCACGCAAATTCAGCCGTTCGATCCCCGCTGCAGCCACAATGAATTTGAATAGTTTCGTGAAGCCAATTGTTTTCATTTTGAGTGCATGTTTATGGCCTAATGACTTTTCAAGCATAAATTGTGCCTCCCCGTGTAAAAACTATGGAAATTAATTAATCTCTGCTCTCCATACAGACTGTAGCATGTTATCACAATGTGCAAGCAAGACGTTATTTTTATTTCATTCTACATTGTCTGATGTGGCTGAAACTTCACACGTTCATTTTTGGAGTGTAATCTCATCCATTTTCCAATAAAGGCTAAATGGCAAAGCGCCACCCGCTGGCAACAGGAAGTGAGCCTTATATTGCATTCTTAAGCATTATTTTTCAATGGGTTCATGACATTCACGGTAAATGTGGTCAGCATGATGCTAGGATGGTCCTGACAAAACAGATTTTTGATTTACTGGGATGATATAGCTATGGTCAGGCACATAAAAAACACATCATGCCAGACAAACAGGAAGTGGTCATACTTAAATTCTCCAATGTCTGATGTGACTGCAACTTTACACAGATGCTCAGTGTTGGAGTGTAATCAAATCCATATTCCAAAAACGACTCAATGTTATAGCAGCATCATCTGGAAACAGGAATTGACCTTAATTTCGCTGAACATCTTCCGATGTGGGTGAAAATGTACAAATATGTTTATTTCTGGAGTGTAATCAAATTCAAAAAACATACACGGATCAATAATATAGCGCCACCATCTGGCAACAGGAAGTGAGGCTTATATCATTGATGCATTCCAATAGCAGCGCCAACATCTTCATTGATCAAAGGGAAATTCCTGTGCACACTATACGTTGTCCAGGAAGGTGATTATTTCCAAAGTGTGTACATGTTGTGAAACATGTCATTGGCAGAACTATGCCACCAAGGCGGTTGCCCCCTTGGGGCTTGGGCCCGTTCATTGCTGCTTGCAGCTATATTTATTATTATTATTCTTTTTTTTTCAATGTTTTGTGCATTTTTGAGGTGCTTGCCATGAATGAAAACTCACGGAATTTTGCACACACATCAGAAGTGGTGGCTGTCAGGATCTCTCAGATGCTCAGACCTGGGCGTCGCTGAGGGACTCCACAGCGCCCCCTATCGCATTGTCTTCTATTGTGGGCAGGCACTTTGAGCTACCTGCACCATATTTAGTAGGCATATAGCACTCCTCAGGCCAAACACATTTCAAATTCGCATCTAATCAAATATGCGAACAGGAAGTCAGCCATTTTGGATTTTGTGCGTTTTACACGTTCTACACTTTTAAGTACTCCTCCTAGGGGGTTCATCGCATTCACACCAACTGTGGTCAGAATGGTCTCAGGATAGTCATGATACTAAATTGCCAGGATATTTTTGATAGCTCAAACGGGACAGTCACGGGGAGGATTACAATTTTTATGTCACGCCACGCCAACAGGAAGTGGCCGTAATTTCATGGTTGACATCGTCTGATCTGGCTGATATTTTAGAAATACGTTTATTGTTGGAGTATAAACACATCCATATCCCAAGAACGGGTCAATGTTATAGCGCCACCATCTGGCAACAGGAAGTGTGGTCTTCATCATATTTGTATGCCTTCCTGCTAGAGCATTGATCACATTCACACCAAATGTGGTCAGCATGATCTTAAGATAGTCCTTACACTAAATTGAGAAGGGATTTTTGATATCTCAAACGGTATGGAAATGGCGAGTCGTAGAGTAGACATAGTGCGTGCAAAAAAATGACTTTTTTTTTGATATCGTCCGATCAGGCTGATATTTTAGAAATATGTTCACTCTTGGAATACAATATCAAATATATACATATCAATCGGGGCGTGGTTAGACAGCGCCCCCTATAATTATTATAATCTTTTTTTTCTATGTTTTGTGCATTTTTGAGGTGCTTGCCATGGATGAAAACTCACAGAATTTTGCACAAACATGAGAAGTGGTGTCTCTCAGGAACTGTCAGATGCTCAGAGCTGGGCGTGGCCAAGGGACTCCACAGCGCCCCCTATTGCTTTGTCTTCTATTGTGGACAGGCACTTTGAGCTACCTTCACCTAATTTTGTAGGGTTGTGGGGCTCCTCTGCCCAAACACAATTCTCATTCGCATCGAATCAAATATGTGAACAGGAAGTCAGCCATTTTGAATTTTGTGCGTTTTACACGTACTACACTTTTAAGTACTCCTCCTAGGGGGTTCATCGCATTCACACCACATGTGGTCAAAGTGGTCTGAGGATAGTTATGATACTAATTCCGAAGGATATTTTTGATATCTCAAACGGTATGGTCATGGCGAGGAGTACAATTTTCATGTCACGCCACGCCAACAGGAAGTAGCCATAAATTCATGGTCTACATTGTCTGATCTGGCTGATATTTTACAAATATTTTCACTGTTAGAGTGTAATCACATCCATATACCAAGAAGAAGTCAATGTTATAGCGCCACCATCTGGCAACAGGAAGTGAGGTTTTTATCATATTTGTATGCCTTCCTGCTAGGGTATTCATCACATTCACACCAAATGGAGTCATCATGATCTGAGAATAGTCCTGACCCTAAATGACAAAAGTATTTTTGATATCTCAAACGGTTTGGCAATGGCGAGGCGTATAATACACACGTTACGGCCAAAAACAGGAAGTGGGCTTAATTCCGTTCTACATCATCTGATCGGGCTGATATTTTACAAATATATTCACTTTTGGAGTGCAATCACATCCATATCCACATTCATCTGGGCGTGGCTACACAGCGCCCCCTATGGCTCTTTTCTAATATTGTGGACATATACTTTCACGTAAATGCACCACGTCTGGTAGGCATAAGGGTCTCCTCAAGACACACACATTTCTCATTTGCATCCCTTAACTTTTCCCAACAGGAAGTGAGCTATTTTGGATTTTGTGTGTTTTTAAGTGTTTTTTCACGTACCAAACTTTGAAATACTCTTCCTAGGGGGTTCATCACAGTCACACAAAATGTGGTCAGCATGATATTATAGCCCTGACACACAACTGTGAACTGATTTTTAATAACTTGGAATGGAATGGCTATGGTCAGCCTTAAAATTAACTTGTAATGCTGCCCAAACAGGAAAATTATGTATTAAATCATTTCAAAAAGGTATTAAATTCTACATTGCCTGATTTTGAGGCTACAACTTTTCACATATGTTCATTGTTGGAGTGTCATCACATCCATTAAGCAATAATAGTTCACTATTTTCGCTGGAGACTCATTATATCCAGTCTTAATACTTCAACGCAAGTCGCAACTGACTCTCCCATTTCTAATACGCGACTGCCATCTAGTGGCAAAGGTTAGTATTCTTTCTAATTTTCTTGGATAAAGTGATTTCTCAATGACAAGTTTTGTTTCTTTTTGCGAGCCAGTAATCATAACGATGTATGAGTAACAGTGGCAGCCTACGTGAGAAAATGTACTGACAACACCCAGCCCATAGCAACGTTTTTTTCATCTACCTTAATTATATGGATTGAATAACTAAAATAAAAGACAGGCTTTTACTGGCAGGAAAGTATCATATATTTAAAAGATTAACACATATAATGCAGATCTTGCATTGAAGTTCAATGTTATTTGGTTTAAAAAAAAACGTATTGTAGCATTTTAAGGACTCAACACAAAACAGCTGTTCGGAAAGTTGGGTTGAAAACCAAGAAGCCTTATTAAGGAATTCGAGCCGTTTCTATTTGACTTCATTCGATTGAAGTGAATGCCGTAACCCAATTAAATGTAATTCGCGTCGCAATACACACAATCGCCTACA
Organism: Conger conger; assembly: GCF_963514075.1. NCBI lineage: Eukaryota > Metazoa > Chordata > Actinopteri > Anguilliformes > Congridae > Conger > Conger conger. The sequence goes on from NC_083764.1 coordinate 33,097,048, forward strand.
CTGTCAACGTGAAATAAAAATATATAGAGGTTTAAATCGATCCTATATTGGGACATTTGTTATGATGGCTGGTGCAACGGGCATTTTCGGTACCGTTGACCATAAGCGAATGCTAGCAATTATATCATTACACTGACCAAGTCCTGTTAAAAAGCACATTTTTGGTTCCTTTGTGGAAACAGTGAAGTTGTCTACATAATCTATTCTACTCACAGACTAACTGCGTCGCTGTAACTTCCCACCATTTCTGATACGGGGATTCCATTTATTGGCAGAAATTGGTACTTTTATTTTTTTCTTCCTTCAAGTGATTTTTCAACGATAGGTTTTTTTTTTTTTCTAGCGAGCCAGTAGGCAAAACGATGTATGATTTACAGCTGCAGCCTACGTGACAAAATGTATTGACAACACCCAGCCCGACGTTTCTTTGCATCTATTTTCATTATATGAATTGAATATCTAAAATAAATATTAAAGACATTTAAAGACTTAAAGACAGGCTTTAACTGGCAGGAGAGTATCATATATTTAAAAGATTTACACATATAATGCATATCTTGCATTGACGTTAAATGGTATTTTGTTAAAAAAATACGTATTGTAGCATTTTAAGGACTCAACACAAAACAGCTGTTCGGAAAGTTGGGTTGAAAACCAAAAAGCCTTATTAAGGAATTCGAGCCGTTTCTATTTGACTTCATTCGATTGAAGTGAATGCCGTAACCCAATTAAATGTAATTCGCGTCGCAATACACACAATCGCCTACACTGTCAACGTGAAATAAAAATATATAGAGGTTTAAATCGATCCTATATTGGGACTTTTGTTATCATGGCTGGTGCAACGGGCATTTTCGGTACCATTGACCATAAGCGAATGCTAGCAATTATATCATTACACTGACCAAGTCCTGTTAAAAAGCACATTTTTGGTTCCTTTGTGGAAACAGTGAAGTTGTCTACATAATCTATTCTACTCACAGACTAACTGCGTCGCTGTAACTTCCCCCCATTTCTGATACGGGGATTCCATTTATTGGCAGAAATTGGTACTTTTATTCTTTTCTTCATTCAAGTGATTTTTCAACGATAGGTTTTTGTTTTTTTCTAGCGAGCCAGTAGGCATAACGATGTATGATTTACAGCTGCAGCCTACGTGACAAAATGTATTGACAACACCCAGCCCGACGTTTCTTTGCATCTATTTTCATTATATGAATTGAATATCTAAAATAAATATTAAAGACATTTAAAGACTTAAAGACAGGCTTTAACTGGCAGGAGAGTATCATATATTTAAAAGATTTACACATATAATGCATATCTTGCATTGACGTTAAATGGTATTTTGTTAAAAAAAAACGTATTGTAGCATTTTCAGGACTCAATACAAAACTGCTGTTCGGAAAGTTAGCTTGAAAACCAAGAAGCCTTATTTAGGAATTCGCGCCGTTTCTATTTGACTTCATTCGATTGAAGTGAATGCCGTAACCCAATTAAAAGGAATTCGCGTCGGAATACACATAATAGCCTACATTGTCAACGTGAAATAAAAATATATAGAGGTTTAAATCGATCCTATATTGGGACTTTTGTTATCATGGCTGGTGCAACGGGCATTTTCGGTACCATTGACCATAATCGAATGCTAGCATTTATATCATTAAACTGACCAAGTCCTGTTAAAAAGCACATTTTTGACTCCTTTGTGGAAACAGTGAAGTTGTCTACACAATATATTCTACTCACAAACTGCGTCGCTGTAACTTCCCCCCATTTCTGAAACGGGGATTCCATTTATTGGCAAAAAGTGGTACTTTGATTTTTTTCTTCCTTCTAGTGATTTTTCAACGATAGGTTTTCGTTTTTTATATCGAGCCAGTAGGCATAACGATGTATGATTTACAGCTGCAGCCTACGTGACAAAATGTATTGACAACACCCAGCCCGACGTTTCTTTGCATCTATTTTCATTATATGAATTGAATAACTAAAATAAATATTAAACACATTTAAGACTTAAAGACAGGCTTTAACTGGCACGAAAGTATCATATATTTAAAACATGAACACATGAAGTCAAAAAGAAACGTCAGCGTCTGAGGTGGCTCTGCTCGAACGCTGTGTTGACATGAGACCGTTATGTTCAACAAAGGTATCGCATGCAGGTCGTTGCCAGATGACACGCACGGGGTAACAGCAGCCAACCTGTCCACTGTTTGTGTGAGTCAAAAAACAGGTCAACTACGTTGGTTTACATGAATATAAAACTTTCAGTTAAATCGCCAGCTATGTTAGTTTATTAGATTGTCATTAAACACGAATTAAGAGAAGATACAATTTCGCTAGGAATGGTAACTTAATATGAAAATACTGTATTGAGGGCAGAGAGTTGGCATCTCTTTTAGATTTGGCTGAACAAATGCGTTTCAGGCAGCATAATTACCGGTGAAATGGAAAAGAATGATGCTGGCTAACTAGACGTTTCATGCAATATTATCCGACACTTCGGAGAGAAATTATTTAACCAAGATAAAAGGAAACATACAACTTTTGGCCAATAGATGGCACCCGTGTATCAGCGTGCAGTGCAGCGTAATGGTTCGGGCGGTGGATTAAGGCACGCAAATTCAGCGGTTCCATCCCCGGTGCAGCCACAATAAAATTGAACAGTTTCTTGAAGGTAATGGTTTTATTTTGAGTACATATCTATAGCCTAATGACTTTTCAAGCATAAATTGTGCCTCCCCGTGTAAAAACTATGGAAATTAATTAATCTCTGCTCTCCATACAGGACTGTAGCATGTTCTCACAATGTTCAAGCTAGAAGTTATTTTTGTTTCATTCTACATTGTCTCATGTGGCTGAAACTTCACTCATGTTCATTTTTGGAATGTAATCTCATCCATATCACAATAAAGGCTCAATGGCATAGCACCACCTCCTGGGAACAGGAAGTGTGGCTTCATTTCATTTCACATCGTCTGATTTTGCTGACGCTTTAGAGCAGGGGTCACCAACCTTTTTGAAACTGAGAGCTACTTCATGGGTACTGAGTCATACTAAGCGCTACCAGTTTCTTTTGTCACGTGCACAATACTGACCTTTGAACTAGAGTAGGTCAGAGTTCACCTAAACTTTTCAACTTCATGGATAGTAAACATATTTTTAAGATATTGTCATTTTTAAATCTATATAAATGCAAGTGTGATTAAAAAAAAATAGCAACAGAATAAAATTAAATTTTAGATGCAGCTCACTAGTGAGTTGTGCTATTTTTAGAACAGGCCTGCGGGCGACTCATGTGGTCCTTGGGGGCGACCTGGTGCCCGCGGGCACCGTGTTGGTGACCCCTGCTTTAGAGATATGTTCCATGTTGGATTATAATCACATCCATGTTCCAATAAATGCTCAATGTCACATCGCCACCTGCTGGCAACAGGAAGCGGCCTTAATTTCACTCAACATCTTCTGATGTGGCTTGGAATTTAGAAATAGGTTTATTATTGGAGTGTAATCAAATTCAAAAACCATACATGGTTCAATATTATAGCGCCAGCATCTGGCAACAGGAAGTGAGGCTTATATCATTGATGCATTCCAATAGCAGCACCAACATCTTCATTGATCAAAGGGGAATTCCTGTGCACACTATAGGTTGTCCAGGAAGGTGATTATTTCCAAAGTGTGTACATGTTGTGAAACATGTCATTGGCACAACTATGCCACCAAGGCGGATGCGCCCATGGTGCTTGGGCCCGTTCATTGCTGCTTGCAGCTATATTTATTATTATTATTCTTTTTCTTCAGGCAAATGGGCTTTTTTGAGGGGTTTGCCATGCGTAAAAAGTCTTGACATTTTGCACACACATCAGAAGTGGTTGCTGTCAGGAGCTCTCAGATGCTCAGACCTGGGCGTGGCCGAGGGACTCCACAGCGCCCCCTATCGCATTGTCTTCTATTGTGGGCAGGCACTTTGAGCTACCTGCACCTAATTTGGTGGCCATATAGCGCTCCTCGGTCCAAACACATTTCTCATTCGGATCTAATCAAATATCCAAACAGGAAGTCAGCCATTTTGGATTTTCTGAGTTTTACACGTAATACACTTTTAAGTACTCCTCCTAGGGGGTTCATCGCATTCACACCAACTGTGGTCAGAATGGTCTCAGGATAGTCATGATGCTAAATTGCCAGGATATTTTTCATAGCTCAAACGGGACGGTCATGGGGAGGAGTACAATTTTTATGTCACGCCGCGCCAACAGGAAGTGGCCATAATTTCATGGTTTGCATTGTCTGATCTGGCTGATATTTTAGAAATGTGTTTATTGTTGGAGTGTAATCACATCCATATCCCAAGAACAGGTCAATGTTATAGCGCCACCATCTGGCAACAGGAAGTGAGGTCTTTAACATATTTGTATGCATTCCTGCTAGGGCATTCAGCACATTCACACCAAATGCGGTCAGCATGATCTTAAGATAGTCCTTACACTAAGTTGTGAAGGGATTTTTGATATCTCAAACGGTATGGAAATGGCGAGTCGTACAGTACACATATTGCGTGCAAAAAAATGACTTTTTTTTCGACATCGTCCGATCTGGCTGATATTTTACAAATATGTTCACTGTAGCAGTACAATATCAGATATATACATATCAATCGGGGCGTGGCTAGACAGCGCCCCCTATAATTATTATTCTCTTTTTTTTCAATGTATTTTGCATTTTTGAGGTGCTTGCCATAGATGGAAACTCACAGAATTTTGAACACACATGAGAAGTGTTGGCTGTCAGGATGTATCAGATGCTCAGACCTGGGCGTGGCCAAGGGACTCCACAGCGCCCCCTAATGCCTTGTCTTCTATTGTGGACAGGCACTTGGAGCTACCTTCACCTAATTTGGTAGGCTTGTGGGGCTCCTCTAGACAAACACATTTCTCATTCGCATTGAATCAAATATGTAAACAGGAAGTCAGCCATTTTGAATTTTGTGCGTTTTACACGTACTACACTTTTAAGTACTCCTCCTAGGGGGTTCATTGCATTCACACGAAATGTGGTCAAAGTGGTCTCAGGATCGTCCTGATACTAATTCCAAAGGATATTTTTGATATCTCAAACGGTATGGTCATGGCGAGGCGTACAATTTTCATGTCACGCCGCGCCAACAGGAAGTAGCCATAAATTCATGGTCTACATTGTCTGATCTGGCTAATATTTTACAAATATGTTCACTGTTAGAGTGTAATCACATCCAAATACCAAGAAGAAATCAATGTTATAGCGCCACCATCTGGCAACGGACGTGAGGTTTTTATCATGTTTGTATGCGTTCCTGCTAAGGTATTCATCACATTCACACCAAATGTAGTCATCATGATCTTAGAATAGTCCTGACCCTAAATGACGAAAGGATTTTTGATATCTCAAACGGTTTGGCAATGGCGAGGCGTATAATACACACGTTACGCCCAAAAACAGGAAGTGGGCTTAATTCCGTTCTACATCATCTGATCGGGCTGATATTTTACAAATATATTCACTTTTGGAGTGCAATCACATCCATATCCACATTCATCTGGGCGTGGCTACACAGCGCCCCCTATGGCTTTTTTCTAATATTGTGGACATATACTTTCACGTAAATGCACCACGTCTGGTAGGCATAAGGGTCTCCTCAAGACACACACATTTCTCATTTGCATCCCTTAACTTTTCCCAACAGGAAGTGAGCTATTTTGGATTTTGTGTGTTTTTAAGTGTTTTTTCACGTACCAAACTTTGAAATATTCTTCCTAGGGGGTTCATCACATTCACACAAAATGTGGTCAGCATGATATTATAGCCCTGACACACAACTATGAACTGATTTTTAATATCTTGGAATGGTATGGCTATGGTCAGCCTTAAAATTAACTTGAAATGCTGCCCAAACAGTTCATGTTTTAATACAATTATGTATTCAATAATTTCATAAAGGTATTAAATTCTACATTGCCTGATTTTGAGGCTACAACTTTTCACATATGTTCATTGTTGGAGTGTCATCACATCCATTAAGCAATAATAGTTCACTATTTTCGCTGGAGACTCATTATATCCAGTCTTAAAACTTCAACGCAAGTCGCAAATGACTCTCCCATTTCTAATACGCGACTGCCATCTACTGGCAAAAGTTAGTATTGCATATATCTTGCAATGACGTTCAATGTTATTTGGTTTAAAAAAAACCGTGTTGTAGCATTTTAAGGACTCAATACAAAACAGCTGTTCGGAAAGTTAGCTTGAAAATCAAGAAGCCTTATTAAGGAATTTGAGCCGTTTCTATTTGACTTTATTCGGTTGAAGTGAATGCCGTAACCCAATTAAATGTAATTCGCGTCGGAATACACATAATAGCCTACACTGTCAACGTGAAATAAAAATATATAGAGGTTTAAATCGATCCTATATTGGGACATTTGTTATGATGGCTGGTGCAACGGGCATTTTCGGTACCGTTGACCATAATCGAATGCTAGCATTTATATCATTACACTGACCAAGTCCTGTTAAAAAGCACATTTTTGGTTCCTTTGTGGAAACAATGAGGTTGTCTACACAATCTATTCTACTCACAGACTAACTGCGTCGCTGTAACTTCCCCCCATTTCTGATACGGGGATTCCATTTATTTGCAGAAAGTGGAACTTTTATTTTTTTCTTCCTTCAAGTGATTTTTCAACGATAGGTTTTTGTTTTTTTCTAGCAGCAGTAGGCATAACGATGTATGATTTACAGCTGCAGCCTACGTGACAAAATGTATTGACAACACTCAGCCCGACGTTTCTTTGCATCTATTTTCATTATATGAATAGAATATCTGAAATAAATATTAAAGACATTTAATGACTGTCTTTAACTGGCAGGAGAGTAGCATATATTTAAAAGAGTCAAAAGTCAAAAAGAAACGTTAACGTTTGAGATGGCTCTGGTCGAACTCCGTTATGTTCAACAAAGGTATGGCATGCAGGTCGTTGCGAGATGACGCGCATTGGCTAACAGCAGCCAGCCTGTCCACTGTCTGTGTGAGTCAAAAAACAGGTCAGCTACGTTTGTTTACATGAATAGAAAACTTTCAGTTAAATCGCCAGATATGTTAGTTTATTATGCTTGTCATTAAACACGAATTAAGAGAACATACAATTTCGCTAGGAATTTTTGACTTAATATGAAAATACCGGATTGAGGGCAGAGACTTGGCATCTCCTTTAGATTTGGCTGAACAAATGCGTTTCAGGCAGCATAATTACCGGTGAAATGGAAAAGAATGATGCTGGCTAACTAGACGTTTAATGCAATATTATCCGACACTTCGGAGAGAAATTATTTAACCAAGATAAAAGGAAACATACAACTTTTGGCCAATAGATGGCGCCCGTGTATAAGAGGGCAGTATAGCTTAATGGTTCAGACAGTGGATTAAGACATGCAAGGTCCGTGGTTCCATCCCCGGTGTGGCCACAATAAAGTTGAATAGTTTCTTTACGCCAATGGTTTTATTTTGAGTGCATATTTATAACCGAATGACTTCTCAAGCGTAAATTGTGCCTCCCGCTGTAAAATCTATTGAAATTAATTAATCTCTGCTCTCCATACAGGACTGGAGCATATTATTACACTGTGCAAGCAAGAAGTAATTTTTGTTTCATTCTACATTGTCTGATGTGGCAGAAACTTCACACATGTTCATTTTTGGAGTGAAATCTCATCCATATACCAAGAAAGGCTCAATGGCATAGCGCCACCATCTGGCAACAGGAAGTGGCTTTAATTTTACTTGACATCTTCCAATTTGGCTGAAAATGTACAAATATGTTAATTATTGGAGTGTAATCAAATCCATGAACCATACACGGCTCAATATTATACCGCCACCATCTGGCAACAGGAAGTGGCTTAAATTTTACTTGACATCTTCCAATTTGGCTGAAAATGTACAAATATGTTAATTATTAGAGTGAAATCAAATCCATAAACCATACATGGCTCAATATTATAGTGCCACCATCTGGCAATAGGAAGTGAGGCTTATATCATTGATGCATTCCAATAGCAGCAGAAACATCTTCATTGATCAAAGGGGAATTCCTGTGCACACTATACGTTGTCCAGGAAGGTGATTATTTCCAAAGTGTGTACATATTGTGAAACATGTCATTGGCACAACTATGCCACCAAGGCGGTTGCGCCCATGGTGCTTGGGCCCGTTCATTGCTGCTTGCAGCTATATTTAGGGCCCAAGCACCGTAGGGTGCGAAGGACCCTATTGTTATTGGAAGGATTATTATTATTATTATTATTATTATTAGGGCCCAAGCACCGTAGGGTGCGAAGGACCCTATTGTTATTGGAAGGATTATTATTATTATTATTATTATTATTATTATTATTATTATTATTATTATTATTATTATTCTTTTTTTTTCAATGTTTTGTGCATTTTTGAGGTGCTTGCCATAGATGAAAACTCACAGAATTTTGCACACACATCAGAAGTGGTGGCTGTCAGGTTGTCTCAGATGCTCAGACCTGGGCGTGGCTGAGGGACTCCACAGCGCCCCCTATCGCATTGTCATCTATTGTGGGCAGGCACTTTGAGCTACCTTCACAAAATTTAGTACGCATATAGCACTCCTCGGTCCAAACACATTTCTCATTCGCATCTAATCAAATATACAAACAGGAAGTCAGCCATTTTGGATTTTGTGCGTTTTACACGTACTGCACTTTTAAGTACTCCTCCTAGGGGGTTCATCACATTCACACCACCTGTGGTCAGAATGGTCTCAGGATATTCATGATGCCAAATTGCCAGGATATTTTTGATAGCTCAAACGGGACGGTCCTGGGGAGGCGTAGAATTTTTATGTCACGCCACGCCAACAGGAAGTGGCCGTAATTTCATGGTTTACATCGTCTGATCTGGCTGATATTTTAGCAATACGTTTATTGTTGGAGTATAATCACATCCATATCCCAAGAACGGGTCAATGTTATAGCGCCACCATCTGGCAACAGGAAGTGAGGTCTTTATCATATTTGTATGCCTTCCTGCTAGGGCATTCATCACATTCACACGAAATGTGGTCCGCATGATCTTAGGATAGTCATGACCATAAGCTGTGAAGGGATTTTTGATATCTCAAACGGTATGGAAATGGCGAGTCGTACAGTACACATATTGCGTGCAAAAAAATGACTTTTTTTCCGACATCGTCTGATCTGGCTGATATTTTACAAATATGTTCACTGTTGGAGTACAATATGAAATATATACAGATCAATCGGGGCGTGGCTAGACAGCGCCCCCTATAATTATTATTCTCTTTTTTTTCAATGTATTTTGCATTTTTGAGGTGCTTGCCATAGATGAAAACTCACGGAATTTTGCACACACATGAGAAGTGTTGGCTGTCAAGATGTATTAGATGCTCAGACCTGGGCGTGGCCGAGGGACTCCACAGCGCCCCCTAATGCTTTGTCTTCTATTGTGGACAGGCACTTTGAGCTACCTTCACCTAATTTGGTATGCATGTGGGCCTCCTCTGGACAAACACATTTCTCATTCGCTTCGAATCAAATATGTGAACAGGAAGTCAGCCATTTTAAATTTTGTGCATTTTACACGTACTACACTTTTAAGTACTCCTCCTAGGGGGTTCATTGCATTCACACGAAATGTGGTCAAAGTGGTCTCAGCATAATCATGATACTAATTGCAAAGGATATTTTTGATATCTCAAACGGTATGGTCATGGCGAGGCGTAAAATTTTCATGTCACGCCGCGCCAACAGGAAGTAGCCATAAATTCATGGTCTACATTGTCTGATCTGGCTGATATTTTACAAATATGTTCACTGTTAGAGTCTAATCACATCCATATACCAAGAAGAAATCAATGTTATAGCGCCACCATCTGGCAACGGAAGTGAGGTTTTTATCATGTTTGTATGCGTTCCTGCTAGAGTATTCATCACATTCACACCAAATGTAGTCATCATGATCTGAGAATAGTCCTGATCCTAAATGACGAAAGGATTTTTGATATCTCAAACGGTTTGGCAATGGCGAGGCGTATAATACACACGTTACGCCCAAAAACAGGAAGTGGGCTTAATTCCGTTCTACATCATCTGATCGGGCTGATATTTTACAAATATATTCACTTTTGGAGTGCAATCACATCCATATCCACATTCATCTGGGCGTGGCTACACAGCGCCCCCTATGGCTTTTTTCTAATATTGTGGACATATACTTTCACGTAAATGCACCACGTCTGGTAGGCATAAGGGTCTCCTCAAGACACACACATTTCTCATTTGCATCCCTTAACTTTTCCCAACAGGAAGTGAGCTATTTTGGATTTTGTGTGTTTTTAAGTGTTTTTTCACGTACCAAACTTTGAAATATTCTTCCTAGGGGGTTCATCACATTCACACAAAATGTGGTCAGCATGATATTATAGCCCTGACACACAACTATGAACTGATTTTTAATATCTTGGAATGGTATGGCTATGGTCAGCCTTAAAATTAACTTGAAATGCTGCCCAAACAGTTCATGTTTTAATACAATTATGTATTCAATAATTTCATAAAGGTATTAAATTCTACATTGCCTGATTTTGAGGCTACAACTTTTCACATATGTTCATTGTTGGAGTGTCATCACATCCATTAAGCAATAATAGTTCACTATTTTCGCTGGAGACTCATTATATCCAGTCTTAAAACTTCAACGCAAGTCGCAAATGACTCTCCCATTTCTAATACGCGACTGCCATCTACTGGCAAAAGTTAGTATTGCATATATCTTGCAATGACGTTCAATGTTATTTGGTTTAAAAAAAACCGTGTTGTAGCATTTTAAGGACTCAATACAAAACAGCTGTTCGGAAAGTTAGCTTGAAAATCAAGAAGCCTTATTAAGGAATTTGAGCCGTTTCTATTTGACTTTATTCGGTTGAAGTGAATGCCGTAACCCAATTAAATGTAATTCGCGTCGGAATACACATAATAGCCTACACTGTCAACGTGAAATAAAAATATATAGAGTTTTAAATCGATCCTATATTGGGACATTTGTTATGATGGCTGGTGCAACGGGCATTTTCGGTACCGTTGACCATAATCGAATGCTAGCATTTATATCATTACACTGACCAAGTCCTGTTAAAAAGCACATTTTTGGTTCATTTGTGGAAACAGTGAAGTTGTCTACACAATCTATTCTATTCACAGACTAACTGCGTCGCTGTAACTTCCCCCCATTTCTGATACGGGGATTCCATTTATTGGTAGAAAGTGGTTCTTTTTTTTTTTTTATTCCTTCAAGTGATTTTTCAACGATAGGTTTTTGTTTTTTTCTAGCAGCAGTAGGCATAACGATGTATGATTTACAGCTGCAGCCTACGTGACAAAATGTATTGACAACACCCAGCCCGACGTTTCTTTGCATCTATTTTCATTATATGAATTGAATATCTGAAATAAATATTAAAGACATTTAATGACTGTCTTTAACTGGCAGGAGAGTATCATATATTTAAAAGATTAACACATGAAGTCAAAAAGAAACGTGAGCGTTTGAGGTGGCTCTGGTCGAACTCTGTGTTAACATGAGACCGTTATGTTCAATAAAGGTATCGCATGCAGGTCGTTGCGAGATGACAGGCATGGGCTAACAGCAGCCAGCCTGTCCACTGTCTGTGTGAGTCAAAAAACAGGTCAGCTACGTTGGTTTACAAGAATAGAAAACTTTCAGTTAAATCGCCAGCTATGTTAGTTTATTTTGCTTGTCATTAAACACGAATTAAGAGAACATACAATTTCGCTAGGAATTTTTGACTTAATATGAAAATACCGGATTGAGGGCGGAGACTTGGCATCTCCTTTAGATTTGGCTGAACAAATGCGTTTCAGGCAGCATAATTACCGGTGAAATGGAAAAGAATGATGCTGGCTAACTAGATGTTTAATGCAATATTATTCGACACTTCGGAGAGAAATTATTTAACCAAAATAAAAGGAAACATACAACTTTTGGCCAATAGACGGCGTACGTGTATAAGAGGGCACTATAGCTTAATGGTTCAGGCAGTGGATTAAGACATGCAAGGTCCGCGGTTCCATCCCCGGTGCGGCCACAATAAAGTTGAATAGTTTCTTGAAGCCCATTGGTTTTATTTTGAGTGCATATGTATAACCGAATGACTTCTCAATCATAAATTGTGCTTCCCGCTGTAAAATCTATGGAAATTAATTCATCTCTGCTGTCCATACAGGACTGGAGCATGTTAACACAATGTGCAAGCAAGAAGTTATTTTTGTTTCATTCTACATTGTCTGATGTGGCTGAAACTTCACACGTGTTCATTTTTGGAGAGTAATCTCATCCATATACCAATAAAGGCTCAATGGCATAGCGCCACCATCTGGCAACAAGAAGTGGCTTTGATTTTACTCGACATCTTCCAATTTGGCTGAAAATGTAGAAATATGTTAATTATTGGAGTGTAATCAAATCCATGAACCATACACGGCTCAATATTATAGCGCCACCATCTGGCAATAGGAAGTGAGGCTTATATCATTGATGCATTCCAATAGCAGCAGCAACATCTTCATTGATCAAAGGGGAATTCCTGTGCACACTATACGTTGTCCAGGAAGGTGATTATTTCCAAAGTGTGTACATATTGTGAAACATGTCATTGGCACAACTATGCCACCAAGGCGGTTGCGCCCATGGTGCTTGGGCCCGTTCATTGCTGCTTGCAGCTATATTTAGGGCCCAAGCACCGTAGGGTGCGAAGGACCCTATTGTTATTGTAAAGATTATTATTATTATTATTATTAGGGCCCAAGCACCGTAGGGTGCGAAGGACCCTATTGTTATTGTAAAGATTATTATTATTATTATTATTATTATTATTATTATTATTATTCTTTTTTCTATATGCAAATGGGCCTTTTTGAGGTGCTTGCCATGCATAAAAAGTCTGGGAATTTTGCACACACATCAGAAATGAGGACCTTCAGGATTGATTAGATGCTCAGACCTGGGCGTGGCCGAGAGACTCCACAGCGCCCCCTATCGCATTGTCATCTATTGTGGGCAGGCACTTTGAGCTACCTTCACAAAATTTAGTACGCATATAGCACTCCTCGGAGCAAAAACATTTATAATTTGCATCTAATCAAATATACAAACAGGAAGTCAGCAATTTTGGATTTTGTGCGTTTTACATGTACTGCACTTTTAAGTACTCCTCCTAGGGGGTTCATCACATTCACACGACCTGTGGTCAGAATGGTCTCAGGATATTCATGATGCTAAATTGCCAGGATATTTTTGATAGCTCAAACGGGACGGTCCTGGGGAGGCGTAGAATTTTTATGTCACGCCGCGCCAACAGGAAGTGGCCCTAATTTCATGGTCTACATTGTCTGATCTGGCTGATATTTTAGAAATACGTTTACTGTTGGAGTATAATCACATCCATACCCCAAGAACGGGTCAATATTATAGCGCCACCATCTGGCAACAGGAAGTGAGGTCTTTATCATATTTGTATGCCTTCCTGCTAGGGCATTCATCACATTCACACGAAATGTGGTCAGCATGATCTTAGGATAGTCATGACCATAAGCTGTGAAGGGATTTTTGATATCTCAAACGGTATGGAAATGGCGAGTCGTACAGTACACATATTGCGTGCAAAAAAATGACTTTTTTTCCGACATCGTCTGATCTGGCTGATATTTTACAAATATGTTCACTGTTGGAGTACAATATGAAATATATACAGATCAATCGGGGCGTGGCTAGACAGCGCCCCCTATAATTATTATTCTCTTTTTTTTCAATGTATTTTGCATTTTTGAGGTGCTTGCCATAGATGAAAACTCACGGAATTTTGCACACACATGAGAAGTGTTGGCTGTCAAGATGTATTAGATGCTCAGACCTGGGCGTGGCCGAGGGACTCCACAGCGCCCCCTAATGCTTTGTCTTCTATTGTGGACAGGCACTTTGAGCTACCTTCACCTAATTTGGTATGCATGTGGGCCTCCTCTGGACAAACACATTTCTCATTCGCTTCGAATCAAATATGTGAACAGGAAGTCAGCCATTTTAAATTTTGTGCATTTTACACGTACTACACTTTTAAGTACTCCTCCTAGGGGGTTCATTGCATTCACACGAAATGTGGTCAAAGTGGTCTCAGCATAATCATGATACTAATTGCAAAGGATATTTTTGATATCTCAAACGGTATGGTCATGGCGAGGCGTAAAATTTTCATGTCACGCCACGCCAACAGGAAGTAGCCATAAATTCATGGTCTACATTGTCTGATCTGGCTGATATTTTACAAATATGTTCACTGTTAGAGTCTAATCACATCCATATACCAAGAAGAAATCAATGTTATAGCGCCACCATCTGGCAACGGAAGTGAGGTTTTTATCATGTTTGTATGCGTTCCTGCTAGAGTATTCATCACATTCACACCAAATGTAGTCATCATGATCTGAGAATAGTCCTGATCCTAAATGACGAAAGGATTTTTGATATCTCAAACGGTTTGGCAATGGCGAGGCGTATAATACACACGTTACGCCCAAAAACAGGAAGTGGGCTTAATTCCGTTCTACATCATCTGATCGGGCTGATATTTTACAAATATATTCACTTTTGGAGTGCAATCACATCCATATCCACATTCATCTGGGCGTGGCTACACAGCGCCCCCTATGGCTTTTTTCTAATATTGTGGACATATACTTTCACGTAAATGCACCACGTCTGGTAGGCATAAGGGTCTCCTCAAGACACACACATTTCTCATTTGCATCCCTTAACTTTTCCCAACAGGAAGTGAGCTATTTTGGATTTTGTGTGTTTTTAAGTGTTTTTTCACGTACCAAACTTTGAAATACTCTTCCTAGGGGGTTCATCACATTCCCACAAAATGTGGTCAGCATGATATTATAGCCCTGGCACACAACTATGAACTGATTTTTAATATCTTGGAATGGTATGGCTATGGTCAGCCTTAAAATTAACTTGTAATGCTGCCCAAACAGTTCATGTTTTAATACAATTATGTATTAAATCATTTCAAAAAGGTATTAAATTCTACATTGCCTGATTTTGAGGCTACAACTTTTCACATATGTTCATTGTTGGAGTGTCATCACATCCATTAAGCAATAATAGTTCACGATTTTCGCTGGAGACTCATTATATCCAGTCTTAAAACTTCAACGCAAGTCGCAAATGACTCTCCCATTTCTAATACGCGACTGCCATCTACCGGCAAAAGTTGGTATTGTTTCTCAAGTGATTTCTCAATGACAAGTTTTGTTTCTTTTTGCGAGCCAGTAACCATAACGATGTATGAGTAACAGCGGCAGCCTACGTGACAAAATGTACTGACAACACCCAGCCCACAGCAACGTTTTTTCTCATCCACCTTAATTATATGGATTGAATAACTAAAATAAAAGACAGGCTTTTACTGGCAGGAAAGTATCATATATTTCAAAGATTAACACATATAATGCATATCTTGCAATGACGTTCAATGTTATTTGGTTTATAAAAAACCGTGTTGTAGCATTTTAAGGACTCAATACAAAACAGCTGTTCGGAAAGTTGGCTTGAAAACCAAGAAGCCTTATTAAGGAATTCGAGCCGTTTCTATTTGACTTCATTCGATTGAAGTGAATGCCGTAACCCAATTAAATGTAATTCGCGTCGGAATACACATAATAGCCTACACTGTCAACGTGAAATAAAAATATATAGAGTTTTAAATCGATCCTATATTGGGACATTTGTTATGATGGCTGGTGCAACGGGCATTTTCGGTACCGTTGACCATAATCGAATGCTAGCATTTATATCATTACACTGACCAAGTCCTGTTAAAAAGCACATTTTTGGTTCATTTGTGGAAACAGTGAAGTTGTCTACACAATCTATTCTATTCACAGACTAACTGCGTCGCTGTAACTTCCCCCCATTTCTGATACGGGGATTCCATTTATTGGTAGAAAGTGGTTCTTTTTTTTTTTTTATTCCTTCAAGTGATTTTTCAACGATAGGTTTTTGTTTTTTTCTAGCAGCAGTAGGCATAACGATGTATGATTTACAGCTGCAGCCTACGTGACAAAATGTATTGACAACACCCAGCCCGACGTTTCTTTGCATCTATTTTCATTATATGAATTGAATATCTGAAATAAATATTAAAGACATTTAATGACTGTCTTTAACTGGCAGGAGAGTATCATATATTTAAAAGATTAACACATGAAGTCAAAAAGAAACGTGAGCGTTTGAGGTGGCTCTGGTCGAACTCTGTGTTAACATGAGACCGTTATGTTCAATAAAGGTATCGCATGCAGGTCGTTGCGAGATGACAGGCATGGGCTAACAGCAGCCAGCCTGTCCACTGTCTGTGTGAGTCAAAAAACAGGTCAGCTACGTTGGTTTACAAGAATAGAAAACTTTCAGTTAAATCGCCAGCTATGTTAGTTTATTTTGCTTGTCATTAAACACGAATTAAGAGAACATACAATTTCGCTAGGAATTTTTGACTTAATATGAAAATACCGGATTGAGGGCGGAGACTTGGCATCTCCTTTAGATTTGGCTGAACAAATGCGTTTCAGGCAGCATAATTACCGGTGAAATGGAAAAGAATGATGCTGGCTAACTAGATGTTTAATGCAATATTATTCGACACTTCGGAGAGAAATTATTTAACCAAAATAAAAGGAAACATACAACTTTTGGCCAATAGACGGCGTACGTGTATAAGAGGGCACTATAGCTTAATGGTTCAGGCAGTGGATTAAGACATGCAAGGTCCGCGGTTCCATCCCCGGTGCGGCCACAATAAAGTTGAATAGTTTCTTGAAGCCCATTGGTTTTATTTTGAGTGCATATGTATAACCGAATGACTTCTCAATCATAAATTGTGCTTCCCGCTGTAAAATCTATGGAAATTAATTCATCTCTGCTGTCCATACAGGACTGGAGCATGTTAACACAATGTGCAAGCAAGAAGTTATTTTTGTTTCATTCTACATTGTCTGATGTGGCTGAAACTTCACACGTGTTCATTTTTGGAGAGTAATCTCATCCATATACCAATAAAGGCTCAATGGCATAGCGCCACCATCTGGCAACAAGAAGTGGCTTTGATTTTACTCGACATCTTCCAATTTGGCTGAAAATGTAGAAATATGTTAATTATTGGAGTGTAATCAAATCCATGAACCATACACGGCTCAATATTATAGCGCCACCATCTGGCAATAGGAAGTGAGGCTTATATCATTGATGCATTCCAATAGCAGCAGCAACATCTTCATTGATCAAAGGGGAATTCCTGTGCACACTATACGTTGTCCAGGAAGGTGATTATTTCCAAAGTGTGTACATATTGTGAAACATGTCATTGGCACAACTATGCCACCAAGGCGGTTGCGCCCATGGTGCTTGGGCCCGTTCATTGCTGCTTGCAGCTATATTTAGGGCCCAAGCACCGTAGGGTGCGAAGGACCCTATTGTTATTGTAAAGATTATTATTATTATTATTATTAGGGCCCAAGCACCGTAGGGTGCGAAGGACCCTATTGTTATTGTAAAGATTATTATTATTATTATTATTATTATTATTATTATTATTATTCTTTTTTCTATATGCAAATGGGCCTTTTTGAGGTGCTTGCCATGCATAAAAAGTCTGGGAATTTTGCACACACATCAGAAATGAGGACCTTCAGGATTGATTAGATGCTCAGACCTGGGCGTGGCCGAGAGACTCCACAGCGCCCCCTATCGCATTGTCATCTATTGTGGGCAGGCACTTTGAGCTACCTTCACAAAATTTAGTACGCATATAGCACTCCTCGGAGCAAAAACATTTATAATTTGCATCTAATCAAATATACAAACAGGAAGTCAGCAATTTTGGATTTTGTGCGTTTTACATGTACTGCACTTTTAAGTACTCCTCCTAGGGGGTTCATCACATTCACACGACCTGTGGTCAGAATGGTCTCAGGATATTCATGATGCTAAATTGCCAGGATATTTTTGATAGCTCAAACGGGACGGTCCTGGGGAGGCGTAGAATTTTTATGTCACGCCGCGCCAACAGGAAGTGGCCCTAATTTCATGGTCTACATTGTCTGATCTGGCTGATATTTTAGAAATACGTTTACTGTTGGAGTATAATCACATCCATACCCCAAGAACGGGTCAATATTATAGCGCCACCATCTGGCAACAGGAAGTGAGGTCTTTATCATATTTGTATGCCTTCCTGCTAGGGCATTCATCACATTCACACGAAATGTGGTCAGCATGATCTTAGGATAGTCATGACCATAAGCTGTGAAGGGATTTTTGATATCTCAAACGGTATGGAAATGGCGAGTCGTACAGTACACATATTGCGTGCAAAAAAATGACTTTTTTTTCGACATCGTCCGATCTGGCTGATATTTTACAAATATGTTCACTGTTGGAGTACAATATGAAATATATACATATCAATCGGGGCGTGGCTAGACAGCGCCCCCTATAATTATTATTCTCTTTTTTTTCAATGTATTTTGCATTTTTGAGGTGCTTGCCATGGATGAAAACTCACGGAATTTTGCACACACATGAGAATTGTTGGCTGTCAGGATGTATCAGATGCTCAGACCTGGGCGTGGCCGAGGGACTCCACAGCGCCCCCTAATGCTTTGTCTTCTATTGTGGACAGGCACTTTGAGCTACCTTCACCTAATTTGGTATGCATGTGGGCCTCCTCTGGTCAAACACATTTCTTATTCGTATCGAATCAAATATGTGAACAGGAAGTCAGCCATTTAGAATTTTGTGCATTTTACACGTACTACACTTTTAAGTACTCCTCCTAGGGGGTTCATTGCATTCACAGGAAATGTGGTCAAAGTGGTCTCAGGATAGTCATGATACTAATTCCAAAGGATATTTTTGATATCTCAAACGGTATGGTCATGGCGAGGCGTACAATTTTCATGTCACGCCGCGCCAACAGGAAGTAGCCATAAATTCATGGTCTACATTGTCTGATCTGGCTGATATTTTACAAATATGTTCACTGTTAGAGTGTAATCACATCCCTATACCAAGAAGTAGTCAATGTTATAGCGCCACCATCTGGCAACGGAAGTGAGGTTTTTATCATGTTTGTATGCGTTCCTGCTAGGGTATTCATCACATTCACACCAAATGTAGTCATCATGATCTTAGAATAGTCCTGACCCTAAATGACGAAAGGATTTTTGATATCTCAAACGGTTTGGCAATGGCGAGGCGTATAATACACACGTTACACCCAAAAACAGGAAGTGGGCTTAATTCCGTTCTACATCATCTGATCGGGCTGATATTTTACAAATATATTCACTTTTGGAGTGCAATCACATCCATATCCACATTCATCTGGGCGTGGCTACACAGCGCCCCCTATGGCTTTTTTCTAATATTGTGGACACATACTTTCACGTAAATGCACCACGTCTGGTAGACATAAGGGTCTCCTCAAGACACACACATTTCTCATTTGCATCCCTTAACTTTTCCCAACAGGAAGTGAGCTATTTTGGATTTTGTGTGTTTTTAAGTGTTTTTTCACGTACCAAACTTTGAAATACTCTTCCTAGGGGGTTCATCACATTCACACAAAATGTGGTCAGCATGGTATTATAGCCCTGACACACAACTATGAACTGATTTTTAAAATCTTGGAATGGTATGGCTATGGTCAGCCTTAAAATTAACTTGTAATGCTGCCCAAACAGTTCATGTTTTAATACAATTATGTATTAAATAATTTTAAAAAGGTATTCAATTCTACATTGCCTGATTTTGAGGCTAACACTTTTCACATATGTTCATTGTTAGAGTGTCATCACATCCATTAAGCAATAATAGTTCACTATTTTCGCTGGAGACTCATTATATCCAGTCTTAAAACTTCAACGCAAGTCGCAAATGACTCTCCCATTTCTAATACGCGACTGCCATCTACTGGCAAAAGTTGGTATTGTTTCTCAAGTAATTCGTCAATGACAAGTTTTGTTTCTTTTTGCGAGCCAGTAACCATAACGATGTATGAGTAACAGCGGCAGCCTACGTAACAAAATGTACTCACAACACCCAGCCCACAGCAACGTTTTTTCTCATCTACCTTAATTATATGGATTGAATAACTAAAATAAAAGACAGGCTTTTACTGGCAGGAAAGTAGCATATATTTCAAAGATTAACACATATAATGCATATCTTGCAATGAGGTTCAATGTTATTTGGTTTAAAAAAAATCGTGTTGTAGCATTTTAAGGACTCAATACAAAACAGCTGTTCGGAAAGTTAGCTTGAAAACCAAGAAGCCTTATTAAGGAATTCGAGCCGTTTCTATTTGACTTCATTCGATTGAAGTGAATGCCGTAACCCAATTAAATGTAATTCGCGTCGGAATACACATAATAGCCTACACTTTCAACGTGAAATAAAAATATATAGAGGTTTAAATCGATCCTATATTGGGACATTTGTTATGATGGCTGGTGCAACGCGCATTTTCGGTACCGTTGACCATAATCGAATGCTAGCATTTATATCATTAGACTGACCAAGTCCTGTTAAAAAGCACATTTTTGGTTCCTTTGTGGAAACAGTGAAGTTGTCTACACAATCTATTCTACTCACAGACTAACTGCGTCGCTGTAACTTCCCCCCATTTCTGATACGGGGATTCCATTTATTGGCAGAAAGTGGAACTTTTATATTTTTCTTCCTTCAAGTGATTTTTCAACGATAGGTTTTTTTTTTTTTTTCTAGCGAGCCAGTAGGCATAACGATGTATGATTTACAGCTGCAGCCTACGTGACAAAATGTATTGACAACACCCAGCCCGACGTTTCTTTGCATCTATTTTCATTTTTGAATAGAATATCTGAAATAAATATTAAAGACATTTAATGACTGTCTTTAACTGGCAGGAGAGTAGCATATATTTAAAAGAGTCAAAAGTGAAAAAGAAACGTTAACGTTTGAGATGGCTCTGGTCGAACTCTGTGTTAACATGAGACCGTTATGTTCAACAAAGGTATGGCATGCAGGTCGTTGCGAGATGACGCGCATTGGCTAACAGCAGCCAGCCTGTCCACTGTCTGTGTGAGTCAAAAAACAGGTCAGCTACGTTTGTTTACATGAATAGAAAACTTTCAGTTAAATCGCCAGATATGTTAGTTTATTTTGCTTGTCATTAAACACGAATTAAGAGAACATACAATTTCGCTAGGAATTTTTGACTTAATATGAAAATACCGGATTGAGGGCAGAGACTTGGCATCTCCTTTTGATTTGGCTGAACAAATGCATTTCAGGCAGCATAATTACCGGTGAAATGGAAAAGAATGATGCTGGCTAACTCGACGTTTAATGCAATATTATCCGACACTTCGGAGAGAAATTATTTAACCAGGATAAAAGGAAACATACAACTTTTGGCCAATAGATGGCGTACGTGTATAAGAGGGCAGTATAACTTAATGGTTCAGACAGTGGATTAAGACATGCAAGGTCCGCAGTTCCATCCCCGGTGCGGCCACAATGAAGTTGAATAGTTTCTTTACGCCAATGGTTTTATTTTGAGTGCATATTTATAACCGAATGACTTCTCAAGCGTAAATTGTGCCTCCCGCTGTAAAATCTATTGAAATTAATTCATCTCTGCTCTCCATACAGGACTGGAGCATATTATTACACTGTGCAAGCAAGAAGTCATTTTTGTTTCATTCTACATTGTCTGATGTGGCTGAAACTTCACACATGTTCATTTTTGGAGTGTAATCTCATCCATATAGCCATGGCTAAAAAGTCTTGAAATTTTGCAGACACATCAGAAGTGGTGGCCGTCAGGATGTATCAGATGCTCAGACCTGGGTGTGGCCGAGGGACTCCACAGCGCCCCCTATTGCGCTGACCCCCCCCCCCCCCCGCATTGTTGTCTATTGTGGGCAGGCACTTTGAGCTACATGAACCTAATTTGGTAAGCATGTGTGGCTCCTCAGTTGAAACACATTTCTCATTCGCATTGATGCAAATATGCGAACAGGAAGTGAGCTATTTTGGATTTTGTGTGTTTTACACGTACTACACTTTTACGTACTCCTCCTAGGGGGTTCATCGCATTCACACCCACTGTGGTCAGAATGGTCTCAGGATATTCATGATGCTAAATTGCCAGGATATTTTTGATAGCTCAAACGGGATGGTCATGGCGAGGCGTGCAATTTTTATGTCACGCCGCGCCAACAGGAAGTGGCCATAATTTCATGGTCTACATCGTCTGATCTGGCTGATATTTTAGAAATATGTTTAGTGTTGGAGTATAATCACATCCATATCCCAAGAACGGGTCAATGTTATAGCGCCACCATCTGGCAACAGGAAGTGAGGTCTTTTTCATATTTGTATGCCTTCCTGCTAGGGCATTCATCACATTCACACAAAATGTGGTCAGCATGATCTTACGATAGTCATGACTATAAGCTGTGAAGGGATTTTTTATATCTCAAACAGTATGGAAATGGCGAGTCGTACAGTACACATATTTAGTGCAAAAAAATGACTTTTTTTTCGACATCGTCCGATCTGGCTGATATTTTACAAATATGTTCACTGTTGGAGTACAATATGAAATATATACATATCAATCGGAGCGTGGCTAGACAGCGCCCCCTATAATTATTATTCTCTTTTTTTTCAATGTATTTTGCATTTTTGAGGTGCTTGCCATGGATGGAAACTGACGGAATTTTGCACACACATGAGAAGTGTTGGCTGTCAGGATGTATCAGATGCTCAGACCTGGGCGTGGCCGAGGGACTCCACAGCGCCCCCTAATGCTTTGTCTTCTATTGTGGACAGGCACTTTGAGCTACCTTCACCTAATTTGGTATGCATGTGGGGCTCCTCTGGACAAACACATTTCTCTTTCGCATCGAATCAAATATGTGAACAGGAAGTCAGCCATTTTGAATTTTGTGCATTTTACACGTACTACACTTTTAAGTACTCCTCCTAGGGGGTTCATTGCATTCACACGAAATGTGGTCAAAGTGGTCTCAGGATAGTCATGATACTAATTCCAAAGGATATTTTTGATATCTCAAACGGTATGGTCATGGCGAGGCGTACAATTTTCATGTCACGCCGTGCCAACAGGAAGTAGCCATAAATTCATGGTCTACATTGTCTGATCTGGCTGATATTTTACAAATATGTTCACTGTTAGAGTGTAATCACATCCAAATACCAAGAAGAAATCAATGTTATAGCGCCACCATCTGGCAACGGAAGTGAGGTTTTTATCATGTTTGTATGCGTTCCTGCTAGGGTATTCATCACATTCACACCAAATGTAGTCATCATGATCTTAGAATAGTCCTGACCCTAAATGACGAAAGGATTTTTGATATCTCAAACGGTTTGGCAATGGTGAGGCGTATAATACACACGTTACGCCCAAAAACAGGAAGTGGGCTTAATTCCGTTCTACATCATCTGATCGGGCTGATATTTTACAAATATATTCACTTTTGGAGTGCAATCACATCCATATCCACATTCATCTGGGCGTGGCTACACAGCGCCCCCTATGGCTCTTTTCTAATATTGTGGACATATACTTTCACGTAAATGCACCACATCTGGTAGGCATATGGGTCTCCTCAAGACACACACATTTCTCTTTTGCATCCCTTAACTTTTCCCAACAGGAAGTGAGCTATTTTGGATTTTGTGTGTTTTTAAGTGTTTTTTCACATACCAAACTTCCTAGGGGGTTCATCACATTCACACAAAATGTGGTCAGCATGATATTATAGCCCTGACACAACTTTGAACTGATTTTTAATATCTGGGAATGGTATGGCTCTGGTCAGCCTTAAAATTAACTTGTAATGCTGCCCAAACAGTTCATGTTTTAATACAATTATGTATTAAATAATTTCAAAAAGGTATTAAGTTCTACATTGCCTGATTTTGAGGCTACAACTTTTCACATATGTTCATTGTTGGAGTGTCATCACATCCATTAAGCAATAATAGTTCACTATTTTCGCTGGAGACTCATTATATCCAGTCTTAAAACTTCAACGCAAGTTTCAAATGACTCTCCCATTTCTAATACGCGACTGCCATCTACTGGCAAAAGTTGGTATTGTTTCTCTTTTTCTTGGATGAAGTGATTTCTCAATGAAAAGTTTTGTTTCTTTTTGCGAGCCAGTAACCATAACGATGTATGAGTAACAGCGGCAGCCTACGTGACAAAATGTACTGACAACACCCAGCCCACAGCAACGTTTTTTCTCATCTACCTTAATTATATGGATTGAATAACTAAAATAAAAGACAGGCTTTTACTGGCAGGAAAGTATCATATATTTAAAAGATTAACACATATAATGCATATCTTGCAATGACGTTCAATGTTATTTGGTTTAAAAAAAACCGTGTTGTAGCATTTTAAGGACTCAATACAAAACAGCTGTTCGGAAAGTTGGCTTGAAAACCAAGAAGCGTTATTAAGGAATTCGAGCCGTTTCTATTTGACTTCATTCGATTGAAGTGAATGCCGTAACCCAATTAAATGTAATTCGCGTCGGAATACACATAATAGCCTACACTGTCAACGTGAAATAAAAATATATAGAGGTTTAAATCGATCCTGTATTGGGACATTTGTTATGATGGCTGGTGCAACGGGCATTTTCGGTACCGTTGACCATAATCGAATGCTAGCATTTATATCATTACACTGACCAAGTCCTGTTAAAAAGCACATTTTTGGTTCCTTTGTGGAAACAGTGAAGTTGTCTACACAATCTGTTCTACTCACAGACTAACTGCGTCGCTGTAACTTCCCCCCATTTCTGATACGGCGATTCAATTTATTGGCAGAAAGTGGTACTTTCATTTTTTTTCTTTCTTCAAGTGATTTTTCAACGATAGGTTTTTGTTTTTTTCTAGCGAGCCAGTAGGCATAACGATGTATGATTTACAGCTGCAGCCTACGTGACAAAATGTATTGACAACACCCAGCCCGACGTTTCTTTGCATCTATTTTCATTACATGAATTGAATAACTAAAATAAATATTAAAGACATTTAAAGACTTAAAGACAGGCTTTAACTGGCAGGAGAGTATCATATTTTTAAAAGATTAACACATGAAGTCAAAAAGAAACTTTAGCGTCTGAGGTGGCTCTGCTCGAACGCTGTGTTAACATGAGACCGTTTTGTTCAACAAAGGTATCACATGCAGGTCGTTGCGAGATGACACGCACGGGCTAACAGCAGCCAGCCAGTCCACTGTCTGTGTGAGTCAAAAAACAGGTCAGCTACGTTGGTTTACATGAATAGAAAACTTTCAGTTAAATCGCCAGCTATGTTAGTTTATTAGGCTTGTCATTAAACATGAATTAAGAGAACATACAATTTCGCTAGGAATGGTAAATTAATATGAAAATACTGTATTGAGGGCAGAGAGTTGGCATCTCTTTTAGATTTGGCTGAACAAATGCGTTTCAGGCAGCATAATTACCAGTGAAATGGAAAAGAATGATGCTGGTTAACTAGACGTTTCGTGCAATATTATCCGACACTTCGTAGAGAAATTATTAAACCAAGATAAAAGGAGACATTTGGCCAATAGATGGCACCCGTGTATAAGCGGGCAGTATAGCGTAATGGTTAGGGCGGTGGATTAAGGCACGCAAATTCAGCCGTTCGATCCCCGCTGCAGCCACAATGAATTTGAATAGTTTCTTGAAGCCAATTGTTTTCATTTTGAGTGCATGTTTATGGCCTAATGACTTTTCAAGCATAAATTGTGCCTCCCCGTGTAAAAACTATGGAAATTAATTAATCTCTGCTCTCCATACAGGACTGTAGCATGTTATCACAATGTGCAAGCAAGACGTTATTTTTATTTCATTCTACATTGTCTGATGTGGCTGAAACTTCACACGTTCATTTTTGGAGTGTAATCTCATCCATTTTCCAATAAAGGCTAAATGGCAAAGCGCCACCCGCTGGCAACAGGAAGTGAGCCTTATATTGCATTCTTAAGCATTATTTTTCAATGGGTTCATGACATTCACGGTAAATGTGGTCAGCATGATGCTAGGATGGTCCTGACAAAACAGATTTTTGATTTACTGGGATGATATAGCTATGGTCAGGCACATAAAAAACACATCATGCCAGACAAACAGGAAGTGGTCATACTTAAATTCTCCAATGTCTGATGTGACTGCAACTTTACACAGATGCTCAGTGTTGGAGTGTAATCAAATCCATATTCCAAAAACGACTCAATGTTATAGCAGCATCATCTGGAAACAGGAATTGACCTTAATTTCGCTGAACATCTTCCGATGTGGCTGAAAATGTACAAATATGTTTATTTCTGGAGTGTAATCAAATTCAAAAAACATACACGGATCAATAATATAGCGCCACCATCTGGCAACAGGAAGTGAGGCTTATATCATTGATGCATTCCAATAGCAGCGCCAACATCTTCATTGATCAAAGGGAAATTCCTGTGCACACTATACGTTGTCCAGGAAGGTGATTATTTCCAAAGTGTGTACATGTTGTGAAACATGTCATTGGCAGAACTATGCCACCAAGGCGGTTGCCCCCATGGGGCTTGGGCCCGTTCATTGCTGCTTGCAGCTATATTTATTATTATTATTCTTTTTTCTATATGCAAATGGGCCTTTTTGAGGTGCTTGCCATGCATAAAAAGTCTGCGAATTTTGCACACACATCAGAAATGAGGACCTTCAGGATCTGTTAGATGCTCAGACCTGGGCGTCGCCGAGGGACTCCACAGCGCCCCCTATCGCATTGTCATCTATTGTGGGCAGGCACTTTGAGCTACCTTCACCAAATTTTGTATGCATATAGCACTCCTCGGACCAAACACATTTCAAATTCGCATCTAATCAAATATACAAACAGGAAGTCAGCTATTTTGGATTTTGTGCGTTTTACACGTACTGCACTTTTAAGTACTCCTCCTAGGGGGTTCATCACATTCACACCACCTGTGGTCAGAATGGTCTCAGGATATTCATGATGCTAAATTGCCAGGATATTTTTGATAGCTCAAACGGGACGGTCCTAGGGAGGCGTAGAATTTTTATGTCACGCCGCGCCAACAGGAAGTGGCCGTAATTTCATGGTTTGCATTGTCTGATCTGGCTGATATTTTAGAAATACGTTTATTGTTGGAGTATAATCACATCCATATCCCAAGAACGGGTCAATGTTATAGCGCCACCATCTGGCAACAGGAAGTGAGGTCTTTATCATATTTGTATGCCTTCCTGCTAGGGCATTCATCACATTCACACAAAATGTAGTTAGCATGATCTTAGGATACTCATGACCATATGCTGTGAAGGGATTTTTGATATCTCAAACGGTATGGAAATGGCGAGTCGTACAGTACACATATTGCGTGCAAAAAAATGACTTTTTTTTCGACATCGTCCGATTTGGCTGATATTTTCCAAATATGTTCACTGTTGGAGTACAATATGAAATATATACATATCAATCGGGGCGTGGCTAGACAGCGCCCCCTATAATTATTATTCTCTTTTTTTTCAATGTATTTTGCATTTTTGAGGTGCTTGCCATGGATGAAAACTCATGGAATTTTGCACACACATGAGAAGTGTTGGCTGTCAGGATGTGTCAGATGCTCAGACCTGGGCGTGGCCGAGGGACTCCACAGCGCCCCCTAATGCTTTGTCTTCTATTGTGGACAGGCACTTTGAGCTACCTTCACCTAATTTGGTACGCATGTGGGACTCCTCTGGACAACCACATTTCTCATTCGCATCGAATCAAATATGTGAACAGGAAGTCAGCCATTTTGAATTTTGTGCATTTTACACGTACTACACTTTTAAGTACTCCTCCTAGGGGCTTCATTGCATTCACACGAAATGGGGTCAAACTGGTCTCACGATAGTCATGATACTAATTCCAAAGGATATTTTTGATATCTCAAACGGTATGGTCATGGCGAGGCGTACAATTTTCATGTCACGCCGCGCCAACAGGAAGTAGCCATAAATTCATGGTCTACATTGTCTGATCTTGCTGATATTTTACAAATATGTTCACTGTTAGAGTGTAATCACATCCAAATACCAAGAAGAAATCAATGTTATAGCGCCACCATCTGGCAACGGAAGTGAGGTTTTTATCATGTTTGTATGCGTTCCTGCTAGGGTATTAATCACATTCACACCAAATGTAGTAATCATGATCTTAGAATAGTCCTGACCCTAAATGACGAGAGGATTTTTGATATCTCAAACGGTTTGGCAATGGCGAGGCGTATAATACACACGTTACGCCCAAAAACAGGAAGTGGGCTTAATTCCGTTCTACATCATCTGATCGGGCTGATATTTTACAAATATATTCACTTTTGGAGTGCAATCACATCCATATCCACATTCATCTGGGCGTGGCTACACAGCGCCCCCTATGGCTTTTTTCTAATATTGTGGACTTATACTTTCACGTAAATGCACCACGTCTGGTAGGCATAAGGGTCTCCTCAAGACACACACATTTCTCATTTGCATCCCTTAACTTTTCCCAACAGGAAGTGAGCTATTTTGGATTTTGTGTGTTTTTAAGTGTTTTTTCACGTACCAAACTTTGAAATACTCTTCCTAGGGGGTTCATCACATTCACACAAAATGTGGTCAGCATGATATTATAGCCCTGACACACAACTATGAACTGATTTTTAATATCTTGGAATGGTATGGCTCTGGTCAGCCTTAAAATTAACTTGTAATGCTGCTCAAACAGTTCATGTTTTAATACAATTATGTATTAAATAATTTCAAAAAGGTATTCAATTCTACATTGCCTGATTTTGAGGCTACAACTTTTCACATATGTTCATTGTTGGAGTGTCATCACATCCATTAAGCAATAATAGTTCACTATTTTCGCTGGAGACTCATTATATCCAGTCTTAAAACTTCAACGCAAGTCGCAAATGACTCTCCCATTTCTAATACGCGACTGCCATCTACTGGCAAAAGTTGGTATTGCATATATCTTGCAATGACGTTCAATGTTATTTGGTTTAAAAAAAACCGTGTTGTAGCATTTTAAGGACTCAATACAAAACGGCTGTTCGGAAAGTTAGCTTGAAAACCAAGAAGCCTTATTAAGGAATTCGAGCCGTTTCTATTTGACTTCATTCGGTTGAAGTGAATGCCGTAACCCAATTAAATGCAATTCGCGTCGGAATACACATAATAGCCTACACTGTCAACGTGAAATAAAAATATATAGAGGTTTAAATCGATCCTATATTGGGACATTTGTTATGATGGCTGGTGCAACGGGCATTTTCGGTACCGTTGACCATAATCGAATGCTAGCATTTATATCATTACACTGACCAAGTCCTGTTAAAAAGCACATCACCTTTGTGGAAACAGTGAAGTTGTCTACACAATCTATTCTACTCACAGACTAACTGTGTCGCTGTAACTTCCCCCCATTTCTGATACGGGGATTCCATTCATTGGCAGAAAGTGGAACTTTTATATTTTTCTTCCTTCAAGTGATTTTTCAACGATAGGTTTTTTTTTTTTTTCTAGCGAGCCAGTAGGCATAACGATGTATGATTTACAGCTGCAGCCTACGTGACAAAATGTATTGACAACACCCAGCCCGACGTTTCTTTGCATCTATTTTCATTTTTGAATAGAATATCTGAAATAAATATTAAAGACATTTAATGACTGTCTTTAACTGGCAGGAGAGTAGCATATATTTAAAAGAGTCAAAAGTCAAAAAGAAACGTTAACGTTTGAGATGGCTCTGGTCGAACTCTGTGTTAACATGAGACCGTTATGTTCAACAAAGGTATGGCATGCAGGTCGTTGCGAGATGACGCGCACGGGCTAACAGCAGCCAGCCAGTCCACTGTCTGTGTGAGTAAAAAAAACAGGTCAGCTACGTTTGTTTACATGAATAGAAAACTTTCAGTTAAATCGCCATATATGTTAGTTTATTTTGCTTGTCATTAAACACGAATTAAGAGAACATACAATTTCGCTAGGAATTTTTGACTTAATATGAAAATACCGGATTGAGGGCAGAGACTTGGCATCTCCTTTAGATTTGGCTGAACAAATGCGTTTCAGGCAGCATAATTACCGGTGAAATGGAAAAGAATGATGCTGGCTAACTCGACGTTTAATGCAATACTATCCGACACTTCGGAGAGAAATTATTTAACCAGGATAAAAGGAAACATACAACTTTTGGCCAATAGATGGCGTACGTGTATAAGAGGGCAGTATAGCTTAATGGTTCAGACAGTGGATTAAGACATGCAAGGTCCGCGGTTCCATCCCCGGTGCGGCCACAATAAAGTTGAATAGTTTCTTTACGCCAATGGTTTTATTTTGAGTGCATATTTATAACCGAATGACTTCTCAAGCGTAAATTGTGCCTCCTGCTGTAAAATCTATTGAAATTTATTCATCTCTGCTCTCCATACAGGACTGGAGCATATTATTACAATGTGCAAGCAAGAAGTAATTTTTGTTTCATTCTACATTGTCTGATGTGGCAGAAACGTCACACATGTTCATTTTTGGAGTGTAATCTCATCCATATACCAAGAAAGGCTCAATGGCATAGCGCCACCATCTGGCAACAGGAAGTGGCTTTAATTTTACTTGACATCTTCCAATTTGGCTGAAAATGTACAAATATGTTCATTTTTGGAGTGAAATCAAATCCATAAACCATGCACAGCTCAATATTATAGCGCCACCATCTGGCAATAGGAAGTGAGGCTTATATCATTGATGCATTCCAATAGCAGCAGCAACATCTTCATTGATCAAAGGGGAATTCCTGTGCACACTATTCGTTGTCCAGGAAGGTGATTATTTCCAAAGTGTGTACATATTGTGAAACATGTCATTGGCACAACTGTGCCACCAAGGCGGTTGCGCCCATGGTGCTTGGGCCCGTTCATTGCTGCTTGCAGCTATATTTATTATTATTATTAGGGCCCAAGCACCGTAGGGTGCGAAGGACCCTATTGTTATTGGAAGGATTATTATTATTATTATTATTATTATTATTATTATTATTATTCTTTTTCTTCAGGCAAATGGGCTTTTTTGAGGGCCTTGCCATGCGTAAAAAGTCTTGACATTTTGCCCACACATCAGAAGTGGTTGCTGTCAGGAGCTCTCAGATGCTCAGACCTGGGCGTCGCCGAGGGACTCCACAGCGCCCCCTATCGCATTGTCTTCTATTGTGGGCAGGCACTTTGAGCTACCTGCACCTAATTTGGTGGCCATATAGCGCTCCTCGGTCCAAACACATTTCTCATTCGGATCTAATCAAATATCCAAACAGGAAGTCAGCCATTTTGGATTTTCTGAGTTTTACACATACTACACTTTTAAGTACTCCTCCTAGGGGGTTCATCGCATTCACACCACCTGTGGTCAGAATGGTCTCAGGATAGTCATGATGCTAAATTGCCAGGATATTTTTGATAGCTCAAACGGGACGGTCATGGGGAGGAGTACAATTTTTATGTCACGCCGCGCCAACAGGAAGTGACCATAATTTCATGGTCTACATCGTCTGATCTGGCTGATATTTTAGAAATACGTTTATTGTTGGACTATAATCACATCCATATCCCAAGAACAGGTCAATGTTATAGCGCCACCATCTGGCAACAGGAAGTGAGGTCTTTAACATATTTGTATGCATTCCTGCTAGGGCATTCAGCACATTCACACCAAATGCGGTCAGCATGATCTTAAGATAGTCCTTACGCTAAGTTGTGAAGGGATTTTTGATTTCTCAAACGGTATGGAAATGGCGAGTCGTACAGTACACATATTGCGTGCAAAAAAATGACTTTTTTTTCGACATCGTCCGATCTGGCTGATATTTTACAAATATGTTCACTGTAGCAGTACAATATCAGATATATACATATCAATCGGGGCGTGGCTAGACAGCGCCCCCTATAATTATTATTCTCTTTTTTTTCAATGTATTTTGCATTTTTCAGGTGCTTACCATGGATGGAAACTCACAGAATTTTGCACACACATGAGAAGTGTTGGCTGTCAGGATGTTTCAGATGCTCAGACCTGGGCGTGGCCAAGGGACTCCACAGCGCCCCCTAATGCTTTGTCTTCTATTGTGGACAGGCACTTTGAGCTACCTTCACCTAATTTGGTATGCATGTGGGGCTCCTCTGAACAAACACATTTCTCATTCGCATCGAATCAAATATGTAAACAGGAAGTCAGCCATTTTGAATTTTGTGCATTTTACACGTACTACACTTTTAAGTACTCCTCCTAGGGGGTTCATTGCATTCACACGAAATGTGGTCAAAGTGGTCTCAGGATAGTCCTGATACTAATTCCATAGGATATTTTTGATATCTCAAACGGTATGGTCATGGCGAGGCGTACAATTTTCATGTCACGCCGCGCCAACAGGAAGTTGCCATAAATTCATGGTCTACATTGTCTGATCTGGCTGATATTTTACAAATATGTTCACTGTTAGAGTGTAATCACATCCAAATACCAAGAAGAAATCAATGTTATAGCGCCACCATCTGGCAACGGACGTGAGGTTTTTATCATGTTTGTATGCGTTCCTGCTAAGGTATTCATCACATTCACACCAAATGTAGTCGTCATGATCTTAGAATAGTTCCGACCCTAAATGACGAAAGGATTTTTGATATCTCAAACGGTTTGGCAATGGCGAGGCGTATAATACACACGTTACGCCCAAAAACAGGAAGTGGGCTTAATTCCGTTCTACATCATCTGATCGGGCTGATATTTTACAAATATATTCACTTTTGGAGTGCAATCACATCCATATCCACATTCATCTGGGCGTGGCTACACAGCGCCCCCTATGGCTTTTTTCTAATATTGTGGACATATACTTTCACGTAAATGCACCACGTCTGGTAGGCATAAGGGTCTCCTCAAGACACACACATTTCTCATTTGCATCCCTTAA
Source organism: Conger conger (assembly GCF_963514075.1). NCBI lineage: Eukaryota > Metazoa > Chordata > Actinopteri > Anguilliformes > Congridae > Conger > Conger conger. Next base: position 33,130,316 of record NC_083764.1, read on the forward strand.
CTTTTCCCAACAGGAAGTGAGCTATTTTGGATTTTGTGTGTTTTTAAGTGTTTTTTCACGTACCAAACTTTGAAATACTCTTCTTAGGGGGTTCATCACATTCACACAAAATGTGGTCAGCATGATATTATAGCCCTGACACACAACTATGAACTGATTTTTAATATCTTGGAATGGTATGGCTATGGTCAGCCTTAAAATTAACTTGAAATGCTGCCCAAACAGTTCATGTTTTAATACAATTATGTATTAAATAATTTCATAAAGGTATTAAATTCTACATTGCCTGATTTTGAGGCTACAACTTTTCACATATGTTCATTGTTGGAGTGTCATCACATCCATTAAGCAATAATAGTTCACTATTTTCGCTGGAGACTCATTATATCCAGTCTTAAAACTTCAACGCAAGTCGCAAATGACTCTCCCATTTCTAATACGCGACTGCCATCTACTGGCAAAAGTTGGTATTGCATATATCTTCCAATGACGTTCATTACATTACATTACATTATTGGCATTTGGCAGACGCTCTTATCCAGAGCGACGTACAACAAGGCATACCCATAACCAGGGATAAGTTCGCTGAAAGACCCTAGAGGGAAGTACAATTTCAACTGCATGTGAATGTAATGTAATGTTCATTACGGAAAATGGCGCAGATGAGTGGACGTCATGATTAAGTGCATTTATTCTGTGTGTACTTCAACTTCTCCAGTTCGTTTCAATAATCAGCAATATGCGCTTTAGTAAATTCCCGTACTCTAACCATTGCATCTCAAAATGATACATACGTGATGTGTAGTGGCGTAGCCAGGATTCTAAAACTGGGTGTCCTCGTACAATCGATATTAGCATACTGTATCTACGTTCGAGGAAAAAGCAGAAATAACTTGGCTAAACAGACCAACTCCAGGAGCAAGTGTATTTCTTACAATCATATTGGTAAATACATATGCTGTATTGACACTTCTCTTTGTGTTCGTCTGAATATTCAGTGGAGTTGGCATGTTCTCCCCGTGTCTGCGTGGGTTTCCTCCGGGTACTCCGGTTTCCTCCCACAGTCCAAAGACATGCACGTTAGGCTGATTGGAGAGTATAAATTGCACGTTCAATGTTATTTGGTTTAAAAAAAACCGTGTTGTAGCATTTTAAGGACTCAATACAAAACAGCTGTTCGGAAAGTTAGCTTGAAAATCAAGAAGCCTTATTAAGGAATTCGAGCCGTTTCTATTTGACTTCATTCGATTGAAGTGAATGCCGTAACCCAATTAAATGTAATTCGCGTCGGAATACACATAATAGCCTACACTGTCAACGTGAAATAAAAATATATAGAGGTTTAAATCGATCCTATATTGGGACATTTGTTATGATGGCTGGTGCAACGGGCATTTTCGGTACCGTTGACCATAATCGAATGCTAGCATTTATATCATTACACTGACCAAGTCCTGTTAAAAAGCATGTCACCTTTGTGGAAACAGTGAAGTTGTCTACACAATCTATTCTACTCACAGACTAACTGCGTCGCTGTAACTTCCCCCATTTCTGATACGGGGATTCCATTCATTGGCAAAAAATGGTACTTTCATTTTTTTCTTCCTTCAAGTGATTTTTCAACGATAGGTTTTTTTATTTTCATAGCGTGCCAGTATGCATAACGATGTATGATTTACAGCTGCAGCCTACGTGACAAAATGTAATGACAACACCCAGCCCGACGTTTCTTTGCATCTATTTTCATTATATGAATTGAATAACTAAAATAAATATTAAACACATTTAAAGACTTAAAGACAGGCTTTAACTGGCACGAAAGTATCATATATTTAAAACATGAACACATGAAGTCAAAAAGAAACGTCAGCCTTTGAGGTGTCTCTGCTCGAACGCTGTGTTAACATGAGACCGTTATGTTCAACAAAGGTATCGCATGCAGGTCGTTGCCAGATGACACGCACGGGGTAACAGCAGCCAACCTGTCCACTGTTTGTGTGAGTCAAAAAACAGGTCAACTACGTTGGTTTACATGAATAGAAAACTTTCAGTTAAATCGCCAGATATGTTAGTTTATTAGATTGTCATTAAACACGAATTAAGAGAAGATACAATTTCGCTAGGAATGGTAACTTAATATGAAAATACTGTATTGAGGGCAGAGAGTTGGCATCTCTTTTAGATTTGGCTGAACAAATGCGTTTCAGGCAGCATAATTACCGGTGAAATGGAAAAGAATGATGCTGGCTAACTAGACGTTTCATGCAATATTATCCGACACTTCGGAGAGAAATTATTTTACCAAGATAAAAGGAAACATACAACTTTTGGCCAATAGATGGCACCCGTGTATCAGCGTGCAGTGCAGCGTAATGGTTCGGGCGGTGGATTAAGGCACGCAAATTCAGCGGTTCCATCCCCGGTGCAGCCACAATAAAATTGAACAGTTTCTTGAAGGTAATGGTTTTATTTTGAGTACATATCTATAGCCTAATGACTTTTCAAGCATAAATTGTGCCTCCCCGTGTAAAAACTATGGAAATTAATTAATCTCTGCTCTCCATACAGGACTGTAGCATGTTCTCACAATGTTCAAGCTAGAAGTTATTTTTGTTTCATTCTACATTGTCTCATGTGGCTGAAACTTCACTCATGTTCATTTTTGGAATGTAATCTCATCCATATCCCAATAAAGGCTCAATGGCATAGCACCACCTCCTGGGAACAGGAAGTGTGGCTTCATTTCATTTCACATCGACTGATTTTGCTGACGCTTTAGAGCAGGGGTCACCAACCTTTTTGAAACTGAGAGCTACTTCATGGGTACTGAGTCATACTAAGCGCTACCAGTTTCTTTTGTCACGTGCACAATACTGACCTTTGAACTAGAGTAGGTCAGAGTTCACCTAAACTTTTCAACTTCATGGATAGTAAACATATTTTTAAGATATTGTCATTTTTAAATCTATATAAATGCAAGTGTGATTAAAAATAAATAGCAACAGAATAAAATTAAATTTTAGATGCAGCTCACTAGTGAGTTGTGCTATTTTTAGAACAGGCCTGCGGGCGACTCATGTGGTCCTTGGGGGCGACCTGGTGCCCGCGGGCACCGTGTTGGTGACCCCTGCTTTAGAGATATGTTCCATGTTGGATTATAATCACATCCATGTTCCAATAAATGCTCAATGTCACATCGCCACCTGCTGGCAACAGGAAGCGGCCTTAATTTCACTCAACATCTTCTGATGTGGCTTAGAATTTAGAAATAGGTTTATTATTGGAGTGTAATCAAATTCAAAAACCATACATGGTTCAATATTATAGCGCCAGCATCTGGCAACAGGAAGTGAGGCTTATATCATTGATGCATTCCAATAGCAGCACCAACATCTTCATTGATCAAAGGGGAATTCCTGTGCACACTATACGTTGTCCAGGAAGGTGATTATTTCCAAAGTGTGTACATGTTGTGAAACATGTCACTGGCACAACTATGCCACCAAGGCGGATGCGCCCATGGTGCTTGGGCCCGTTCATTGCTGCTTGCAGCTATATTTAGGGCCCAAGCACCGTAGGGTGCGAAGGACCCTATTGTTATTGGAAGGATTATTATTATTAGGGCCCAAGCACCGTAGGGTGCGAAGGACCCTATTGTTATTGGAAGGATTATTATTATTATTATTATTATTATTAGGGCCCAAGCACCGTAGGGTGCGAAGGACCCTATTGTTATTGGAAGGATTATTATTATTATTATTATTATTATTATTATTATTAGGGCCCAAGCACCGTAGGGTGCGAAGGACCCTATTGTTATTGGAAGGATTATTATTATTATTATTATTATTATTATTATTATTATTATTCTTTCTCTTCCGTCAAATGGGCATTTTTGAGGGCCTTGCCATGGCTAAAAAGTCTTGAAATTTTGCAGACACATCAAAAGTGGTGGCCGTCAGGATCTATCAGATGCTCAGACCTGGGTGTGGCCGAGGGACTCCACAGCGCCCCCTATTGCGCTGACCCCCCCCCCCCATTGCATTGTTGTCTATTGTGGGCAGGCACTTTGAACTACATGAAACTAATTTGGTATACATGTGTGGCTCCTCAATTCAAACACATTTCTCATTCGCATTGATGCAAATATGCGAACAGGAAGTGAGCTATTTTGGATTTTGTGTGTTTTACACGTACTACACTTTTAAGTACTCCTCCTAGGGGGTTCATCACATTCACACCACCTGTGGTCAGAATGGTCTCAGGATATTCATGATGCTAAATTGCCAGGATATTTTTGATAGATCAAACGGGACGGTCCTGGGGAGGCGTATAATTTTTATGTCACGCCACGCCAACAGGAAGTGGCCGTAATTTCATGGTCTACATCGTCTGATCTGGCTGATATTTTAGAAATACGTTTATTGTTGGAGTATAATCACATCCATATCCCAAGAACGGGTCAATGTTATAGCGCCACCATCTGGCAACAGGAAGTGAGGTCTTTATCATATTTGTATGCCTTCCTGCTAGGGCATTCATCACATTCACACGAAATGTGGTCCGCATGATCTTAGGATAGTCATGACCATAAGCTGTGAAGGGATTTTTGATATCTCAAACGGTATGGAAATGGCGAGTCGTAAAGTACACATATTGCGTGCAAAAAAATGACTTTTTTTTCGACATCGTCCGATCTGGCTGATATTTTATAAATATGTTCACTGTTGGAGTAGAATATGAAATATATACATATCAATCGGGGCGTGGCTAGACAGCGCCCCCTATAATTATTATTCTCTTTTTTTTCAATGTATTTTGCATTTTTGAGGTGCTTGCCATGGATGAAAACTCACAGAATTTTGCAAACACATGAGAAGTGTTGGCTGTCAAGATGTATCAGATGCTCAGACCTGGGCGTGGCCGAGGGACTCCACAGCGCCCCCTAATGCTTTGTCTTCTATTGTGGACAGGCACTTTGAGCTACCTTCACCTAATTTGGTATGCATGTGGGGCTCCTCTGGACAAACACATTTCTCTTTCGCATCCAATAAATATGTGAACAGGAAGTCAGCCATTTTGAATTTTGTGCATTTTACACGTACTACACTTTTAAGTACTCCTCCTAGGGGGTTTATTGCATTCACACGAAATGTGGTCTAAGCGGTCTCAGGATAGTCATGATACTAATTCCAAAGGATATTTTTGATATCTCAAACGATATGCTCATGGCGAGGCGTACAATTTTCATGTCACGCCGCGCCAACAGGAAGTAGCCATAAATTCATGGTCTACATTGTCTGATCTGGCTGATATTTTACACATATGTTCACTGTTAGAGTGTAATCACATCCATATACCAAGAAGTTGTCAATGTTATAGCGCCACCATCTGGCAACGGAAGTGAGGTTTTTATCATGTTTGTATGCGTTCCTGCTAGGGTATTCATCACATTCACACCAAATGTAGTCATCATGATCTTAGAATAGTCCTGACCCTAAATGACGAAAGGATTTTTGATATCTCAAACGGTTTGGCAATGGCGAGGCGTATAATACACACGTTACACCCAAAAACAGGAAGTGGGCTTAATTCCGTTCTACATCATCTGATCGGGCTGATATTTTGCAAATATATTCACTTTTGGAGTGCAATCACATCCATATCCACATTCATCTGGGCGTGGCTACACAGCGCCCCCTATGGCTTTTTTCTAATATTGTGGACATATACTTTCACGTAAATGCACCACGTCTGGTAGGCATAAGGGTCTCCTCAAGACACACACATTTCTCATTTGCATCCCTTAACTTTTCCCAACAGGAAGTGAGCTATTTTGGATTTTGTGTGTTTTTAAGTGTTTTTTCACGTACCAAACTTTGAAATACTCTTCCTAGGGGGTTCATCACATTCACACAAAATGTGGTCAGCATGGTATTATAGCCCTGACACACAACTATAAACTGATTTTTAATATCTTGGAATGGTATGGCTATGGTCAGCCTTAAAATTAACTTGTAATGCTGCCCAAACAGTTCATGTTTTAATACAATTATGTATTAAATAATTTCAAAAAGGTATTAAATTCTACATTGCCTGATTTTGAGGCTACAACTTTTCACATATGTTCATTGTTGGAGTGTCATCACATCCATTAAGCAATAATAGTTCACTATTTTCGCTGGAGACTCATTATATCCAGTCTTAAAACTTCAACGCAAGTCGCAAATGACTCTCCCATTTCTAATACGCGACTGCCATCTACTGGCACAAGTTGGTATTGCATATATCTTGCAATGACGTTCAATGTTATTTGGTTTAAAAAAAACCGTGTTGTAGCATTTTAAGGACTCAATACAAAACAGCTGTTCGGAAAGTTAGCTTGAAAATCAAGAAGCCTTATCAAGGAATTCGAGCCGTTTCTATTTGACTTCATTCGGTTGAAGTGAATGCCGTAACCCAATTAAATGTAATTCGCGTCGGAATACACATAATAGCCTACACTGTGAACGTGAAATAAAAATATATAGAGGTTTAAATCGATCCTATATTGGGACATTTGTTATGATGGCTGGTGCAACGGGCATTTTCGGTACCGTTGACCATAATCGAATGCTAGCATTTATATCATTACACTGACCAAGTCCTGTTAAAAAGCACATCACCTTTGTGGAAACAGTGAAGTTGTCTACACAATCTATTCTACTCACAGACTAACTGCGTCGCTGTAACTTCCCCCCATTTCTGATACGGGGATTCCATTTATTGGCAGAAAGTGGAACTTTTATATTTTTCTTCCTTCAAGTGATTTTTCAACGATAGGTTTTAGTTTTTTTTCTAGCGAGCCAGTAGGCATAACGATGTATGATTTACAGCTGCAGCCTACGTGACAAAATGTATTGACAACACCCAGCCCGACGTTTCTTTGCATCTATTTTCATTTTTGAATAGAATATCTGAAATAAATATTAAAGACATTTAATGACTGTCTTTAACTGGCAGGAGAGTAGCATATATTTAAAAGAGTCAAAAGTCAAAAAGAAACGTTAACGTTTGAGATGGCTGTGGTCCAACTCTGTGTTAACAAGAGACCGTTATGTTCAACAAAGGTATGGCATGCAGGTCGTTTCGAGATGACGCGCATTGGCTAACAGCAGCCAGCCTGTCCACTGTCTGTGTGAGTCAAAAAAACAGGTCAGCTACGTTTGTTTACATGAATAGAAAACTTTCAGTTAAATCACCAGATATGTTAGTTTATTTTGCTTGTCATTAAACACGAATTAAGAGAACATACAATTTCGCTAGGAATTTTTGACTTAATATGAAAATACCGGATTGAGGGCAGAGACTTGGCATCTCCTTTAGATTTGGCTGAACAAATGCGTTTCAGGCAGCATAATTACCGGTGAAATGGAAAAAAATGATGCTGGCTAACTCGACGTTTAATGCAATATTATCCGACACTTCGGAGAGAAATTATTTAACCAGGATTAAAGGAAACATACAACTTTTGGCCAATAGATAACGTACGTGTATAAGAGGGCAGTATAGCTTAATGGTTCAGACAGTGGATTAAGACATGCAAGGTCCGCGGTTCCATCCCCGGTGCGGCCACAATAAAGATGAATAGTTTCTTTACGCCAATGGTTCTATTTTGAGTGCATATTTATAACCGAATGACTTCTCAAGCGTAAATTGTGCCTCCCGCTGTAAAATCTATTGAAATTAATTCATCTCTGCTCTCCATACAGGACTGGAGCATATTATTACACTGTGCAAGCAAGAAGTAATTTTTGTTTCATTCTACATTGTCTGATGTGGCAGAAACTTCACACATGTTCATTTTTGGAGTGTAATCTCATCCATATACCAAGAAAGGCTCAATGGCATAGCGCCACCATCTGGCAACAGGAAGTGGCTTTAATTTTACTTGACATCTTCCAATTTGGCTGAAAATGGACAAATATGTTAATTATTGGAGTGTAATCAAATCCATGAACCATACACGGCTCAATATTATACCGCCACCATCTGGCAACAGGAAGTGGCTTAAATTTTACGTGACATCTTCCAATTTGGCTGAAAATGTACAAATATGTTAATTATTGGAGTGAAATCAAATCCATGAACCATACACGGCTCAATATTATAGCGCCACCATCTGGCAATAGGAAGTGAGGCTTATATCATTGATGCATTCCAATAGCAGCAGAAACATCTTCATTGATCAAAGGGGAATTCCTGTGCACACTATACGTTGTCCAGGAAGGTGATTATTTCCAAAGTGTGTACATATTGTGAAACATGTCATTGGCACAACTGTGCCACCAAGGCGGTTGCACCCATGGTGCTTGGGCCCGTTCATTGCTGCTTGCAGCTATATTTATTCTTTTTCTTCAGGCAAATGGGCTTTTTTGAGGGCCTTGCCATGCGTAAAAAGTCTTGACATTTTGCACACACATCAGAAGTGGTTGCTGTCAGGAGCTCTCAGATGCTCAGACCTGGGCGTGGTCGAGGGACTCCACGGCGCCCCCTATCGCATTGTCTTCTATTGTGGGCAGGCACTTTGAGCTACCTGCACCTAATTTGGTGGCCATATAGCGCTCCTCGGTCCAAACACATTTCTCATTCGGATCTAATCAAATATCCAAACAGGAAGTCAGCCATTTTGGATTTTCTGAGTTTTACACGTACTACACTTTTAAGTACTCCTCCTAGGGGGTTCATCGCATTCACACCACCTGTGGTCAGAATGGTCTCAGGATAGTCATGATGCTAAATTGCCAGGATATTTTTGATAGCTCAAACGGGACGGTCATGGGGAGGAGTACAATTTTTATGTCACGCCGCGCCAACAGGAAGTGGCCATAATTTCATGGTCTACATTGTCTGATCTGGCTGATATTTTAGAACTTTGTTTATTGTTGGACTACAATCACATCCATATCCCAAGAACAGGTCAATGTTATAGCGCCACCATCTGGCAACAGGAAGTGTGGTCTTTAACATATTTGTATGCATTCCTGCTAGTGCATTCAGCACATTCACACCAAATGCGGACAGCATGATCTTAAGATAGTCCTTACGCTAAGTTGTGAAGGGATTTTTGATATCTCAAACGGTATGGAAATGGCGAGTCGTACAGTACACATATTGCGTGCAAAAAAATGACTTTTTTTTCGACATCGTCCGATCTGGCTGATATTTTACAAATATGTTCACTGTAGCACTACAATATCAGATATATACATATCAATCGGGGCGTGGCTAGACAGCGCCCCCTATAATTATTATTCTCTTTTTTTTCAATGTATTTTGCATTTTTGAGGTGCTTGCCATGGATGGAAACTCACAGAATTTTGCACACACATGAGAAGTGTTGGCTGTCAGGATGTATCAGATGCTCAGACCTGGGCGTGGCCAAGGGACTCCACAGCGCCCCCTAATGCTTTGTCTTCTATTGTGGACAGGCAATTTGAGCTACCTTCACCTTATTTCGTACGCATGTGGGGCTCCTCTGGACAAACACATTTCTCATTCGCATCGAATCAAATATGTAAACAGGAAGTCAGCCATTTTGAATTTTGTGCATTTTACACGTACTACACTTTTAAGTACTCCTCCTAGGGGGTTCATTGCATTCACACGAAATGTGGTCAAAGTGGTCTCAGGATAGTCATGATACTAATTCCACAGGATATTTTTGATATCTCAAACGGTATGGTCATGGCGAGGCGTACAATTTTCATGTCACGCCGCGCCAACAGGAAGTTGCCATAAATTCATGGTCTACATTGTCTGATCTGGCTGATATTTTACAAATATGTTCACTGTTAGAGTGTAATCACATCCAAATACCAAGAAGAAATCAATGTTATAGCGCCACCATCTGGCAACGGACGTGAGGTTTTTATCATGTTTGTATGCGTTCCTGCTAAGGTATTCATCACATTCACACCAAATGTAGTCATCATGATCTTAGAATAGTTCCGACCCTAAATGACGAAAGGATTTTTGATATCTCAAACGGTTTGGCAATGGCGAGGCGTATAATATACACGTTACGCCCAAAAACAGGAAGTGGGCTTAATTCCGTTCTACATCATCTGATCGGGCTGATATTTTACAAATATATTCACTTTTGGAGTGCAATCACATCCATATCCACATTCATCTGGGCGTGGCTACACAGCGCCCCCTATGGCTTTTTTCTAATATTGTGGACACATACTTTCACGTAAATGCACCACGTCTGGTAGGCATAAGGGTCTCCTCAAGACACACACATTTCTCATTTGCATCCCTTAACTTTTCTCAACAGGAAGTGAGCTATTTTGGATTTTGTGTGTTTTTAAGTGTTTTTTCACGTACCAAACTTTGAAATACTCTTCCTAGGGGGTTCATCACATTCACACAAAATGTGGTCAGCATGATATTATAGCCCTGACACACAACTATGAACTGATTTTTAATATCTTGGAATGGTATGGCTATGGTCAGCCTTAAAATTTACTTGAAATGCTGCCCAAACAGTTCATGTTTTAATACAATTATGTATTAAATAATTTCATAAAGGTATTAAATTCTACATTGCCTGATTTTGAGGCTACAACTTTTCACATATGTTCATTGTTGGAGTGTCATCACGTCCATTAAGCAATAATAGTTCACTATTTTCGCTGGAGACTCATTATATCCAGTCTTAAAACTTCAACGCAAGTCGCAAATGACTCTCCCATTTCTAATACGCGACTGCCATCTACTGGCAAAAGTTGGTATTGTTTCTCAAGTGATTTCTCAATGACAAGTTTTGTTTCTTTTTGCGAGCCAGTAACCATAACGATGTATGAGTAACAGCGGCAGCCTACGTGACAAAATGTACTGACAACACCCAGCCCACAGCAACGTTTTTTCTCATCCACCTTAATTATATGGATTGAATAACTAAAATAAAAGACAGGCTTTTACTGGCAGGAAAGTATCATATATTTCAAAGATTAACACATATAATGCATATCTTGCAATGACGTTCAATGTTATTTGGTTCATAAAAAACCGTGTTGTAGCATTTTAAGGACTCAATACAAAACAGCTGTTCGGAAACTTAGCTTGAAAACCAAGAAGCCTTATTATGGATTTCGAGCCGTTTCTATTTGACTTCATTCGATTGAAGTGAATGCCGTAACCCAATTAAATGTAATTCGCGTCGGAATACACATAATAGCCTACACTGCCAACGTGAAATAAAAATATATAGAGGTTTAAATCGATCCTATATTGGGACATTTGTTATGATGGCTGGTGCAACGGGCATTTTCGGTACCGTTGACCATAATCGAATGCTAGCATTTATATCATTACACTGACCAAGTCCTGTTAAAAAGCACATCACCTTTGTGGAAACAGTGAAGTTGTCTACACAATCTATTCTACTCACAGACTAACTGCGTCGCTGTAACTTCCCCCCATTTCTGATACGGGGATTCCATTTATTGGCAGAAAGTGGAACTTTTATATTTTTCTTCCTTCAACTGATTTTTCAACGATAGGTTTTTGTTTTTTTTCCAGCGAGCCAGTAGGCATAACGATGTATGATTTACAGCTGCAGCCTACGTGACAAAATGTATTGACAACACCCAGCCCGACGTTTCTTTGCATCTATTTTCATTTTTGAATAGAATATCTGAAGTAAATATTAAAGACATTTAATGACTGTCTTTAACTGGCAGGAGAGTAGCTTATATTTAAAAGAGTCAAAAGTCAAAAAGAAACGTTAACGTTTGAGATGGCTCTGGTCGAACTCTGTGTTAACATGAGACCGTTATGTTCAACAAAGGTATGGCATGCAGGTCGTTGCGAGATGACGCGCATTGGCTAACAGCAGCCAGCCTGTCCACTGTCTGTGTGAGTCAAAAAAACAGGTCAGCTACGTTTGTTTACATGAATAGAAAACTTTCAGTTAAATCGCCAGATATGTTAGTTTATTTTGCTTGTCATTAAACACGAATTAAGAGAACATACAATTTCGCTAGGAATTTTTGACTTAATATGAAAATACCGGATTGAGGGCAGAGACTTGGCATCTCCTTTAGATTTGGCTGAACAAATGCGTTTCAGGCAGCATAATTACCGGTGAAATGGAAAAGAATGATGCTGGCTAACTCGACGTTTAATGCAATATTATCCGACACTTCGGAGATAAATTATTTAACCAGGATGAAAGGAAACATACAATTTTTGGCCAATAGATAACGTACGTGTATAAGAGGGCAGTATAGCTTAATGGTTCAGACAGTGGATTAAGACATGCAAGGTCCGCGGTTCCATCCCCGGTGCGGCCTCAATAAAGTTGAATAGTTTCTTTACGCCAATGGTTTTATTTTGAGTGCATATTTATAACCGAATGACTTCTCAAGCGTAAATTGTGCCTCCCGCTGTAAAATCTATTGAAATTAATTAATCTCTGCTCTCCATACAGGACTGGAGCATATTATTACACTGTGCAAGCAAGAAGTAATTTTTGTTTCATTCTACATTGTCTGATGTGGCAGAAACGTCACACATGTTCATTTTTGGAGTGTAATCTCATCCATATACCAAGAAAGGCTCAATGGCATAGCGCCACCATCTGGCAACAGGAAGTGGCTTTAATTTTACTTGACATCTTCCAATTTGGCTGAAAATGGACAAATATGTTAATTATTGGAGTGTAATCAAATCCATGAACCATACACGGTTCAGTATTATACCGCCACCATCTGGCAACAGGAAGTGGCTTAAATTTTACTTGACATCTTCCAATTTGGCTGAAAATGTACAAATATGTTAATTATTGGAGTGAAATCAAATCCATAAACCATACACGGCTCAATATTATAGCGCCACCATCTGGCAATAGGAAGTGAGGCTTATATCATTGATGCATTCCAATAGCAGCAGAAACATCTTCATTGATCAAAGGGGAATTCCTGTGCACACTATACGTTGTCCAGGAAGGTGATTATTTCCAAAGTGTGTACATATTGTGAAACATGTCATTGGCACAACTATGCCACCAAGGCGGTTGCGCCCATGGTGCTTGGGCCCGTTAATTGCTGCTTGCAGCTATATTTATTATTATTATTCTTTCTCTTCCGTCATATGAGCATTTTTGAGGGCCTTGCCATGGCTAAAAAGTCTTGAAATTTTGCACACACATCAGAAGTGGTGGCCGTCAGGATCTATCAGATGCTCAGACCTGGGTGTGGCCGAGGGACTCCACAGCGCCCCCTGTTGCGCTGTCACCCCCCCCCCATTGCATTGTTGTCTATTGTGGGCAGGCACTTTGAGCTACATGAAGTTAATTTGGTATGCATGTGTGGCTCCTCAATTGAAACACATTTCTCATTCGCATTGATGCAAATATGCGAACAGGAAGTCAGCCATTTAGAATTTTGTGCGTTTTCACATGTACTACACTTTGAAGTACTCCTCCTAGGCGGTTCATCGCATTCACACCAAATGTGGTAAGAATGGTGTCAAGATAGTCATGATGCTAAATTGCCAGGATATTTTTGATATCTCAAATGGTATGGTTATGGCGAGGCGTACAATTTTTATGTCACGCCGCGCCAAAAGGAAGTGGCCATAATTTTGTGGTTTACATCGTCTGATCTGGCTGATATTTTACAAATATGTTCATTGTGTGAGTATACTCACATCCATGTCCCAAGAAGATGTCAATGTTATAGCGCCACCATCTGGCAACAGGAAGTGAGGTTTTTATCATATTTGTATGCGTTCCTGCTAGGGTATTCATCACATTCACACCAAATGGAGTGAGCATGATCTTAGGATAATCCTGACCCTAAAAGCCAAATGGATTTTCGATATCTCAAACGGTTTGGCAATAGCGAGGCGTACAATACACACGTTACGAGCGAAAACAGGAAGTGGGCTTAATTCCGTTCTACATCGTCTGATTGGGCTGATATTTTACAGATATATTCACTGTGAGAGTGCAATCACATCCATATCCACCTACATCTGGGCGTGGCTACGCAGCGCCCCCTATGGTTCTTTTCTAATATTGTGGACATATACTTTCACGTAAATTCACCGAATATGGTATGCATATGGGTCTCCTCAAGACACACACATTTCTCATTTGCATCCCTTAACTTTTCCAAACAGGAAGTGAGCTATTCTGGATTTTGTGTGTTTTTAAGTGTTTTTACACGTACCAAACTCTGAAATACTCCTCCTAGGGGGTTCATCACATTCACACCAAATGTGGTGAGAATGGTCTCAGGATAATCCTGATGCTAAATTGAAAGGATATTTCTGATATGTCAAACGGTACGGCTATGGCGAGGCGTACAATTTGAGGTCTCGCCGCGGCAACAGGAAGTGGTCGTAATTTCATTCTAGATGGTCTGATCTGGTTGATATTACACAGATATGTTCGTTGTGGGAGTGTAATCACATCCATATCCCAACAATGACTCAATGTTATAGCGCCACCATCTGGCAACAGGAAGTGGCCTTAATTTTACTCGACAGCTTCCGATGTGGCCGAAAATTTAGAAATATGTATATTGTTGGAGTGTAATTAAATCCATATTCCAAAAACGACTCAATGTTATAGCACCACCATCTGGAAACTAGAACATTGAATTGACCTTAATTTCACTAAACATCTTCCGATGTGGCTGAAAATTTTGAAATAGGTTTATTATTGGAGTGTAATCAAATTCAAAAACCATACACGGCTCAATATTATAGCGCCACCATCTGGCAACAGGAAGTGAGTCTTATATCATTGATGCATTCCAATAGCAACACCAACATCTTCATTGATCAAAGGGGAATTCCTGTGCACACTATAGGTTGCCAAGGAAAGTGATTATTTCCAAAGTGTGTACATATTGTTAAACATGTCATTGGCACAACTATGCCACCAAGGCGGTTGCGCCAATGGTGCTTGGGCCCGTTCATTGCTGCTTGCAGCTATATTTATTATTATTATTCTTTTTCTTCAGGCAAATGGGCTTTTTTGAGGGCCTTGCCATGCGTAAAAAGTCTTGACATTTTGCCCACACATCAGAAGTGGTTGCTGTCAGGAGCTCTCAGATGCTCAGACCTGGGCGTGGCCGAGGGACTCCACAGCGCCCCCTATCGCATTGTCTTCTATTGTGGGCAGGCACTTTGAGCTACCTGCACCTAATTTGGTGGCCCTATAGCGCTCCTCGGTCCAAACACATTTCTCATTCGGATCTAATCAAATATCCAAACAGGAAGTCAGCCATTTAGGATTTTCTGAGTTTTACACGTACTACACTTTTAAGTACTCCTCCTAGGGGGTTCATCGCATTCACACCACCTGTGGTCAGAATGGTCTCAGGATAGTCATGATGCTAAATTGCCAGGATATTTTTGATAGCTCAAACGGGACGGTCATGGGGAGGAGTACAATTTTTATGTCACGCCGCGCCAACAGGAAGTGGCCATAATTTCATGGTCTACATCGTCTGATCTGGCTGATATTTTAGAAATACGTTTATTGTTGGACTATAATCACATCCATATCCCAAGAACAGGTCAATGTTATAGCGCCACCATCTGGCAACAGGAAGTGAGGTCTTTAACATATTTGTATGCATTCCTGCTAGGGCATTCAGCACATTCACACCAAATGCGGTCAGCATGATCTTAAGATAGTCCTTACGCTAAGTTGTGAAGGGATTTTTGATTTCTCAAACGGTATGGAAATGGCGAGTCGTACAGTACACATATAGCGTGCAAAAAAATGACTTTTTTTTCGACATCGTCCGATCTGGCTGATATTTTACAAATATGTTCACTGTAGCAGTACAATATCAGATATATACATATCAATCAGGGCGTGGCTAGACAGCGCCCCCTATAATTATTATTCTCTTTTTTTTCAATGTATTTTGCATTTTTCAGGTGCTTACCATGAATGGAAACTCACAGAATTTTGCACACACATGAGAAGTGTTGGCTGTCAGGATGTATCAGATGCTCAGACCTGGGCGTGGCCAAGGGACTCCTCAGCGCCCCCTAATGCTTTGTCTTCTATTGTGGAATGGCACTTTGAGCTACCTTCACCTAATTTGGTACGCATGTGGGGCTCCTCTGAACAAACACATTTCTCATTCGCATCGAATCAAATATGTAAACAGGAAGTCAGCCATTTTGAATTTTGTGCATTTTACACGTACTACACTTTTAAGTACTCCTCCTAGGGGGTTCATTGCATTCACACGAAATGTGGTCAAAGTGGTCTCAGGATAGTCATGATACTAATTCCACAGGATATTTTTGATATCTCAAACGGTATGGTCATGGCGAGGCGTACAATTTTCATGTCACGCCGCGCCAACAGGAAGTTGCCATAAATTCATGGTCTACATTGTCTGATCTGGCTGATATTTTAGAAATATGTTCACTTTTAGAGTGTAATCACATCCAAATACCAAGAAGAAATCAATGTTATAGCGCCACCATCTGGCAACGGACGTGAGGTTTTTATCATGTTTGTATGCGTTCCTGCTAAGGTATTCATCACATTCACACCAAATGTAGTCGTCATGATCTTAGAATAGTTCCGACCCTAAATGACGAAAGGATTTTTGATATCTCAAACGGTTTGGCAATGGCGAGGCGTATAATACACACGTTACGCCCAAAAACAGGAAGTGGGCTTAATTCCGTTCTACATCATCTGATCGGGCTGATATTTTACAAATATATTCACTTTTGGAGTGCAATCACATCCATATCCACATTCATCTGGGCGTGGCTACACAGCGCCCCCTATGGCTTTTTTCTAATATTGTGGACATATACTTTCACGTAAATGCACCACGTCTGGTAGGCATAAGGGTCTCCTCAAGACACACACATTTCTCATTTGCATCCCTTAACTTTTCCCAACAGGAAGTGAGCTATTTTGGATTTTGTGTGTTTTTAAGTGTTTTTTCACGTACCAAACTTTGAAATACTCTTCTTAGGGGGTTCATCACATTCACACAAAATGTGGTCAGCATGATATTATAGCCCTGACACACAACTATGAACTGATTTTTAATATCTTGGAATGGTATGGCTATGGTCAGCCTTAAAAAATTAACTTGAAATGCTGCCCAAACAGTTCATGTTTTAATACAATTATGTATTAAATAATTTCATAAAGGTATTAAATTCTACATTGCCTGATTTTGAGGCTACAACTTTTCACATATGTTCATTGTTGGAGTGTCATCACATCCATTAAGCAATAATAGTTCACTATTTTCGCTGGAGACTCATTATATCCAGTCTTAAAACTTCAACGCAAGTCGCAAATGACTCTCCCATTTCTAATACGCGACTGCCATCTACTGGCAAAAGTTGGTATTGCATATATCTTGCAATGACGTTCAATGTTATTTGGTTTAAAAAAAACCGTGTTGTAGCATTTTAAGGACTCAATACAAAACAGCTGTTCGGAAAGTTAGCTTGAAAATCAAGAAGCCTTATTAAGGAATTCGAGCCGTTTCTATTTGACTTCATTCGGTTGAAGTGAATGCCGTAACCCAATTAAATGTAATTCGCGTCGGAATACACATAATAGCCTACACTGTCAACGTGAAATAAAAATATATAGAGGTTTAAATCGATCCTATATTGGGACATTTGTTATGATGGCTGGTGCAACGGGCATTTTCGGTACCGTTGACCATAATCGAATGCTAGCATTTATATCATTACACTGACCAAGTCCTGTTAAAAAGCACATCACCTTTGTGGAAACAGTGAAGTTGTCTACACAATCTATTCTACTCACAGACTAACTGCGTCGCTGTAACTTCCCCCCATTTCTGATACGGGGATTCCATTTATTGGCAGAAAGTGGAACTTTTATATTTTTCTTCCTTCAAGTGATTTTTCAACGATAGGTTTTTGTTTTTTTTCCAGCGAGCCAGTAGGCATAACGATGTATGATTTACAGCTGCAGCCTACGTGACAAAATGTATTGACAACACCCAGCCCGACGTTTCTTTGCATCTATTTTCATTTTTGAATAGAATATCTGAAGTAAATATTAAAGACATTTAATGACTGTCTTTAACTGGCAGGAGAGTAGCTTATATTTAAAAGAGTCAAAAGTCAAAAAGAAACGTTAACGTTTGAGATGGCTCTGGTCGAACTCTGTGTTAACATGAGACCGTTATGTTCAACAAAGGTATGGCATGCAGGTCGTTGCGAGATGACGCGCATTGGCTAACAGCAGCCAGCCTGTCCACTGTCTGTGTGAGTCAAAAAAACAGGTCAGCTACGTTTGTTTACATGAATAGAAAACTTTCAGTTAAATCGCCAGATATGTTAGTTTATTTTGCTTGTCATTAAACACGAATTAAGAGAACATACAATTTCGCTAGGAATTTTTGACTTAATATGAAAATACCGGATTGAGGGCAGAGACTTGGCATCTCCTTTAGATTTGGCTGAACAAATGCGTTTCAGGCAGCATAATTACCGGTGAAATGGAAAAGAATGATGCTGGCTAACTCGACGTTTAATGCAATATTATCCGACACTTCGGAGATAAATTATTTAACCAGGATGAAAGGAAACATACCATTTTTGGCCAATAGATAACGTACGTGTATAAGAGGGCAGTATAGCTTAATGGTTCAGACAGTGGATTAAGACATGCAAGGTCCGCGGTTCCATCCCCGGTGCGGCCTCAATAAAGTTGAATAGTTTCTTTACGCCAATGGTTTTATTTTGAGTGCATATTTATAACCGAATGACTTCTCAAGCGTAAATTGTGCCTCCCGCTGTAAAATCTATTGAAATTAATTAATCTCTGCTCTCCATACAGGACTGGAGCATATTATTACACTGTGCAAGCAAGAAGTAATTTTTGTTTCATTCTACATTGTCTGATGTGGCAGAAACTTCACACATGTTCATTTTTGGAGTGTAATCTCATCCATATACCAAGAAAGGCTCAATGGCATAGCGCCACCATCTGGCAACAGGAAGTGGCTTTAATTTTACTTGACATCTTCCAATTTGGCTGAAAATGGACAAATATGTTAATTATTGGAGTGTAATCAAATCCATGAACCATACACGGTTCAGTATTATACCGCCACCATCTGGCAACAGGAAGTGGCTTAAATTTTACTTGACATCTTCCAATTTGGCTGAAAATGTACAAATATGTTAATTATTGGAGTGAAATCAAATCCATAAACCATACACGGCTCAATATTATAGCGCCACCATCTGGCAATAGGAAGTGAGGCTTATATCATTGATGCATTCCAATAGCAGCAGAAACATCTTCATTGATCAAAGGGGAATTCCTGTGCACACTATACGTTGTCCAGGAAGGTGATTATTTCCAAAGTGTGTACATATTGTGAAACATGTCATTGGCACAACTATGCCACCAAGGCGGTTGCGCCCATGGTGCTTGGGCCCGTTCATTGCTGCTTGCAGCTATATTTAGGGCCCAAGCACCGTAGGGTGCGAAGGACCCTATTGTTATTGTAAAGATTATTATTATTATTATTATTAGGGCCCAAGCACCGTAGGGTGCGAAGGACCCTATTGTTATTGGAAGGATTATTATTATTATTATTATTATTATTATTATTATTATTATTATTATTCTTTCTCTTCCGTCAAATGGGCATTTTTGAGGGCCTTGCCCTGGGTAAAAAGTCTTGATATTTTGCAGACACATCAGAAGTGGTGGCCGTCAGGATGTATCAGATGCTCAGACCTGGGTTTGGCCGAGGGACTCCACAGCGCCCCCTATTGCGCTGACCCCCCCCCCCCCCTGCATTGTTGTCTATTGTGGGCAGGCACTTTGAGCTACCTTCACCAAATTTAGTTCGCATATAGCACTCCTCGGACCAAACACATTTCTAATTCGCATTGATGCAAATATGCAAACAGGAAGTCAGCCATTTTGAATTTTGTGCGTTTTCACATGTACTACACTTTTAAGTACTCCTCCTAGGCGGTTCATCGCATTCACACCAAATGGGGTAAGAATGGTCTGAACATAGTCATGATTCTAAATTGCTAGGATATTTTTGATATCTCAAACAGTATGGTCATGGCGAGGCGTACAATTTTTATGTCACGCCGCGCCAAAAGGAAGTGGCCATAATTTTGTGGTTTACATCGACTGATCTGGCTGATATTTTACAAATATGTTCATTGTGTGAGTATACTCACATTCATGTCCCAAGAAGAAGTCAATGTTATAGCGCCACCATCTGGCAACAGGAAGTGAGGTTTTTATCATATTTGTATGTGTTCCTGCTAGGGTATTCATCACATTCACACCAAATGAAGTCAGCATGATCTTAGGATAGTCCTGACCCTAAAAGCCAAACGGATTTTTGATATCTCAAATGGTTTGGCAATGGCGAGGCGTACAATACACACGTTACGAGCGAAAACAGGAAGTGGGCTTAATTCCGTTCTACATTGTCTGATTGGGCTGAAATTTTACAGATATATTCACTGTTGGAGTCCAATCACATCCATATCCACATACATCTGGGCGTGGCTACGCAGCGCCCCCTATGGTTCTTTTCTAATATTGTGGACATATACTTTCACGTAAATTCACCGAATATGGTATGCATATGGGTCTCCTCAAGACACACACATTTCTCATTTGCATCCCTAAACGTTTCTAAACAGGAAGTGAGCTATTCTGGATTTTGTGTGTTTTTAAGTGTTTTTACACGTACCAAACTCTGAAATACTCCTCCTAGGGAGTTCATCACATTCACACCAAATGTGGTGAGAATGGTCTCAGGATAAGCCTGATGCTAAATTGAAAGGATATTTCTGATATGTCAAACGGTACGGCTATGGCGAGGCGTACAATTTGAGGTCTCGCCGTGGCAACAGGAAGTGTTCGTAATTTCATTCTAGATGGTCTGATCTGGTTGATATTACACAGATATGTTCGTTGTGGGAGTATAATCTAATCCATATCCCAAAAATGACTCAATGTTATAGCGCCACCATCTGGCAACAGGAAGTGGCTTTAATTTCACTCGACATCTTCCGATGTGGCCGAAAATTTAGAAATATGTATATTGTTGGAGTGGAATTAAATCCATATTCCAAAAATGACTCAATGTTATAACGCCACCATCTGGAAACTAGAACATTGAATTGACCTTAATTTCACTCAACATTTTCCGATGTGGCTGAAAATTTTGAAATAGATTTATTATTGGAGTGTAATCAAATAATACACGGCTCAATATTATAGCGCCACCATCTGGCAACAGGAAGTGAGTCTTATGTCATTGATGCATTCCAATAGCAACACCAACATCTTCATTGATAAAAGGGGAATTCCTGTGCACACTATACATTGCAAAGGAAGGTGATTATTTCCAAAGTGTGTACATATTGTTAAACATGTCATTGACACAACTATGCCACCAAGGCGGTTGCGCCCATGGTGCTTGGGCCCGTTCATTGCTGCTTGCAGCTATATTTAGGGCCCAAGCACCGTAGGGTGCGAAGGACCCTATTGTTATTGGAAGGATTATTATTATTATTAGGGCCCAAGCACCGTAGGGTGCGAAGGACCCTATTGTTATTGGAAGGATTATTATTATTATTATTATTATTATTCTTTTTCTTCAGGCAAATGGGCTTTTTTGAGGGCCTTGCCATGCGTAAAAAGTCTTGACATTTTGCACACACATCAGAAGTGGTTGCTGTCAGGAGCTCTCAGATGCTCAGACTTGGGCGTGGCCGAGGGACTCCACAGCGCCCCCTATCGCATTGTCTTCTATTGTGGGCAGGCACTTTGAGCTACCTGCACCTAATTTGGTGGCCATATAGCGCTCCTCGGTCCAAACACATTTGTCATTCGGATCTAATCAAATATCCAAACAGGAAGTCAGCCATTTTGGATTTTGTGCGTTTTACACGTACTACACTTTTAAGTACTCCTCCTAGGGGGTTCATCGCATTCACACCAACTGTGGTCAGAATGGTCTCAGGATAGTCATGATGCTAAATTGCCAGGATATTTTTGATAGTTCAAACGGGACGGTCATGGGGAGGAGTACAATTTTTATGTCACGCCGCGCCAACAGGAACTGGCCATAATTTCATGGTCTACATTGTCTGATCTGGCTGATATTTTAGAAATTGGTTTATTGTTGGAGTGTAATCACATCCATATCCCAAGAACAGGTCAATGTTATAGCGCCACCATCTGGCAAAAGGAAGTGAGGTCTTTAACATATTTGTATGCATTCCTGCTAGGGCATTCAGCAGATTCACACCAAATGCGGTCAGCATGATCTTAAGATAGTCCTTACGCTAAGTTGTGAAGGGATTTTTGATATCTCAAACGGTATGGAAATGGCGAGTCGTACAATACACATATTGCGTGCAAAAAAATGACTTTTTTTTCGACATCGTCCGATCTGGCTGATATTTTACAAATATGTTCACTGTAGCAGTACAATATCAGATATATACATATCAATCGGGGCGTGGCTAGACAGCGCCCCCTATAATTATTATTCTCTTTTTTTTCAATGTATTTTGCATTTTTGAGGTGCTTGCCATGGATGAAATCTCACGGAATTTTGCACACACATGAGAAGTTTTGGCTCTCAGGATGTATCAGATGCTCAGACCTGGGCGTGGCCGAGGGACTCCACAGCGCCTCCTAATGCTTTGTCTTCTATTGTGGACAGGCACTTTGAGCTACCTTCACCTAATTTGGTATGCATGTGGGGCTCCTCTGGAAAAACACATTTGTCATTCGCATCGAATAAAATATGTGAACAGGAAGTCAGCCATTTTGAATTTTGTGCATTTTACATGTACTACACTTTTAAGTACTCCTCCTAGGGGGTTCATTACATTCACACGAAATGTGGTGAAAACGGTCTCAGGATAGTCATGATACTAATTCCAAAGGATATTTTTGATATCTCAAACGGTATGGTCATGGCGAGGCGTAAAATTTTCATGTCACGCCGCGCCAACAGGAAGTAGCCATAAATTCATGGTCTGCATTGTCTGATCTGGCTGATATTTTACAAATATGTTCACTGTTAGAGTGTAATCACATCCATATACCAAGAAGAAATCAATGTTATAGCGCCACCATCTGGCAATGGAAGTGAGGTTTTTATCATGTTTGTATGCGTTCCTGCTAG
Organism: Conger conger; assembly: GCF_963514075.1. Lineage (NCBI taxonomy): Eukaryota > Metazoa > Chordata > Actinopteri > Anguilliformes > Congridae > Conger > Conger conger. Next base: position 33,153,538 of record NC_083764.1, read on the forward strand.
GGTATTGATCACATTCACACCAAATGTAGTCATCATGATCTTAGAATAGTCCTGACCCTAAATGACGAAAGGATTTTTGATATCTCAAACGGTTTGGCAATGGCGAGGCGTATAATACACACGTTACGCCCAAAAACAGGAAGTGGGCTTAATTCCGTTCTACATCATCTGATCGGGCTGATATTTTACAAATATATTCACTTTTGGAGTGCAATCACATCCATATCCACATTCATCTGGGCGTGGCTACACAGCGCCCCCTATGGCTTTTTTCTAATATTGTGGACATATACTTTCACGTAAATGCACCACGTCTGGTAGGCATAAGGATCTCCTCAAGACACACACATTTCTCATTTGCATCCCTTAACTTTTCCCAACAGGAAGTGAGCTATTTTGGATTTTGTGTGTTTTTAAGTGTTTTTTCACATACCAAACTTTGAAATACTCTTCCTAGGGGGTTCATCACATTCACACAAAATGTGGTCAGCATGATATTATAGCCCTGACACACAACTATGAACTGATTTTTAATATCTTGGAATGGTATGGCTCTGGTCAGCCTTAAAATTAACTTGTAATGCTGCTCAAACAGTTCATGTTTTAATACAATTATGTATTAAATAATTTCAAAAAGGTATTCAATTCTACATTGCCTGATTTTGAGGCTACAACTTTTCACATATGTTCATTGTTGGAGTGTCATCACATCCATTAAGCAATAATAGTTCACTATTTTCGCTGGAGACTCATTATATCCAGTCTTAAAACTTCAACGCAAGTCGCAAATGACTCTCCCATTTCTAATACGCGACTGCCATCTACTGGCAAAAGTTGGTATTGCATATCTTGCAATGACGTTCAATGTTATTTGGTTTAAAAAAAAACGTGTTGTAGCATTTTAAGGACTCAATACAAAACGGCTGTTCGGAAAGTTAGCTTGAAAACCAAGAAGCCTTATTAAGGAATTCGAGCCGTTTCTATTTGACTTCATTCGGTTGAAGTGAATGCCGTAACCCAATTAAATGTAATTCGCGTCGGAATACACATAATAGCCTACACTGTCAACGTGAAATAAAAATATATAGAGGTTTAAATCGATCCTGTATTGGGACATTTGTTATGATGGCTGGAGCAACGGGCATTTTCGGTACCGTTGACCATAATCGAATGCTAGCATTTATATCATTACACTGACCAAGTCCTGTTAAAAAGCACATCACCTTAGTGGAAACAGTGAAGTTGTCTACACAATCTATTCTACTCACAGACTAACTGTGTCGCTGTAACTTCCCCCCATTTCTGATACGGGGATTCCATTTATTGGCAGAAAGTGGAACTTTTATATTTTTCTTCCTTCAAGTGATTTTTCAACGATAGGTTTTTGTTTTTTTTCTAGCGAGCCATTAGGCATAACGATGTATGATTTACAGCTGCAGCCTACGTGACAAAATGTATTGACAACACCCAGCCCGACGTTTCTTTGCATCTATTTTCATTTTTGAATAGAATATCTGAAATAAATATTAAAGACATTTAATGACTGTCTTTAACTGGCAGGAGAGTAGCATATATTTAAAAGAGTCAAAAGTCAAAAAGAAACGTTAACGTTTGAGATGGCTCTGGTCGAACTCTGTGTTAACATGAGACCGTTATGTTCAACAAAGGTATGGCATGCAGGTCGTTGCGAGATGACGCGCACGGGCTAACAGCAGCCAGCCAGTCCACTGTCTGTGTGAGTCAAAAAAACAGGTCAGCTACGTTTGTTTACATGAATAGAAAACTTTCAGTTAAATCGCCAGATATGTTAGTTTATTTTGCTTGTCATTAAACACGAATTAAGAGAACATACAATTTCGCTAGGAATTTTTGACTTAATATGAAAATACCGGATTGAGGGCAGAGACTTGGCATCTCCTTTAGATTTGGCTGAACAAATGCGTTTCAGGCAGCATAATTACCGGTGAAATGGAAAAGAATGATGCTGGCTAACGAGACGTTTAATGCAATATTATCCGACACTTCGGAGAGAAATTATTTAACCAGGATAAAAGGAAACATACAACTTTTGGCCAATAGATGGCGTACGTGTATAAGAGGGCAGTATAGCTTAATGGTTCAGACAGTGGATTAAGACATGCAAGGTCCGCAGTTCCATCCCCGGTGCGGCCACAATAAAGTTGAATAGTTTCTTTACGCCAATGGTTTTATTTTGAGTGCATATTTATAACCGAATGACTTCTCAAGCGTAAATTGTGCCTCCCGCTGTAAAATCTATTGAAATTAATTAATCTCTGCTCTCCATACAGGACTGGAACATATTATTACAATGTGCAAGCAAGAAGTAATTTTTGTTTCATTCTACATTGTCTGATGTGGCAGAAACGTCACACATGTTCATTTTTGGAGTGTAATCTCATCCATATACCAAGAAAGGCTCAATGGCATAGCGCCACCAGCTGGCAACAGGAAGTGGCTTTAATTTTACTTGACATCTCCCATTTTGGCTGAAAATGTACAAATATGTTAATTATTGGAGTGTAATCAAATCCATAAACCATACACGGCTCAATATTATAGCGCCACCATCTGGCAACAGGAAGTCGCTTTAATTTTACTGGACGTCTTCCAATTTGGCTGAAAATGTACAAATATGTTCATTTTTGGAGTGAAATAAAATCCATGAACCATACACAGCTCAATATTATAGCGCCACCATCTGGCAATAGGAAGTGAGGCTTATATCATTGATGCATTCCAATAGCAGCAGCAACATCTTCATTGATCAAAGGGGAATTCCTGTGCACACTATTCGTTGTCCAGGAAGGTGATTATTTCCAAAGTGTGTACATATTGTGAAACATGTCATTGGCACAACTGTGCCACCAAGGCGGTTGCGCCCATGGTGCTTGGGCCCGTTCATTGCTGCTTGCAGCTATATTTATTATTATTATTCTTTTTTCTATATGCAAATGGGCTTTTTTGAGGTGCTTGCCATGCATAAAAATTCTGGGAATTTTGCACACACATCAGAAATGAGGACCTTCAGGATCGATTAGATGCTCAGACCTGGGCGTGGCCGAGGGACTCCACAGCGCCCCCTATCGCATTGTCTTCTATTGTGGGCAGGCACTTTAAGCTACCTTCACCTAATTTGGTGGCCTTATAGCGCTCCTCGGTCCAAACACATTTCTCATTCGGATCTAATCAAATATCCAAACAGGAAGTCAGCCATTTTGGATTTTCTGAGTTTTACACGTACTACACTTTTAAGTACTCCTCCTAGGGGGTTCATCGAATTCACTCCACCTGTGGTCAGAATGGTCTCAGGATACTCATGATGCTAAATTGCCAGGATATTTTTGATAGCTCAAACGGGACGGTCATGGGGAGGAGTACAATTTTTATGTCACGCCGCGCCAACAGGAAGTGGCCATAATTTCATGGTCTACATTGTCTGATCTGGCTGATATTTTAGAAATTTGTTTATTGTTGGAGTATAATCACATCCATATCCCAAGAACAAGTCAATGTTATAGCGCCACCATCTGGCAATAGGAAGTGAGGTCTTTAACATATTTGTATGCATTCCTGCTAGGGCATTCAGCACATTCACACCAAATGTGGTCAGCATGATCTTAAGATAGTCCTTACGCTAAGTTGTGAAGGGATTTTTGATATCTCAAACGGTATGGAAATGGCGAGTCGTACAGTACACATATTGCGTGCAAAAAAATGACTTTTTTTTTGACATCGTCCGATCTGGCTGATATTTCACAAATATGTTCACTGTAGCAGTACAATATCAGATATATACATATCAATCGGGGTGTGGCTAGACAGCGCCCCCTATAATTATTATTCTCTTTTTTTTCAATGTATTTTGCATTTTTGAGGTGCTTGCCATGGATGAAAACTCACAGAATTTTGCACACACATGAGGAGTTGCAGATTTCAGGATCTGTCATATCCGCAGACATGGGCGTGGCCGAGGGACTCCACAGCGCCTCCTATTGCTTTGTCTTCTATTGTGGACAGGCACTTTGAGCTACCTTCACCTAATTTGGTATGCATGTGGGGCTCCTCTTGCCAAACACATTTCTCATTCGCATTATATCAAATATGTAAACAGGAAGTCAGCCATTTTGAATTTTGTGCGTTTTACATGTACTACACTTTTAAGTACTCCTCCTAGGGGGTTCATTGCATTCACACGAAATGTGGTCAAAGTGGTCTCAGGATAGTCTTGATACTAATTCCAAAGGATATTTTTGATATCTCAAAGGGTATGGTCATGGCGAGGCGTAAAATTTTCATGTCACGCCGCGCCAACAGGAAGTAGCCATAAATTAATGGTCTACATTGTCTGATCTGGCTGATATTTTACAAATATGTTCACTGTTAGAGTGTAATCACATCCAAATACCAAGAAGAAATCAATGTTATAGCGCCACCATCTGGCAACGGAAGTGAGGTTTTTATCATGTTTGTATGCGTTCCTGCTAAGGTATTCATCATATTCACACCAAATGACGTCATCATGATCTTAGAATAGTCCTGACCCTAAATGACGAAAGGATTTTTGATATCTCAAACGGTTTGGCAATGGCGAGGCGTATAATACACACGTTACACCCAAAAACAGGAAGTGGGCTTAATTCCATTCTACATCATCTGATCGGGCTGATATTTTACAAATATATTCACTTTTGGAGTGCAATCACATCCATATCCACATTCATCTGGGCGTGGCTACACAGCGCCCCCTATGGCTTTTTTCTAATATTGTGGACATATACTTTCACGTAAATGCACCACGTCTGGTAGGCATGAGGGTCTCCTCAAGACACACACATTTCTCATTTGCATCCCTTAACTTTTCCCAACAGGAAGTGAGCTATTTTGGATTTTGTGTGTTTTTAAGTGTTTTTTCACGTACCAAACTTGGAAATACTCTTCCTAGGGGGTTCATCACATTCACACAAAATGTGGTCAGCATGATTTTATAGCCCTGACACACAACTATGAACTGATTTTTAATATCTTGGAATGGTATGGCTATGGTCAGCCTTAAAATTAACTTGTAATGCTGCCCAAACAGTTCATGTTTTAATACAATTATGTATTAAATAATTTCATAAAGGTATTAAATTCTACCTTGCCTGATTTTGAGGCTACAACTTTTCACATATGTTCATTGTTGGAGTGTCATCACATCCATTAAGCAATAATAGTTCACTATTTTCGCTGGAGACTCATTATATCCAGTCTTAAAACTTCAACGCAAGTCGCAAATGACTCTCCCATTTCTAATACGCGACTGCCATCTACTTGCAAAAGTTGGTATTGTATATATCTTGCAATGACGTTCAATGTTATTCTGTTTAAAAAAAACCGTGTTGTAGCATTTTAAGGACTCAGTACAAAACAGCTGTTCGGAAAGTTGGCTTGAAAACCAAGAAGCCTTATTAAGGAATTCGAGCCGTTTCTATTTGACTTCATTCGATTGAAGTGAATGCCGTAACCAAATTAAATGTAATTTGGGTCGGAATACACATAATAGCCTGCACTGTCAGCGTGAAATAAAAATATACAGAGGTTTAAATCGATCCTATATTGGGACATTTGTTATGATGGCTGGTGCAACGGGCATTTTCGGTACCGTTGACCATAATCGAATGCTAGCATTTATATCATTACACTGACCAATTCCTGTTGGTTCCTTTGTGGAAACAGTGAAGTCGTCTACACAATCTATTCTACTCACAGACTAACTGCGTCGCTGTAACTTCCCCCCATTTCTGATACGGGGATTCCATTTATTGGCAGAAAGTGGGACTTTTATTTTTATCTTCCTTCAAGTGATTTTTCAACGATAGGTTTTTGTTTTTTTCTAGCGAGCCAGTAGGCATAACGATGTATGATTTACAGCTGCAGCCTACGTGACAAAATGTATTGACAACACCCAGCCCGACGTTTCTTTGCATCTATTTTCATTTTATGAATTGAATATCTGAAATAAATATTAAAGACATTTAATGACTGTCTTTAACTGGCAGGAGAGTATCATATATTTAAAAGAGTAACACATGAAGTCAAAAAGAAACGTTAACGTTTGAGGTGGCTCTGGTCGAACTCTGTGTTAATATGAGACCGTTATGTTCAACAAAGGTATCGCTTGCAGGTCGTTGCGAGAAGACAAGCATGGGCTAACAGCAGCCAGCCTGTCCACTGTCTGTGTGAGTCAAAAAACAGGTCAGCTACGTTTGTTTACTTGAATAGAAAACTTTCAGTTAAATCGCCAGATATGTTAGTTTATTTTGCTTGCCATTAAACACGAATTAAGAGAACATACAATTTCGCTAGGAATTTTTGACTTAATATGAAAATACCGGATTGAGGGCAGAGACTTGGCATCTCCTTTAGATTTGGCTGAACAAATGCGTTTCAGGCAGCATAATTACCGGTGAAATGGAAAAGAATGATGCTGGCTAACAAGACGTTTAATGCAATATTATCCGACACTTCGGAGAGAAATTATTTAAGCAAGATAAAAGGAAACATACAACTTTTGGCCAATAGATGGCGTACGTGTATAAGAGGGCAGTATATTTTAATGGTTCAGGCAGTGGATTAAGACATGCAAGGTCCGCGGTTCCATCCCCGGTGCGGCCACAATAAAGTTGAATACTTTCTTTAAGCCAATGGTTTTATTTTGAGTGCATATTTATAGCCGAATTACTTTTCAAGCATAAATTGTGCCTCCCCGTGTAAAAACTATGGAAATGAACCTCTGCTCTCCATTGTGCGGGTAAACATTACAGGACTGCAGCATGTTATCATGCTGGAAGTGTTTTTTGTTTATTCTACATTGTCTGATGTGGCTGAAATTTCACACATGTCAATTTTAGAATGTAATTTCATCCATATACCAATAAAGGTTCATTGTTATAGCGCCACCTGCTGGCAACAGGAAGTATGATCATTTTCAATGTACATCATCTGATGTAGCTAAAACTTGACACATGATTGTTGTTGAGTGTATTAACATCCACATACTAATAAAGGCTCAGTATCATAGCGCCACCAGCTGGCAACAGGAACTGAGGTTTATATTAGAGAGGACAACCGAGAAATGTTATTTGAATGAACATTCCAGTTTGAAAATGGTGACATAAGAACGGTTCTTCCTGGTTGACTGTGTGCTCATATATGGCAGTTGCTGGTAGTTCGAGCTCTCAGAATTATGACTGACAGGCAGGTCAATATTTTTCACTGGACATGAATTATATCTCGCCTTAAAACTTCAAACCTCAAACCAAGTTGCAGCTGATGGGTGAATTGTTTAAATGGCCCAACTGTAAACTCTTCAATATGGTCATGGAACCTTATGACAATCAGATTAGATTAACTACATTTTTCAGAGAGAAAACTTGTTGTCAAATGGTTGGCAAAAGCAGCCTGTAGTTGAACATGTTATGTGTGCGCGTTAGCGCAATCATATTTTTGTTATATTTATAAGCACGGACACTGCAGGGAGTTGAGCCCCATCCCAGTAAACCAGGAGTACCACTACCAGTACCTTTGGCTTTTCCAGTCGTGTAATGGGGAAAACAGCATCTGCATTAGCAACAGCATGATTACATTCTGACAACATTGTTGTAAGTCACTCTGCTCAAATGTATTGATGTTGCAACGGTCAAAAAATGGTTGTAGTGGGATCACTTAATTTGTTTTAACAATTGTATATCACATGGTTATGTCAATGCTGTCGAAAAAGAAACCTTTGTTGTTGTTATGTGTGTTATAGGAGCACATTTTAAATTGTGTCTCAGTGAGTAAACTGGTTTTTAGGGAAAAATGAGTTTGTAGGCAGTTAGTAGAGTGAGGTCTTTAAATGTGTATGTACCCGTGTTTTTATTTGTACAAGTCTGGTACTGGTATAACAAAGAGTCAGAGAGGACATTCATAGAGGACCCTAAATCCATGGTCCTTGTCTGTGGCACCAAGACCATATGTATTATCAATTTTTCCATGTCATTTAAATGCATTCTATTCACGACAAATGTAGCAAGGGAATCCAAGAAGCATAATAGTAATCATAAATTTATTTGTATAGCACTTTTTGAGCAAACAGCACAAAGTGCTTTATAGCAGTGAATGTAAAGAACAGGAGTGGAAAGGGAAATACAAGCCCCCTGATAGCATATGAGGTAAACAACTCCCCAGAGGAGAGAAAAACCCTCAAACAGTGGCGAGACAAAACTCCCCAATGGGAAGAAATCTCGAGAGGAACCCGGCTATAGGGGGATGCCCATCCTCTGTGGGCCTATAGGTTGAGTTTGATCAGTCCATAGAGGAATGCAGGTCAGATGGGTGTGGTGGGAATGCAGCAGTAGGTCCAGGATGCGTCAGCAGATGGGGATGAACCAGAGGAGGAGCAGGACAGCAGCAGTCCATGACCTCAGAGCGGGGGACCCGGGTGGAGTGGACAATGAGCTCAGGAGGACGGAGGGCAGGAGTCTCAGGAAAAAAGAAACAGAAAGATTTGGCACTGTACATAGAAGCAGTACACACACTTTGTACACATAATTTAACCATGCACAGAGCAACTCATGCAAGAATGCCTGTACCACACGTAGCACCACAGTGACTAAGGTTCTCATAACCCCATTGGCACCGTTAATGCATGCTCAGTGCCACCAGTCAACAATATACTGCCAAACAATAGTACACACCCTGGACAGATTTCCAACAACACACATAGGACCGATGACTAAGGTTCTTATAACCCCACTGGCACCGTTAATGCATGCTCAGTGCCACCGGTGACATGTGGATTTCTAAAACCACATGTCTCACATGCCAACCACCTCCAGAACAATAGACTGCCCAGAACAACAATACTGCCAAACAATAGTACACACCTTGCACAAGCCTCCAGCACCACACAGCACCAGTGACTAAGGTTCTAATAACCCCACTGGCACCGTTAATGCATGCTCAGTGCCACTGGTCGTGTGTGGATTTGTAGAACCATATGCCTGACGTGCCAAACACCTCCAGAACAATAGACTGCCAAACAATAGTACACACCTTGCACAAGCCTCCAGCACCACACAGCACCGGTGACTAAGGTTCTAATAACCCCACTGGCACCGTGAATGCATGCTCAGTGCCACCGGTCATGTGTGGATTTGTAGAACCATATGCCTGACGTGCCAAAGACCTCCAGAACAATAGACTGCCAAACAATAGTACACACCTTGTACAAGCCTCCAGCATCACACATAGCACAGGTGACTAAGGTTCTGAAAACCCCACTGGCACCGTTAATGCATGCTCAGTGCCACCGGTCATGTGTGGATTTGTAGAACCATATGCCTGACGTGCCAAAAACCTCCAGAACAATAGACTGCCAAACAATAGTACACACCTTGTACAAGCCTCCAGCATCACACATAGCACAGGTGACTAAGGTTATGAAAACCCCACTGGCACCGTTAATGCATGCTCAGTGCCACCGGTCACGTGTGGATTTCTAAAACCACATGCTTCACATGCCAACCGCCTCCAGAACAATAGACTGCACAGAACAACAATACTGCCAAACAATAGTACACACCTTGCACAAGCCTCCAGCACCACACAGCACTGGTGACTAGGGTTCTAATAACCCCACTGGCACCGTTAATGCATGCTCAGTGCCACCGGTCGTGTGTGGATTTGTAGAACCATATGCCTGACGTGCCAAACACCTCCAGAACAATATACTGCCAAACAATAGGACACACCTTGCACAAGCCTCCAGCACCACACAGCACCGGTGACTAAGGTTCTAATAACCCCACTGGCACCGTTGATGCATGCTCAGTGCCACCGGTCGTGTGTGGATTTGTAGAACCATATGCCTGACGTGCCAAACACCTCCAGAACAATAGACTGCCAAACAATAGTACTCACCTTGCACAAGCCTCCAGCACCACACAGCACCAGTGACTAAGGTTCTAATAACCTCACTGGCACCGTTAATGCATGCTCAGTGCCACCGGTCATGTGTGGATTTGTAGAACCATATGCCTGACGTGCCAACCACCTCCAGAACAATATACTGCCAAACAATAGTACACACCCTGGACCGATGTCCAACACCACACATAGCACAGGTGACTAAGGTTCTGAAAACCCCACTGGCACCGTTAATGCATGCTCAGTGCCACCGGTCATGTGTGGATTTGTAGAACCATATGCCTGACGTGCCAAAAACCTCCAGAACAATAGACTGCCAAACAATAGTACACACCTTGTACAAGCCTCCAGCATCACACATAGCACAGGTGACTAAGGTTATGAAAACCCCACTGGCACCGTTAATGCATGCTCAGTGCCACCGGTCACGTGTGGATTTCTAAAACCACATGCTTCACATGCCAACCGCCTCCAGAACAATAGACTGCACAGAACAACAATACTGCCAAACAATAGTACACACCTTGCACAAGCCTCCAGCACCACACAGCACTGGTGACTAGGGTTCTAATAACCCCACTGGCACCGTTAATGCATGCTCAGTGCCACCGGTCGTGTGTGGATTTGTAGAACCATATGCCTGACGTGCCAAACACCTCCAGAACAATATACTGCCAAACAATAGGACACACCTTGCACAAGCCTCCAGCACCACACAGCACCGGTGACTAAGGTTCTAATAACCCCACTGGCACCGTTGATGCATGCTCAGTGCCACCGGTCGTGTGTGGATTTGTAGAACCATATGCCTGACGTGCCAAACACCTCCAGAACAATAGACTGCCAAACAATAGTACTCACCTTGCACAAGCCTCCAGCACCACACAGCACCAGTGACTAAGGTTCTAATAACCTCACTGGCACCGTTAATGCATGCTCAGTGCCACCGGTCATGTGTGGATTTGTAGAACCATATGCCTGACGTGCCAACCACCTCCAGAACAATATACTGCCAAACAATAGTACACACCCTGGACCGATGTCCAACACCACACATAGCACAGGTGACTAAGGTTCTGAAAACCCCACTGGCACCGTTAATGCATGCTCAGTGCCACCGGTCATGTGTGGATTTCTAAAACCACATGCTTCACATGCCAACCGTGGCCAAAAATGAAAAGTTGAATGTCGTGAAAACACTAACACTCACTATTTGTAAATTAAATGTAAATTGCTTCATGCTTACACTGCACAGAACAACAATACTGCCAAACAATAGTACACACGTTGCACAAGCCTCCAGCACCACACAGCACCGGTGACTAAGGTTCTAATAATCCCACTGGCACCGTTAATGCATGCTCAGTGCCACTGGTCGTGTGTGGATTTGTAGAACCATATGCCTGACGTGCCAACCACCTCCAGAACAATATACCGCCAAACAATAGTACACACCCTGGACCGATGTCCAACACCACACATAGCACAGGTGACTAAGGTTCTGAAAACCCCACTGGCACCGTGAATGCATGCTCAGTGCCACCGGTCACGTGTGGATTTCTAAAACCACATGCCTCACATACCAACCGTGGCCAAAAATGGCCAAAAATGGAAAGTGGAATGTCGTGAAAACACTAACACTCACTATTTGTAAGTAATTGCTTCATTGCCAACCGTGGCCAAAAATGGCCAAAAATGAAAAGTTGAATGTTGTGAAAACACTAACACTCACTATTTGTAAATGACACGTAAATTGCTTCATTGCCAACCGTGGCCAAAAATGGCCAAAAATGAAAAGTTGAATGTCGTGAAAACACTAACACTCACTATTTGTAAATGTCATGTAAATTGCTTCATGCATACTGAAATATGCTGGCAGAACTGTTACCTGTACACAGTAGTGGCATGAGCTTTTTACATACACGTGATCAATTAATGATCCGTTTTCGGTTGTGGGCTCAGTGACATGTTGGACATATCCCTGGCTTGTCATGAAGGCGGTTATTGATGTCGACTTCAATGCATCATCATTGAAGTCCCCCATAATGACTATGTTGTCAGATAGTGGAGATAACATAGCCACTAATTTCTGTAAATTAGTTTTAAAAAGAGATATGGGGTAGGATGGTGGTCTGTAAATGACACCAAGTATGGAGTTTGTGTCATAACAGTGCAGCAAAATACATTCCAAATTCAAGTCTGGAAAATGTATAATATTAAAAGACAAGGCAGCATTAGTATACATGCCAACACCACCATGTTGTTGGTCCTGTATTGCTTTGATAGCAGAGTCTGTGCTAGAATAAGCCAAGCAACGTGGACTGCTATTAAAATCATATCCTTCAATGTGAACTTTATCAGTTCTGAAGGTAGCAGGTAGCCACGTTTCAGTTACAGCAAGGCAGGTGGCATGCAAATTCTGTGTACACACTTTTAAATCTTCCAAATGCCCCTGCAAACTCTGAACATTCAGCATAAATACTGAGAAATTGTTTGTGGGCAATGAATGTGGAAGATTAGAGTGACACATAAAACGTGGCATTTCACAAAGTGCCTGCTGAACCATGTCTTTACAATAAATGGCTTTTTCATTAAAATCTTTAATAATTAGCCCAGACAAGCTTTTAACTCGACTTAATGCTACATACGCCTGTCCTGCTGCAAAAACTTTGTCCAAGGACACAACAGCTTGGTTAACAGTTAAACCTTGCACTTTGTGAACAGTACAAGCCCAAGCCAATCGCAATGGAAATTGCCTGCGCAATCCACCTTTATTTGAAACCCTATCTTCTTCTGGAAATATTGGTGTGGAACACATCAATTCAGTACATACAGGGGCGTAACGTTTCCGACGTTGTAAGCCAACTTGCTTATCATCAAACTGCACATACACAGTTTGGGGAAACTTGTTGCCTGCCTTTTGCACTATATGTGTTACCGTACCACACACACCATTGACCAAACCATCTGCAACATCTATATTCTTCAGAAGCATGACACGAGCATTTCTCCCCAAGACTAGAGTATCTGTTAGGCATGTATTATACACTGTAGAGTGATGCCCATTCTTTAATTCTATTTTTCCCGTTTTAGGATTTCTTTCAAAATCCTGAGCCTCAATAGATACATATTCAGCACAACTTTGAATTAACTGGCCAATGTTGTGCTCATGTACTTGGTCATTTGTCGGGAATATATGCAATGCTGAAGTCTGTTCACCAGTTTCACAGTTTTTCAGCATTGTGACATCATTGTCATTAAGGGGAGTTTGTTTGCTGCGTGTCCGCAACCGATTCAATAGCTGTGCAAACGAATGGTCCTTCTGTCTTACAATTGTAGTCAACTCCACTACACTGAAGTTACTACTCCACAAGTCCACACCAGCGTTGTCCACATAAAGTGGTTTGCCTTTCACTGGAGGCAACTGAAAAAAGTCCCCAACAGCAACAACACTGACACTACCAAATGGAGAAAAGTCCCCCGTTTGCCTAATTTGACGTAGTCTACCATGAATATACGTCAACAACTTATGATCTACCATTGAAATCTCATCAATAATGAGCATTTCAAGATGACTAAATTTGGCACGGAGAGTATTAAGTTTCTCCTCACCCAAAGGTGTGTAGGGTAACTTAATGTCTGTGCCAATACAAAATGTATGATGAATAGTTGCAGCACCTAAATTGTAAGCTGCAATTCCAGTGGGAGCAGTCAACAAAACGCATGTCTCCTCTGGATTGTCACACAATTGTGCCAACAGTCGAATCGCCTCGTACTGTATGGCTTTAATTAAATGGGTCTTGCCAGTCCCTGCTCCACCAGTGATGAAAACATGAAATGGTGGAGGATTTTTGCCTCTGACTTTTCCTAAGCACCACTGCCTAACTTTGTAAAAAATACACATCTGTGTATCATTTAGAGACCTAATCAAATGCAGACCATCAGCCCTGGACATGACCATGTGGTTCTTCTCTAAAGAAGCAACCTGTGGACTTACTGACAATTCTGGAATATGTTCCAGTTCAGTGTCACACGTCTGAACCTGCTCCCTACGTTCTTGCTCACTTTCCAACCTTTCTGACTCCTGTTCTGGGCAGAGCTCACACCACATATCCTCAACTACACCCTCACTATAAACAACATTTTGAGCAGTATCTAACACATCTGCATCCAGGTCAAACATGTTCCTATTCCTATCAACAACTTGTTTCACAGTCTCTTCAACACCATTACTACAGCAGACATGTCCATTACTGTAGTACTGCTCAAAAGTTTCAAATCCTGGTGGCTTCAGTTCACCGTCTACTCGATAAGGCAAAAACAATTGCAAAACGCTTTGATAAAACTTTTCTGGAGTTTTACTAACAGAGAACCGTGCATAACGTACAACAGCAGGCTGTGTACGTGTTCTCTTTGCCACAAATCCCAAGTTATTCTCTAACTCAATTCTGCTCTTACATCTTTCATTTCTACTCAAAATGCGATACTCGGACGCAAATGTTGCCAAGCACATGTCGCTGAAAACACCTGCAACAGGTCTGCTCTTGTACCGATCGACAATACTTGTCATCCACATATCATTTTGAGAGAGATCCCTTGACGCTACTCTTTGCTTCAAAACACTTAGCGGCAAACTCATTTTTACTATGCTATCACCTGTTGGAACAAACTGCACTTTCCGTGAGCTCTGCTTTAGATGCATATTAGTTAATCTGTACACTGCTTCTTGTGCACAGACATCTCTATTATGCATGTAAACACTGCCTAGTTGTTTTAATGCAGCCTTGGCATCAAGATTGCCATGCTTTGCTGCCTCTCGCTGGGTATTACTCAACAACAAACCCATTTCCCTCTCTGCCTTTGATATATAAGAAATTATATAAACAATGCATGCATATGCATCAACAACAAACTGAATGTCCATATTGGCATTCCAACATTTAAGGAGACTCTTACTATACTGATTTACCCAGACTTCATTCACCTGCCTCTTCAATACAATGTGACTATGTCGTCCAACACATTGATATGCTGCCTCAAAAGTCTCCTGGTCTATACCTACACTCTCAAACAAACTTTCAACAGAGTCAAATGTTGCCTTTTCATCTGCAACAGCTGATTTCACTGCTGTCAAAATTTTCTGTGCCGTTACTTTCCTCAATTTCCTATCATCTCCTGCCTCCTCTGCACACTCACATGGTGCTTCATTGTCGGCTACTTTGCAATCACAAGTTTTGTCTGGATCGCTATTTTTACGACATATAAACGTCCGCATAGATGGCGGCCTGGGAAAATTAAAACGACAAACCGTATTCTTTTTTTTACAGGTCTTCGAATGCCTCTTACTGTGTTGCTGTACAGATGTAACAACATCCAAAAGGGTGTCATCATTACAAGGCAACTCACAAGTGACATATCTATCGACAAAGTCAATGACCTCTTCATCTCCGTTTTTATCTATGTGAGGTGCTTTGTCAATCCAAAACAAACAATGCACATGAGGGGACCCACGCTGTTGAAATTCAACCCGGTAAAAGTAGTCCACCACCTTGCCAATTGGTTCACATGAAGACATAAGCACCTCATTCAAAAAACAATGCCACCTAAAATCAAACATGCGGGCTGCAGTGACAGGATTGCGCCTTAAAAGGTCACATCTATCTGCCCACTCTAAACCCTCAGCTGTTTCGTGTCTATGTTCACGATGCAAAATACTATTTAATAGGTTTGTCCACCGCATATCTGCAGATGAAAAGGAACAAAACCATGTCGGTATGCCCAATTGCCTTATCATAGCAAATAGGTCTTTTTGCACTCCCTGCCAAAAAGGAGGAGTTCCACGAATGGGACGCAAAAACCGATACCCCGCATCGCTTTGGAGCATTTTCTTAATCGACTGCTCATCTTTCAGCATTCGATTGCTGACTTTATCGGTCTGACCCTTCCTCAGAGCTATTGACACATTTGAAACAACTTGTTCAATTTCGGTCAAATACTGTGCATAAAAGATATAGTCAACATTTTGAGCAAACCTACCATCCGCGTGCAAAATTCTAACGTTGAAATAACGTGACAAGGTCAATCGAATTTGCCGCGGATCATGAAAGGTAGGACCACCTTGTGGAAACAACACAGGGAAACACTTGGCTTCATTGGTCTTATCCAAAAGCACCTTCACCGGATTATTCCCTTCTGCTGGGGCAACATTTAAAATACTGTCAAAATACTGATCAAGTACTTCTTGCCCAATATCCACAGGCTGCAAACATGTATCCATATACATGCAATGTTGCTGTCTATCATGCAAAAGCTCATCTTCAACTAAATTCCCAGGAATCTCTTCCTTCCCGTCTACAATGGGATCCCTGAGAGTACCCTCTTCAACATTGTCCATACAAAAGTCGTTCAGCCAATCTCTATTAAATTGTACGTTTCTGTAATATTTATTTGTAGTTTTTAAAGACAGTAAAGCCTGTCTAATACGTTTGGCATCTACAAATTGGTAGTTATAATGGCCTTTGTAAGTTAACTTGCGCTTCAATTTTACACGCAACAAAGAGCCCTCCATGTCTGATCGGGGTAGGACATTTGTTGTGTGGACAATGTTAGCTGGTACACAAGTCACTGGTCCATGCACTCCATTTTGGCCACCTTTTGGTAATGCCAACAACTTCATGAATGGAATGTGCAATGCTATTAAATGTTGCTCTAAAGTATTTAAACAACTGAGCTCAACAGGAATATGACAAACCGCTAAATTGTTAACTGCGCTTTCAGCTGGCATTTCACCTCGACCAAGTTTGCTATGACAAGTGTGACAGATCCACAACTGCCCTTTAGGCGTATCCAACCACTGACATGGTGCTACACAATAAACATCACACTTGTGCAAAAACTCGTCTGTAATGCACTTATCAGCTAACAGTGCCTTATGAACTTGCTTCCCATACGTCTCCCTCTTACACTTAACTACCTGA
Organism: Conger conger; assembly: GCF_963514075.1. Taxonomy (NCBI): domain Eukaryota; kingdom Metazoa; phylum Chordata; class Actinopteri; order Anguilliformes; family Congridae; genus Conger; species Conger conger. The sequence goes on from NC_083764.1 coordinate 33,170,484, forward strand.
TGCCTGAAAAGTAATCTGTGACATACACTACAAACAAAATCTGGACCAAACTTCACTTTGTCCAAAAACTCATTCATAACAAAGTCAAAAACTCCCTGTTGCTGTCTAACTTGCTGCCTTTTGGATGCATTATAGTTTTTAACATTTTCCCTGTGCAATACACTGCCACGATATCTCAATTTACTGGCCTCTTTCACTGACTGCCTATGCTTGGCATTCCTTGCATACTTAGCCTTACTCGCCTCCTGCACTGCTTGCCTATGCTGTATATTGCTTCCATACTTCACCTTACTGGCCTCCTGCACTGCTTGCTTATGCTGTACATTTATCCTATACTTCACCTTACTGGCCTCCTGCACTGCTAGCCTATGCTGTATATTGCTTCCATATTTCACCTTACTGGCCTCCTGCACTGCTTGCCTATGCTGTATATTGCTTCCATATTTCACCTTACTGGCCTCCTGCACTGCTTGCCTATGCTGTATATTGCTTCCATATTTCACCTTACTGGCCTCCTGCACTGCTTGCCTATGCTGTGCATTTTTATGATACTTTATTTTACTGGCCTCTTTTTTGCTATGTTTATATGCTGCACTTTTGTGATATTTCAACATACTTCCAAGTTTGGCACTCAACTGCAATTTCTGATGATTTCTATAATATGTCTTCAAACCTGCCTCCTTGTGCTTAACCTGGTATCCTTTGTTATTTGTATAATACAATTTCATATGAAAATTCCACTTCCTAACAGCTCTCTTTGAATAGCATTCTGGAAAATTACACACATTTTTCACATTTGCCTGCTTTTCATTAGGAATTTGCTTTCCTGGGCTGGCCTTTCCATAAATACCACAACAGCTGGTTTGTCTTGTACGCACACCCGTACACTCTTTATCCAACGACCTTTGTACTTTACACAAGTCATAACAATTCTGCATGTCAGGATATCGCACGCAAGTCACAACTTCATAATGATTACCATTACAATGTTTTAAATATATTGCTTGCTTTGACACCGCAGTACTTATGCAGCTATATTTTAACCATCTATCACCGTACGTGTAAATATCTATGCCAAGAAGATTTGCTGTGGCCTGAATTTCCACCTCTGTTGCCCATGTGCCAACATACTTCATTCTCGACTTCAACACATAATCTGCCACTGACGTATATTCTCTCCTTAGACATTGCACATATTCCACACTGTGCAATTCTATGTGCTTCACTACTGCAAGCCTTATTGTTCTGTGCGTTTTTTGTGTACCACACACAACCTGTGCTACTGCTCTGAAAAAACAGTTGCCATCACCAACAATACTACTAGTCTCACAAGGAGAACCTAAAGGCCCAACATCTGTTGGCACAACCACATCCTCCATGTGAAACTCCATATTCAAATCCTTACTTATCTTCTGCGCATTAGTCATTGATAAAGGGTTAAAAGGGAACATGGTTTTCCTGATATCACTGCCAACAATAACATCTGACACAACTTCATCACAGTTAGGTGTATGCAACACCTTCTCCACCACTGACAATGCAGCACACTGCTGTGAAGCATCAACACATTTCTCCCCTTTCAACTGCGCAACACCACCATCTGTGCACTGCCATTTCCGCTTTTGACCCTGTCTACTTTCACCTGAACTTCCTGCCAATGTTGCACGTACACCTGTAATCTCAAACAACTTCTGCCTTCCCCCAAGAGATGTAGCCAAATCCTGAATGTGCCTATGCACATCTTGGAGGGATTTATAAAACAGAACTATGCTCGAGCCTTGACTATCTACCACACCTGAAGCACTGCGTGCATGAGAATCAACAACTGCATATTGATTGTTCCCATAAATGATGGCACAAGTACTACTGCTCACTGTCAAAAAACACATATCATATTTTGCAAACATTGTTTGCAAACCATCAACTAAACGAGTGCATACATTTGACTCTATCAACTCACCATCAACCACATCAACATCTCCAGAAACAAAATCTCCATATTCAAATTGAAAGCTATGCCCGGCAATAGCAATTTGACATGGCAAATCTGGAATGCACAAAAACTTCAAAGCACTAGGATCACTAATTAAGCTATTGTCAAACAAAAATGTAAAGAGCTGGTCACCCAAAATGACAACCTCATCTAGACGTTTAAAATCCCATGAAAACACACTCTCAACAGTATGTATTGCCATAGCAGTCAAGCTAATTGCAACACACTGCCTTCCATTATTTTTAAACCTCATAGCACCTTGGTGAAATGATCCTCTAATATAACCAACATTGCCAGAATCACTTTCTCCACTGCTATTTCCAGCTCCACCATTTCTATTCACTTCAGAACCCTTAGAAACAACACCTGCTTCTGCTACTTCAACTCTGACTCCACTAACTCCATACACTTGCACTTTCAAAGACCTGATTAAATTTGTCAGGTGCAACATCAAATCATAAAAACCACTGTTAAACACAGCAACCGATGTACCCAAATTTGATGCCAATCCAAGTGAATTGCGAGTATTGGGATCAACAACCACAAAATAATCTTTGTGCTTAATGATGAGACATACAGCTCCTCCAAGGTCTAGCAAACACAAATTATAGCTCAGCAACACTTCCTGCAATGCCTCAAACAAATCATTGCTATCAAGCAACAAACTACAATCCCCATAAACTGGTTCTTCCACAGCAACTTTACATTGCCTGTTAAAAACAGTGTGCTGTCCATTCACCTTACACAAACTGACCTCATCACCACTCTTTTCTCCAGAATTCACTACATTACAGAGCAACTGGTTTCCTTCCAGACGCACGTCCTTGAACACTGATGTTTGCCAAGTGCAAACGCTAGCAATCTGATGTCTAACAGCAGCTACAACACTACATGCTAGGCTCAAATTTCTATCATTGGCCTCAATTCTGACCTCAGTGTCACACATCACAGCCTCTGTACATCCATCGCCACACACACAAACAGTTGAATCAAACACATCACCTTGTCTTTTCTTTGTTGGCGTACGCCGCATTCGAAATCTCTTCAGCTTCGGCATCTAGTCAAAAAAGAAATCCCACAAACGTAAATTACAAAAACGTTTTTCATTTGATTACATTGATTCATTACACAAATATCTTGCGTACAATTGTGCCCGTTCCTATGTACTTAAGTAACCTTGTGGAACAACACCAGTAGGCTACACATGAACACATTACACAGTGGTAATGGCTTTCATTAAAATATCCTTGCACATACCAGGTTTCCAACCTAACTTTCCAAACACCTGTCTTGTATCTAGGCCTTAAAATTCTACAATATATTTTATTAACAGAATAAAAGTTTACATCAATACAAGATATGCATTAGGTATGGGTTTTTTTTTTTTAAATAGCATAATTATATGATAGGCCTACTTTCCTGCCAATAAAAGCATGAGCATAGGCATGTCGTCATTTTCTGGAAAGGCACATCAATATGATCTCAAGAAGTAAGGTTAAAGACAAGTTTGCCCAATAGTGATTATGATCAATGTCTTTTAACGTCTCTTTTAATATCTCTTTTACTTATTAAATCCATATACTTAAAGTAGATGAGAATAAACATTGGGCTGGGTGTTGTAGACCTACCCTAAATACATTTTGTCAAGTGGACTACAGCTGGTACAGGTGATGACGTTACAAAAAAATTGATTACTTTTTACATAAAAACGGCTGTCTGAAATGTAATGTATAAGATTTATAGTACATTTGGTTGGCATTTACATTTAGGACCTTTAATTATTTTATTAAGAATCTTAACTGGAGAGGGCGATCCGCCACAACCATGTACACGACCTGAGTTTAAAGGAAAATCGGCAGCCTCAGATATTCACCATGCGCTAACCTAGGCTCGTCTGACTAAGGAGACTTACAAATATGTCAACTACTTTGTGAACTTAACGCACTAACACATACACATTTATTCAAACAGACACACGAGCAGCCTCGAAAATCCCCTATATAGAACTCCGGGCCATCTGAGCCTCACACCGTGCAGGAACGGCAACTCGCGTATATATAGTGAAATACATATAAACAGGCACTAAGAAGGGAACGAAAAGCATGAGTAACTTGGCCTAAAAGGCTTATGCAAAAGTAGCCCAACTACGTAATCCGCCACGGGAAACTCATAGACATAGATCCCCAACCCATAGGGCGTAAGCAGGGCACGGATGTTACCTCCGACAGTGGCGAATTGTGACTTAGTGCTAGACACAGATGATACACAATGACGATCACGAAAACCATATGCGTTTAGAAAGTGACCAAACGAAACACCTCGCTATCCTATAACACCAAAAAAAAAAAACGGCTGCCAAACTGGGAAACCGCACACTACGGGAAAAAGACGAATACGCCAAGAATAATTTCTCCAGATAAAGGGAATATTGATTTCCCCTTGCTTCATCAAAAACTGTAGATAGTCGGAAGTACCAGAAAGTGAAATGAATTACCAAAATAAGCCGGAATGCGACCATCTAGGGAAAGCCGAGGAAAACGTAGTCTGGAAATTCAAGCCAAATCCCAACCAGAATCATGGTTTCAACTTAACTAAAATACAATACACCATCAATTACATTTATAGGCTGCATGCCATCTAGCATTTCATGAAATGCATCTCTTAGCCTAGCACTGACTATCCCCACAGTATCAACGCTATTTTAGCGGCTAATGCCCGAGCAGGGCGACGACTCATTTCACGTCCGATAAAAATGTCAATAAAAGTAATTCAAAAATAACCAGCGGGGGATAACTTTTTTCGATATTGCTAGGTATAGAGTGTTATCAATAATAGTAGCAAAATACGCTACACCATCAAACTACATTTATAGGCTGCACGCCATCTAGCATTTCCTAAAATTAATCTAAACTGCCTCGATTTCAGCTCCCTGTTCTCCAATACTTAATGTTCCGAAAGCCTTCAGTTACACACACATTACACCAAACGCTCAACGACAGAATTGTCTCCACAAAAAAACATAGCCTATATCTGCGAACCCAAAACCTAATGGTACATGGTACAGCCATTGTTTCAACACACACTGTTTGTACATCACCATAATTTTTATGTCCTATGTAGGTCACTATTATTTAAAAATAACATCTCGTCAAAAACATAGGGTACTGGTCTTATGATATACACTTAGAATTATGTTGATTCGTTATACAAATAGAAGGCAGAATTGTGCCCTCCCTTTCCAATTCTTATTTAGCTTTAATTGAATAATCTTTACACACACCAGCCTTAACAAAAATATATCGTGAAAAAAACCTCACCAACAACAGCAACAATTCTCATCACTTACCTCTGCTTGGCTGTCAAGGCCGATCCATGCATTTCGAAAGGAATTTAAGGTCCCTTCCCGCCAATGGCTGTCGATCCGCATTCAAAATTCCCCGCCCTTTACAAATGAACTCACGCCCACTCAAAATCATAAAGAGCTCAGGTATGCGTATTATTGTGTATGAAACGTTTTGAACCGTTTTTGTTTCTATTATGTTTAGTTTTTTTGTATAGCCTAAACCTAGTAGTGAAAGGGTTGAATGTGTGAATGTATTAAGCTAAAGCTTCAGCCTACACCGATTCAGTCAATATTTTATATAATTATTTATATGTGCATTCATTCTGTCAATAAGGATTTAAATATTTTTATGGAAAACCCACTGACACATTATCTGTCACTATAACAGCGCCATACTCATACTATATTGTCAACAACGTGACTGTTTTATGAACATTTTGTATACATTTTGCTTGCATTTATAGTGGAAAAATATGTGAGTCGTGTTGTAACTGGCCGTGTTAGTTAAAGTATTTACATTCAAAAAATCGCATTGAAACGTCATTTTATGAGTTTACATGGTAACATGATAATTTTGACATTTTCTTTTACTTTCATAGGCTACTACAGGCCAAATGATGATAACGTTAAGTTACCTTCATTTCGATTTCGATCAAACACATTTTAAAAGATGAATTAACATTCGTTTTTATATAGCCTAAACCTAGTAGTGAAAGGGTTGAATATAAGAGTCATCATTTGCTTCACCGGGATTTGACGGTCTTTGCGGAATTTAGATCCTAGGATGTTGCCTAAGATGTATTTATTTAGTTTGTGGTACTTGCCAAATGAAATGACACTTTAAACGCACATTACATTCATTTTTATATCATATTATAAAGTAGATTCAGGTGATCTACAAACATGGACTCATTTTAAAAGATGAATTAACTTTCCATTTAGCCGTGGGTATATCTACAGGGCTGGAGACAATAGACCTATTCATTGTATCACTTTACCTGACCTGAGAGAAAAACCCTGGCCTGATAGAAAAGGTATTTTTTCTTTATTTTATTTATAGCAAAAATAAAAACAAAACCTTTTTAAGAAAAAAAAAAACAAGAGTAGACGCTCTTCAAAACATCACTCACATGTGTGAACAGTTTTCATGACATTATAGACTACAAATATATAATGTGCAAATTAAAACTTAATTTCATGCTAAATTAATACATTTGTATATAATTAAATTATGTTAAGAAATACATTAGTCAATGCCAATTCATGTTACCATGTAATATTTATAATTTATATTGCTTGTAACACAAAAGAAGTTATTGTGGATATTGGCGCGACTAGGAGGGCTGATTTGGCCAAGTGTCATTAGCACACAGAGCTTTCTTCAAAGTACGTCCCGACAAACTATCTCCGTATGCTATTACACTTCAACACAATAGATCAAACAAGCACGTGGAAAACAGACTTCACAATTGCCAAGTCAACTCTGTTTGCATATTATTAGCATACATAGTTCACTTCAAAACAATCAAACAAGCTCACGGATCGATAACACCTAGTCTTCAGATAACACCTAAGGCTTCATGACAAAGATTCAAGCTAGACTCTGTCGCCTCAGATCTATGCAGGCGAGGCCATCACACCTCTGAACACAATACATGAAACATCCAGACACGAAAACAGAGCCATCTGTTTTATCACTCCTAAAGCTAATTACAGGCTCTAACCAGGGACAGTGTCTGCTCCACCTAACTGTGATTTCCATTAATTAGATAGATAGATAGATAGATAGATAGATAGATAGATAGATAGATAGATACTTTATTCATCCCGAGGGAAATTTTACCTGAATTACCTGAACGTCAAATAATAGCAAGTTATGCTTATTTCCGTTTAAAAAAATAGCATTGAAACTTTCTTTTATGAAGATATGTTGTCACATTATAATTAGCCTATGACATTATTATTAGGGAGGGCAAAGTGGAGCTTTAGAAGGTAGACCGCTGTGTGTGCACGTGAGCTCGCCAATACATTCCTCACAGAAAACATAATTTTTCCACTTTTTTACTTCGCAGTAGTGGAGATAAAACTTACAATAGCTAAATTGCTAGTGTGTTCTTCGCCTTTACTGGTCCCTGTATGTGGTTAGTATGATTTAGTTAGCATAAACGAATAACACAAACCCATACAATTAGCTTTTTAACGGCACTTTTTTGACTTAACGTGTCATTTGAACGATATAAATGAAAGCATTTGATTATGGTCAACGGCAGCAGAAATCTAGGTCGGACCGTCCATAAATGACAAACGTGACTGTTTTATAAACTTTTTATATACATTTCGCTTGCATTTATAGTGGAAACATATATGAGTTGTGTTGTAACTGGCTGTGTTAGGTAAAGTATTTACATTTTAAAAATCGCATTGAAACGTCATTTTATGAAGTTACATGGTCACATTATAATGATGACATTTTATTTGACTTTGGTAGGCTACTAGAGGCAAGATTATGATAACGTTCATTTCGATTACAAAGTAGATACAGGTGATCTACAAACACGGAGTCATTTTAAAAGATGAATGAACATTCCATTTAGCCGTGGATACATCGGCATAGCTGGAGACAATAGGCCTATCTGTAGTATTTTATACCCTGACCTGAGAGAAAAGGTATTTTTTCTTTATTTTATTTATAATGAAAATAAAAAATAAAATCTTTGTAAGAAAAAAAAAAAAAAAAAAACAAGAGAGATACTAGACACTCTTCAAAACATCATTCACATGTGTGAACAGTTTTTATGACGTTATCGACAATAAACCAAAAACAATCGCCCTTTTACTTCAAAGCTTACTTCACAGTGCATCGCGACAAACTGTCTCTGTATGCTATTACACTTCAACACAATACATCAAACAACTGCATTGGAAATAGACTTCACTGTTATAACTCCTAAGCCGTCCCCTAATTACATGAAAAGATTCTATCTGGACACTGGTTAAATTACATTCATTTCGATTACAAAGCAGATAAAGGTGATCGCATTTAAACTTCATTTTATGAAGTTACATGGTCACATTATAATTATGACATTATTATAAAAAGATATACATACATATATACTAATATATAATACAAATAATTTGAATCAAGATTGTGCGAAGACGCATATATATATATATATATATATATATATATATATATATATATACATATACACATGGACACTGTGAGATAACGTGCAATTATTGAAATAACTCATAGTGTTTGACGGTCTTTCCGGAATTTCGATCCTAGGATGGTGCCTAAGTTGTATTATTTCGTTCCTGCTACTTGCCAAATCAAATGACACTTTAAACGCACTCATTTTATTGCCAGAATAATGGCAGTGGTGGAACTTAAGCAGTTTTGGCACAAGCTGGCAGGACTCACAACTTAAAATTCCATTACACTTTTATACAACGGTTACCACATTTATCTTTCAATATTTTCACTAAAGAAGGACAAGACAAACTTTAAATCAATGTATTTTAATGGGACTATGTTGCATGTTACTCTGAACAGAAGTTCAAGCCTAGTCAACTTATGTTTGCATATTATTTGCATACATAGTATACTTCAAAGCGCACACGACTACACCACTACATCCACAATATATCAAACGACCACACGGGGGCAATGTTCACAAATGAAATGAAAGCATTTGATTATGGTCAACTGCACCAAAAATCTCCATCGCACCTTCCATAAATGACAAAAGTCCCACTATAGGATCGATTTAAATATTTAAAAATTTTATATTTTCGGAAACATCATCGTTTTCTCTTGGGCACTGAGTGAAGCAACGGGATCTGGATGTACATGGATGTATGTTGCTATGTAAATGACGTCAGAAGAATACAGTATGATAATTTGCTACCTAAATTTAGCCGTATCACTCAATATCATTCACACGATTGTAGCCTGAGATGTCTATTACCAAATTCCATTTACACTATTCACTAATCAGCTGTGACTTTCAAGGTTTAAGGTGGTTCACAACAAGGTTATAAAAATAATGTAAATAAAACATGACATGCCAAAGAAGGGGTATTGCTAGGTGGCGTGGGGGGACGAGGTGGATACCACAATCTGACATCATAAACCTTATATATAATTTGGCGGAAATTCTATATGCAGTACTGTGCAAAAGTCTTAGGCACCTGTATTAGATTCTGTACAGATAATATTTTTTCAATTCAATGAAAGGTCCTAAATAAACGTACTATACATTTTACATTACATTTTAGTAATTTGGCAGAATAGTTAAAAACTTAATCAAATCAATATTTTTTTGTGACCACCCTTCGGCGTTAAAAATGCATCATTTCACTGAGATAGCCAACGCTGTCCTGCAGTTGTATAAGAAAATCCGCAGGGAGGTTATTCCAAGCATGTTGGAGAACTTGCCACAGTTCAGTGCAGACTTTGATTAGCTCCTTGCTTCTGATCTCAGACAGCCTTGATGAAGTTTTTATGTAAAAAGTAGTCAATTGCTATATTACCTTTTTTAATTAAATACAAAAATGAATATTTGCAAATGTCAAATGTATTATTTTATACTAACACACACACACACACACACACACACACACACACACATATATATATATATAATAAAATCTAGGCGCCTAAGACTTCTGCACAGTACTGTACGCTTGGATTATTTTGTTTGTTTGCTTTTCATTCTATATTAATAAGTTCCCACCAGTCGTAATAAATGCAAAATACATGCTTTTTACCAGTGCCAGAATAATGGTAGTGCTGGAACTTAAGGAGTTTTGGCACAAGCTGGCAGGACTTAAAGTTCCATTACACTTTTATACAACGGTTACCACATTTATCTTTCAACATTTTCACTAAAGAAAGACAAGACAAACAATTGCATGACAAAGATTCTAGCCAGAGACTGTCCGCTCAACCTAACTGTGATTCCATTACTCCTACTAATTGAATTACCTGAACGTCCGATAATAGCAAGTCACGCTTATTTCCATTTAGCATTGAAACTTTCTTTTATGAAGTTATATGGTCACATTATAATTAACCGATGACATTATTATTAGGGAGGGCAAAATGGAGCGTTAGAATGTAGACCGCTGTGTGTGCACGTGAGCTCGCCAATACATTTCTCACAGAAAGCATAATTTGTCCACTTTTTCACCTCACAGTAGTGGTGATAAAACTTATAATAACTAAAGTGCTAGTATATTCTACGCCTTTGCTGGTCCCTGTATGTGGCTAGTATGATGTAGTTAGCATAAACGAATAGCACAATGGTCAACGGCAACAAAATTAATTTTATCACATTAAAATTCCACATAAGCAGACATTATTGTCCACAACACGTTAATTTAAGGTAAAGGTGTTAGGTAAAGTATTTACATTTAAACGCATTGAAACGTCATTTTACGAAGTTGCGTGGTCAGGTTAAAATTATGACATTTTATTTTACTTTGGTAGGCTACTATAGGCGAGGTGATGATAACGTTAAGTTATGTTCATTTCGATTACAAAGTAGATAAAGGCATTTAAACTTCATTTTATGAAGAGGAAGCTTGCACACCGGACACAGACGGCAAACAGAAGTCAGAGAAAGTAAATTACCGTTTTCATAATTTGAATCTGAATATTTTAATTTTAACAATACACATGCATGTGGGTAAGGGTGAAATCCCAAGTTATATGGTCATATTATAATTATACAGTATTATAAACACACACACGCGCGCACAAAAATGATCCCACTTTTACTTTCTTCACCTAGTAATACCAATAAAATGAAGCACAATACCAAACCACGTAATACCAAAGAGTTTATTTACATTTACACATATTTACATTTACACGTAGAAATAAATTAAACATAATCTTCCTCCTCCGAGGACGCGTCTGTTTGAGATATCTGACTGCCGACGTCACACGAGTCTTGACAAGTCTGACTCCCAACGTCAGATACTTCTGTAAAACAAAACAAATCAATTACTATAACAGCATATGTCATATTACTACAACTTTAAAATGCACAACAACGTTGTCCACAAATATCTATGCAACAGCCTACCATCTTTATGGAACGCTAGCGCCGCATTTAGTAAGTCCACTTGCGTCTCTTTGTCCTTTACTGCTCCCTTCAACCTGTCCACCTCTCCTCGTAACAGCTCCACAGTCCGCTGTAGAGCACTCTTCTGGCGATGCACTCGCGCGATCTCCGACATCGCCCTGGACGCCACAGCCACCGCCCGCGCTGAAAGCTGTTGTCGGGAAATACTCTCATCCAGACACTCGTACTCAAAGAAGAAGAAGAAGAAGAAGAAAAATAAAACACAAGCAAAAACAATTCAACCAACGTAACACATAACACACCGATACCAGCATGAACTTTAAAACCTCATATAATCACAAACTTGCAACATAGGCTTACTGTTATGAGCTGCAGCCCATCCCTGATGCTCTCGGCCGCTGCATCATCCACCCGCGGAATCTTTGATGGTGAGGCCATAGCTCTTGACTAAAAAAACACTATATTACACTATGGCATTACTCACACACACATATAGCAGGCACGTCAAAACAGCACACTACACAGAAAATAAGATATGCTACACTTACCACAGTATCACAAAAATACAGCGTTCAAGACAAGGCATTTTGTTCACCTGCATGCCCCGCCCTCACCTGCCCTCCTTTACTTACATCCCACAACGAACATATCGCACACGCATGAATTGTACACAAATCGTTTTTGCACACAAATTACAATAAACATAAATCCAACAACATGTGATCTATCATTGTGAATTCGGCAAATGGAAATCACCAAATAACGCCACACTAATCACCTGTGACTTTCATATGAGGAGTTTACAAGAGAATATTCAGTGAAATCTGCCTGTTTTTCGGTTCCGTCGGGGTCCAGCATTTAACATTAAAATCACATTAAAATTCCATATAAGCAGACATTATTGTCCACAACACGTTAATTTAAGGTTAAACTGATAAATTAATCATAATCATGTTGAAGAATATTATGAACCCGTGATATATCGTAGATATTGGCGCAGCTAGAGGGGTGATTAGGCAAGTATATTTAATATATGTAGTTATATCACGCAGAGAGACCGAACTGCATCCATGAACTTAAGCACTATCTATACTGAACAAGATGTAATGAAACAAATTTCCACCGGTGTATTATAGACACCGTAATCCTAAATCAATCTGATTGCAAAGTCACAACAAGGTTCTTAAAATAATGTAAATAAAACATGACATACCAAAGAAGGAGTATTGCTAGGTGGCCTGGCCGGACGAGGTGGATACCACAATCTGACATCACAAACCCTATATATATTTTGGCGAAAATTCCATGTACAGTACTGTGCAAAAGTCTTAGGCACCTGTATAACATTCTGTACAGATACGATACCATTCAATGAAAGGTCCTAAATAAACATACTATACATTTTACATTACATTTGAGTAATTTGGCAGAATAGTTAAAAACTGATTCAAATCACCAAATCACCAAATAACGCCACACTTTTTGGGCTGTAGAAGAAAGCTGAAATAATGGCAGGTTGTTTATGGGATAGATTATTTATTGGTATTGTGCTCGTAGTCGGTGGTCAGCTATTAGATTAATTTCTGGAAATTCTCGAGTATTTTAGAGAGTAATTTCCGGCTACGCCTGACAATATTGATAACATTCTGTACCTAGATGTATCGAAAAAAGTTATATGCTTATTTATTTTTTGGGGGGATTATTTTTATTTACCTTTTTATCGGTTGTGAAATAAATCGGATGCCGCCCTGCGAGCGCATTAGCCGCCAAGGTACCGTAAATAGCGACCACCACTGTCAGTCTTTCTTTTTCTGCATTTTGCTAAAAGTGGAGCCACTATAAACGATACAAGGTGGTGTGCTTTAAAAACGCAAATTGAAATCATTACATCTACTCGCCAGTTTATTTTTGTGAAACATCGTCACCTGTACCGTATGCAGTCTACTTGACAATGTATTTAGAGTAGGTCTACAACACCCGGCCCAATGTTTATCCTCATCTACCTTAAGGATATGGATTTAATAAACTTACAAGTGGTGGCAATTAGGGGCTCTTCAGCAATCAGTATCCTCCTCTTTCTGTTCTTCTCCAATCCCATTCGTTTTATGTGATGGGTTCACTAACCAATCCCTTTCCATTTTGACTGGCCGTTTATGTGCATACGGGAAGCTCATATGCATATACAGGCCCATGCTGCTGCAAGACCGGCCCTCTTAAGACTTTCCTCAAGACTGCGTTTGTGTGCACACAGTTCCACGTAAGTACAAACTATCATCTTAACTTTGCAATGTAGCTATAATTATGTTTATACTCAGATTTTGAGTCGTTTCGTGAGAATATGGGTCTTTTTAATTTTTATGCATGAAAACGTTCTATTTTCAACAAGCATCTACTTTTTAGGCCTGGTTTATGCTTCTGCGCGAGTCTACGCGAAGGCTACGCAAGTACCCTACGCCGTTGAGAGCATTTACTTGTGTTTTGGGGTGCCTGCGTCGCCCTACAATTACACCGCCAAATGGCTAGTTTCGTCGTCATTATAGCCCATAATCATTTGCGATTAACTGTATGGATCTTACTGCCGTTAAATTAATGATGGCTGAAAACAGCGGACAAAGAACTGTAAAAGTGCAAGTACACTACGAGTTTGTTTTAGTTATACTTCAAAAACAACATGTTAATTGCTTAACAAACTGAAATAACGTATATACTGTTTACACCTCCGTGAGCTAGCCAGCTAAATTGCTTGGAATTATGCATCACGTAATCACTTTACTTTCACTCTATCTTTCTGCCTTCAAAGTGCGTCTCAATCGCGTGCTACAAACACCCCCGAAATCGTCTTTTTTTGAAGGACAGATTACTAAACAGGTTTTCTGACACACCACTGGTGACTGAAACTGATCAATGGCGGAGCAGCAGGAAATGCATAAGTCAATGCTACCAAGCGGACCAATCACAGTTCTAAACGGTCCGCGTCGCTGCGACGCATAGTTACATTTCTAGGGAAGGTCAGGGTACTGCGTAGGGAGCGCGGCTACGACTCGACGCAGAAGTGTAAATCAGGCTTTATCCTCTGCTTCAGTTGCCGCGTGGTTTCACCCTCAGATTCTTCAAATTCTAATTGAGCCTGTACTGAGGGACATACTCTATAATACACCGGTGGAAATATGTTTAATTTCACCTTGTTAGATAATGCATAGATAGTGCTTAAATTCTTGAAAGCAGTTTGGTCTCTCTGCGTGCAGGATATGATTGCTGTGCTTGAACATCCTAGTTAGATGTGAAAACAAACATTTGTACATGTGTTGTAACTACATTATTATGTGTACATTGTACTGAAACATACCCAAGCAAATGTTCTTTACCAATAAGTATATATTATTGCTATTACTCATGTGAATTCTTATGTTGTGTTTGGTGATTTAATGACCTTCTGCAAATTAATATAAATACCATTGCTTTAATCTGACACTGTTGCCTTTCTGTCTTATCAGGTACTTGCCCATCATCATTTAAAATGGCTCATCCTTCAGGACAAAGCATTGGAGGAAATTGTAAGTACATAATTTATTAATATTAACCTGTGTGAACTATTGCCATTTCTATGTACTATATTGTAAAGGATTTGAGAAGATTTCTGAAAATACATCTGAAAATCCCAAATGTCTATGAACAGTTCATGTTTCATACATTGTTTGTTTATATAACAAATGAAAATACCTTTATAGACAAAAGGATCTGGATTGTGGGCTCAAGCCTCATACGTCGTGCTGAACCAAGGGCTGTCCAAACCATGGGGAGAAACCTGGGGCTCAACGCCACAGTATCTTGGTTTGGACAGGGAGGCCTGCGCTGGAGCAGTGTACTACCATTGCTCTACAAACAGCTGTCCACCCAGACACCACCTGACATACTGGTGGTCCATGCTGGAGGAAATGATTTGGGCAAGGTGAAGACCATAGAATTGGTCAAAAGAATGAAGACAGACCTGACACGTATACAGAGAGACTTCAAGAACACAGAAATCATTTTCTCCTGTATTGCACAGCGGCGGGACTGGAGAAATGCGAACCCCGCCAAAATTAACAAGGCTTGTATCTGGGTAAATAATGTAATGACAGTCTTCATCAGAGGTTTGGGTGGGGCATCTATTCCACACACTGAAATAAAATATAATCAACCGGAACAGTTTTTAAGGGATGGGGTACATTTATCTGCACTTGGCAATGATGTATTCTTAAATAATTTCAACCTTGCACTGCTCAGATTGTGTGAATGACACCATTGCAGTTCAGACCCAATGTTGTTTTTAGCTCTTCTTTTTACAACACATTGTTAATATTGAAATGTAAAATAGATTATGTTCCCATTTCAATAAAAATATGTTACTATTCATGAAATCTTTTGCCTTCTTTCATGCAGGTGAACTTTTATTAGCTGTTATTGTCTGCAACCCTAGCTTTTCAAGGATATATTATCATCTTAAAAAACAGTACATATCTTGCCAGCTATGATATTAAGTGATGATAGACTACATCGTCTAATCTGGCTGATATTTTACACATATGTCTGTTGTTGGAGTGCAATCACATCCACATGCCAACACCAATGTTATAGTGCCACCATCTGGCAACAAAAAGTGAGGCTCATATCACAGTTTTATGTGTTCCCCTGCGAGGGTGTTCAGCACATTAAAACAAAATGTTGTCAGCATGATCTTAGGATAGTCCTGACACCAAACTATGAACTGATTTTTGATATTTCAAATGGAATGGCTATGGTCAGGCATATAATGCCAGGCAAACAGGATGTGGTCTTATTTCAATTCTCCATTGTCTGATGTGGCTGCAACGTTACACAGATGCTCAGTGTAATCTCATCAATATACCAATAAAAGCTCACTGTTATAGCACCACCTGCCGGCAAAAGGAAGTGAGGCTTAATATAATTTATCTGGATTGAATAACTAAAATAAAACACAGGCTTTTACTGGCAGGAAAGTATCATGTATTTAAAAGATTAAAACATATAATGCATATCTTGCATTGACGTTAAATGTTATTTTGTTTTTAAAAAAAAGCATCGCTGTAACTTCCCCCCATTTCTGATACGGGGATTCCATCTATTGGCAAAAAGTGGTACTTTTATTTTTTTCTTCCTTCAAGTGATTTTTCAACGATAGGTTTTTCTTTTTATAGCGAGCCAGTATGCATAACGATGTATGATTTACAGCTGCAGCCTCCGTGACAAAATTTATTGACAACACCCAGCCCGACGTTTCTATTTTCATTATATGAATTGAATAACTAAAATAAATATTCGTGACATTTAAAGACTTAAAGACAGGCTTTAACTGGCAGGAGAGTATAATATATTTAAAAGATTAACACATGAAGTCAAAAAGAAACGTTAGCCTACGTGACAAAATGTACTTACAACACCCAGCCCACAGCAACGTTTTTTCTCATTTACCTTAATTATATGGATTGAATAACTAAAATAAAAGACAGGCTTTTACTGGCAGGAAAGTATCATATATTTAAAAGATTAACACATATAATGCATATCTTGCATTGACGTTCAATGTTATTTGGTTTAAAAAAAATCGTATTGTAGCATTTTAAGGACTCAATACAAAACAGCTGTTCGGAAAGTTGGCTTGAAAACCAAGAAGCCTTATTAAGGAATTCGAGCCGTTTCTATTTGACTTTATTGGATTGAAGTGAATGCCGTAACCCAATTAAATGTAATTCGCGTCGGAATACACATAATAGCCTACACTGCCAACGTGAAATAAAAATATATAGAGGTTTAAATCGATCCTATATTGGGACATTTGTTATGATGGCTGGTGCAACGGGCATTTTCGGTACCGTTGACCATAATCGAATGCTAGCATTTATATCATTACATTGACCAAGTCCTGTTAAAAAGCACATTTTTGGTTCCTTTGTGGAAACAGTGAAGTTGTCTACACAATCTGTTCTACTCACAGACTAACTGCGTCGCTGTAACTTCCCCCCATTTCTGATACGGGGATTCCATTTATTGGCAGAAAGTGGTACTTTTATATTTTTCTTCCTTCAACTGATTTTTCAACGATAGGTTTTTTTTTTTTTTCTAGCGAGCCAGTAGGCATAACGATGTATGATTTACAGCTGCAGCCTACGTGACAAAATGTATTGACAACACCCAGCCCGACGTTTCTTTGCATCTATTTTCATTATATGAATAGAATATCTGAAATAAATATTAAAGACATTTAATGACTGTCTTTAACTGGCAGGAGAGTAGCATATATTTAAAAGTCAAAAAGAAACGTTAACGTTTGAGATGGCTCTGGTCGAACTCTGTGTTAACATGAGACATGTTCAACAAAGGTATGGCATGCAGGTCGTTGCGAGATGACGCGCATTGGCTAACAGCAGCCAGCCTGTCCACTGTCTGTGTGAGTCAAAAAACAGGTCAGCTACGTTTGTTTACATGAATAGAAAACTTTCAGTTAAATCGCCAGATATGTTAGTTTATTTTGCTTGTCATTAAACACGAATTAAGAGAACATACAATTTCGCTAGGAATTTTTGACTTAATATGAAAATACCGGATTGAGGGCAGAGACTTGGCATCTCCTTTAGATTTGGCTGAACAAATGCGTTTCAGGCAGCATAATTACCGGTGAAATGGAAAAGAATGATGCTGGCTAACTAGACGTTTAATGCAATATTATCCGACACTTAGGAGAGAAATTATTTAACCAAGATAAAAGGAAACATACAACTTTTGGCCAATAGATGGCGGACGTGTATAAGAGGGCAGTATAGCTTAATGGTTCAGACAGTGGATTAAGACATGCAAGGTCCTCGGTTCCATCCCCGGTGCGGCCACAATAAAGTTGAATAGTTTCTTTACGCCAATGGTTTTATTTTGAGTGCATATTTATAACCGAATGACTTCTCAAGCGTAAATTGTGCCTCCCGCTGTAAAATCTATTGAAATTAATTCATCTCTGCTCTCCATACAGGACTGGAGCATATTATTACAATGTGCAAGCAAGAAGTAATTTTTGTTTCATTCTACATTGTCTGATGTGGCAGAAACTTCACACATGTTCATTTTAGGAGTGTAATCTCATCCATAGACCAAGAACGGCTCAATATTATAGCGCCACCATCTGGCAACAGGAAGTGGCTTAAATTTTACTTGACATCTTCCAATTTGGCTGAAAATGTACAAATATGTTAATTATTGGAGTGTAATCAAATCCATGAACCATACACGGCTCAATATTATAGCGCCTCCATCTGGCAATAGGAAGTGAGGTTTATATCATTGATGCATTCCAATAGCAGCAGCAACATCTTCATTGATCAAAGGGGAATTCCTGTGCACACTATACGTTGTCCAGGAAGGTGATTATTTGCAAAGTGTGTACATATTGTGAAAAATGTCATTGGCACAACTATGCCACCAAGGCGGTTGCGCCCATGGTGCTTGGGCCCGTTCATTGCTGCTTGCAGCTATATTTAGGGCCCAAGCACCGTAGGGTGCGAAGGACCCTATTGTTATTGGAAGGATTATTATTATTATTATTATTAGGGCCCAAGCACCGTAGGGTGCGAAGGACCCTATTGTTATTGTAAAGATTATTATTATTATTATTATTATTATTATTATTCTTTTTTCTATATGCAAATGGGCCTTTTTGAGGAGCTTGCCATGCATAAAAAGTCTGCGAATTTTGCACCCACATCAGAAATGAGGACCTTCAGGATTGATTAGATGCTCAGACCTGGGCGTCGCCGAGGGACTCCACAGCGCCCCCTATCGCATTGTCATCTATTGTGGGCAGGCACTTTGAGCTACCTTCACCAAATTTTATATGCATATAGCACTCCTCAGACCAAACACATTTCTCATTCGCATCTAATCAAATATACAAACGGGAAGTCAGCTATTTTGGATTTTGTGCGTTTTACACGTACTGCACTTTTAAGTACTCCTCCTAGGGGGTTCATCACATTCACACCAACTGTGGTCAGAATGGTCTCAGGATATTCATGATGCTAAATTGACAGGATATTTTTGATAGCTCAAACGGGACGGTCCTGGGGAGGCGTAGAATTTTTATGTCACGCCACGCCAACAGGAAGTGGCCGTAATTTCATGGTTTACATCGTCTGATCTGGCTGATATTTTAGAAATACGTTTAGTGTTGGAGTATAATCACATCCATATCCCAAGAACGGGTCAATGTTATAGCGCCACCATCTGGCAACAGGAAGTGAGGTCTTTATCATTTTTCTATGCCTTCCTGCTAGGGCATTCATCACATTCACACGAAATGTAGTCAGCATGATCGTAGGATACTCATGACCATAAGCTGTGAAGGGATTTTTGATATCTCAAACGGTATGGAAATGGCGAGTCGTACAGTACACATATTGCGTGCAAAAAAATGACTTTTTTTTCGACATCGTCCGATCTGGCTGATATTTTCCAAATATGTTCACTGTTGGAGTACAATATGAAATATATACATATCAATCGGGGCGTGGCTAGACAGCGCCCCCTATAATTATTATTCTCTTTTTTTTCAATGTATTTTGCATTTTTGAGGTGCTTGCCATGGATGGAAACTCATGGAATTTTGCACACACATGAGAAGTGTAGGCTGTCAGGATGTGTCAGATGCGCAGACCTGGGCGTGGCCGAGGGACTCCACAGCGCCCCCTAATGCTTTGTCTTCTATTGTGGACAGGCACTTTGAGCTACCTTCACCTAATTTGGTAGGCATGTGGGACTCCTCTGGACAACCACATTTCTCATTCGTATCGAATCAAATATGTGAACAGGAAGTCAGCCATTTTGAATTTTGTGCATTTTACACGTACTACACTTTTAAGTACTCCTCCTAGGGGCTTCATTGCATTCACACGAAATGTGGTCAAACTGGTCTCAGGATAGTCATGATACTAATTCCAAAGGATATTTTTGATATCTCAAACGGTATGGTCATGGCGAGGCATACAATTTTCATGTCACGCCGCGCCAACAGGAAGTAGCCATAAATTCATGGTCTACATTGTCTGATCTTGCTGATATTTTAGAAATATGTTCACTGTTAGAGTGTAATCACATCCAAATACCAAGAAGAAATCAATGTTATAGCGCCACCATCTGGCAACGGAAGTGAGGTTTTTATCATGTTTGTATGCGTTCCTGCTAGGGTATTGATCACATTCACACCAAATGTAGTCATCATGATCTTAGAATAGTCCTGACCCTAAATGACGAAAGGATTTTTGATATCTCAAACGGTTTGGCAATGGCGAGGCGTATAATACACACGTTACGCCCAAAAACAGGAAGTGGGCTTAATTCCGTTCTACGTCATCTGATCGGGCTGATATTTTACAAATATATTCACTTTTGGAGTGCAATCACATCCATATCCACATTCATCTGGGCGTGGCTACACAGCGCCCCCTATGGCTTTTTTCTAATATTGTGGACATATACTTTCACGTAAATGCACCACGTCTGGTAGGCATAAGGGTCTCCTCAAGACACACACATTTCTCATTTGCATCCCTTAACTTTTCCCAACAGGAAGTGAGCTATTTTGGATTTTGTGTGTTTTTAAGTGTTTTTTCACATACCAAACTTTGAAATACTCTTCCTAGGGGGTTCATCACATTCACACAAAATGTGGTCAGCATGATATTATAGCCCTGACACACAACTATGAACTGATTTTTAATATCTTGGAATGGTATGGCTCTGGTCAGCCTTAAAATTAACTTGTAATGCTGCTCAAACAGTTCATGTTTTAATACAATTATGTATTAAATAATTTCAAAAAGGTATTCAATTCTACATTGCCTGATTTTGAGGCTACAACTTTTCACATATGTTCATTGTTGGAGTGTCATCACATCCATTAAGCAATAATAGTTCACTATTTTCGCTGGAGACTCATTATATCCAGTCTTAAAACTTCAACGCAAGTCGCAAATGACTCTCCCATTTCTAATACGCGACTGCCATCTACTGGCAAAAGTTGGTATTGTATATCTTGCAATGACGTTCAATGTTATTTGGTTTAAAAAAAAACGTGTTGTAGCATTTTAAGGACTCAATACAAAACGGCTGTTCGGAAAGTTAGCTTGAAAACCAAGAAGCCTTATTAAGGAATTCGAGCCGTTTCTATTTGACTTCATTCGGTTGAAGTGAATGCCGTAACCCAATTAAATGTAATTCGCGTCGGAATACACATAATAGCCTACACTGTCAACGTGAAATAAAAATATATAGAGGTTTAAATCGATCCTATATTGGGACATTTGTTATGATGGCTGGTGCAACGGGCATTTTCGGTACCGTTGACCATAATCGAATGCTAGCATTTATATCATTACACTGACCAAGTCCTGTTAAAAAGCACATCACCTTTGTGGAAACAGTGAAGTTGTCTACACAATCTATTCTACTCACAGACTAACTGTGTCGCTGTAACTTCCCCCCATTTCTGATACGGGGATTCCATTTATTGGCAGAAAGTGGAACTTTTATATTTTTCTTCCTTCAAGTGATTTTTCAACGATAGGTTTTTTTTTTTTTTCTAGCGAGCCAGTAGGCATAACGATGTATGATTTACAGCTGCAGCCTACGTGACAAAATGTATTGACAACACCCAGCCCGACGTTTCTTTGCATCTATTTTCATTTTTGAATAGAATATCTGAAATAAATATTAAAGACATTTAATGACTGTCTTTAACTGGCAGGAGAGTAGCATATATTTAAGAGTCAAAAGTCAAAAAGAAACGTTAACGTTTGAGATGGCTCTGGTCGAACTCTGTGTTAACATGAGACCGTTACGTTCAACAAAGGTATGGCATGCAGGTCGTTGCGAGATGACGCGCACGGGCTAACAGCAGCCAGCCAGTCCACTGTCTGTGTGAGTCAAAAAAACAGGTCAGCTACGTTTGTTTACATGAATAGAAAACTTTCAGTTAAATCGCCAGATATGTTAGTTTATTTTGCTTGTCATTAAACACGAATTAAGAGAACATACAATTTCGCTAGGAATTTTTGACTTAATATGAAAATACCGGATTGAGGGCAGAGACTTGGCATCTCCTTTAGATTTGGCTGAACAAATGCGTTTCAGGCAGCATAATTACCGGTGAAATGGAAAAGAATGATGCTGGCTAACTCGACGTTTAATGCAATATTATCCGACACTTCGGAGAGAAATTATTTAACCAGGATAAAAGGAAACATACAACTTTTGGCCAATAGATGGCGTACGTGTATAAGAGGGCAGTATAGCTTAATGGTTCAGACAGTGGATTAAGACATGCAAGGTCCGCAGTTCCATCCCCGGTGCGGCCACAATAAAGTTGAATAGTTTCTTTACGCCAATGGTTTTATTTTGAGTGCATATTTATAACCGAATGACTTCTCAAGCGTAAATTGTGCCTCCCGCTGTAAAATCTATTGAAATTTATTCATCTCTGCTCTCCATACAGGACTGGAGCATATTATTACAATGTGCAAGCAAGAAGTAATTTTTGTTTCATTCTACATTGTCTGATGTGGCAGAAACGTCACACATGTTCATTTTTGGAGTGTAATCTCATCCATATACCAAGAAAGGCTCAATGGCATAGCGCCACCATCTGGCAACAGGAAGTGGCTTTAATTTTACTTGACATCTTCCAATTTGGCTGAAAATGTACAAATATGTTAATTATTGGAGTGTAATCAAATCCATAAACCATACACGGCTCAATATTATAGCGCCACCATCTGGCAACAGGAAGTGGCTTTAATTTTACTGAACGTCTTCCAATTTGGCTGAAAATGTACAAATATGTTCATTTTTGGAGTGAAATCAAATCCATAAACCATACACAGCTCAATATTATAGCGCCACCATCTGGCAATAGGAAGTGAGGCTTATATCATTGATGCATTCCAATAGCAGCAGCAACATCTTCATTGATCAAAGGGGAATTCCTGTGCACACTATTCGTTGTCCAGGAAGGTGATTATTTCCAAAGTGTGTACATATACTGAAACATGTCATTGGCACAACTGTGCCACCAAGGCGGTTGCGCCCATGGTGCTTGGGCCCGTTCATTGCTGCTTGCAGCTATATTTAGGGCCCAAGCACCGTAGGGTGCGAAGGACCCTATTGTTATTGGAAGGATTATTATTATTATTATTATTATTATTATTATTATTATTCTTTCTCTTCCGTCAAATGGGCATTTTTGAGGGCCTTGCCATGGCTAAAAAGTCTTGAAATTTTGCAGACACATCAGAAGTGGTGGCCGTCAGGATCTATCAGATGCTCAGACCTGGGTGTGGCCGAGGGACTCCACAGTGCCCCCTATTGCGCTGACCCCCCCCCCCCCCATTGCATTGTTGTCTATTGTGGGCAGGCACTTTGAACTACATGAAACTAATTTGGTAACCATGTGTGGCTCCTCAATTCAAACACATTTCTCATTCGCATTGATGCAAATATGTGAACAGGAAGTGAGCTATTTTGGATTTTGTGTGTTTCACACGTACTACACTTTTACGTACTCCTCCTAGGGGGTTCATCGCATTCACACCAACTGTGGTCAGAATGGTCTCAGGATATTCATGATGCTAAATTGCCAGGATATTTTTGATAGCTCAAACGGGATGGTCATGGCGAGGCGTGCAATTTTTATGTCACGCCGCGCCAACAGGAAGTGGTCATAATTTCATGGTCTACATCGTCTGATCTGGCTGATATTTTAGAAATATGTTTAGTGTTGGAGTATAATCACATCCATATCCCAAGAACGGGTCAATGTTATAGCGCCACCATCTGGCAACAGGAAGTGAGGTTTTTATCATATTTGTATGCCTTCCTGCTAGGGCATTCATCACATTCACACGGAATGTGGTCAGCATGATCTTAGGATAGTCATGACCATAAGCTGTGAAGGGATTTTTGATATCTCAAACGGTATGGAAATGGCGAGTCGTACAGTACACATATTTCGTGCAAAAAAATGACTTTTTTTTCGACATCGTCCGATCTGGCTGATATTTTACAAATATGTTCACTGTTGGAGTACAATATGAAATATATACATATCAATCGGGGCGTGGCTAGACAGCGCCCCCTATAATTATTATTCTCTTTTTTTTCAATGTATTTTGCATTTTTGAGGTGCTTGCCATGGATGGAAACTCACGGAATTTTGCACACACATGAGAAGTGTTGGCTGTCAGGATGTATCAGATGCTCAGACCTGGGCGTTGCCGCGGGACTCCACAGCGCCCCCTAATGCTTTGTCTTCTATTGTGGACAGGCACTTTGAGCTACCTTCACCTAATTTGGTATGCATGTGGGGCTCCTCTGGACAAACACATTTCTCTTTCGCATCGAATCAAATATGTGAACAGGAAGTCAGCCATTTTGAATTTTGTGCATTTTACACGTACTACACTTTTAAGTACTCCTCCTAGGGGGTTCATTGCATTCACACGAAATGTGGTCAAAGTGGTCTCAGGATAGTCATGATACTAATTCCAAAGGATATTTTTGATATCTCAAACGGTATGGTCATGGCGAGGCGTACAATTTTCATGTCACGCCGCGCCAACAGGAAGTAGCCATAAATTCATGCTCTACATTGTCTGATCTGGCTGATATTTTACAAATATGTTCACTGTTAGAGTGTAATCACATCCAAATACCAAGAAGAAATCAATGTTATAGCGCCACCATCTGGCAACGGAAGTGAGGTTTTTATCATGTTTGTATGCGTTCCTGCTAGGGTATTCATCACATTCACACCAAATGTAGTCATCATGATCTTAGAATAGTCCTGACCCTAAATGACGAAAGGATTTTTGATATCTCAAACGGTTTGGCAATGGCGAGGCGTATAATACACACGTTACGCCCAAAAACAGGAAGTGGGCTTAAATCCGTTCTACATCATCTGATCGGGCTGATATTTTACAAATATATTCACTTTTGGAGTGCAATCACATCCATATCCACATTCATCTGGGCGTG
The DNA here is from genome assembly GCF_963514075.1 of Conger conger. Classification (NCBI taxonomy): domain Eukaryota; kingdom Metazoa; phylum Chordata; class Actinopteri; order Anguilliformes; family Congridae; genus Conger; species Conger conger. The sequence continues at coordinate 33,195,991 of NC_083764.1, forward strand.
GCTACACAGCGCCCCCTATGGCTTTTTTCTAATATTGTGGACATATACTTTCACATAAATGCACCACGTCTGGTAGACATAAGGGTCTCCTCAAGACACACACATTTCTCATTTGCATCCCTTAACTTTTCCCAACAGGAAGTGAGCTATTTTGGATTTTGTGTGTTTTTAAGTGTTTTTTCACGTACCAAAGTTTGAAATACTCTTCCTAGGGGGTTCATCACATTCACACAAAATGTGGTCAGCCTGATATTATAGCCCTGACACACAACTATGAACTGATTTTTAATATCTTGGAATGGTATGGCTATGGTCAGCCTTAAAATTAACTTGTAATGCTGCCCAAACAGTTCATGTTTTAATACAATTATGTATTAAATAATTTCAAAAAGGTATTAAACTCTACATTGCCTGATTTTGAGGCTACAACTTTTCACATATGTTCATTGTTGGAGTGTCATCACATCCATTAAGCAATAATAGTTCACTATTTTCGCTGGAGACTCATTATATCCAGTCTTAAAACTTCAACGCAAGTCGCAAATGACTCTCCCATTTCTAATACGCGACTGCCATCTACTGGCAAAAGTTGGTATTGTATATATCTTGCAATGACGTTCAATGTTATTTGGTTTATAAAAAACCGTGTTGTAGCATTTTAAGGACTCAATACAAAACAGCTGTTCGGAAAGTTGGCTTGAAAACCAAGAAGCGTTATTAAAGAATTCGAGCCGTTTCTATTTGACTTCATTCGATTGAAGTGAATGCCGTAACCCAATTAAATGTAATTCGCGTCGGAATACACACAATCGCCTACACTGTGAACGTGAAATAAAAATATATAGAGGTTTAAATCGATCCTATATTGGGACATTTGTTATGATGGCTGGTGCAACGGGCATTTTCGGTACCGTTGACCATAATCGAATGCTAGCATTTATATCATTACACTGACCAAGTCCTGTTAAAAAGCACATTTTTGGTTCCTTTGTGGAAACAGTGAAGTTGTCTACATAATCTATTCTACTCACAGACTAACTGCGTCGCTGTAACTTCCCCCCATTTCTGATACGGGGATTCCATTTATTTGCTGAAAGTGGTACTTTTTTTTTTTCTTCCTTCAAGTGATTTTTCAACGATAGGTTTTTGTTTTTTTCTAGCAGCAGTAGGCATAACGATGTATGATTTACAGCTGCAGCCTACGTGACAAAATGTATTGACAACACCCAGCCCGACGTTTCTTTGCATCTATTTTCATTATATGAATAGAATATCTGAAATAAATATTAAAGACATTTAATGACTGTCTTTAACTGGCAGGAGAGTAGCATATATTTAAAAGAGTCAAAAGTCAAAAAGAAACGTTAACGTTTGAGATGGCTCTGGTCGAACTCTGTGTTAACATGAGACCGTTATGTTCAAAAAAGGTATGGCATGCAGGTCGTTGGCTAACAGCAGCCAGCCTGTCCACTGTCTGTGTGAGTCAAAAAACAGGTCAGCTACGTTTGTTTACATGAATAGAAAACTTTCAGTTAAATCGCCAGATATGTTAGTTTATTTTGCTTGTCATTAAACACGAATTAAGAGAACATACAATTTCGCTAGGAATTTTTGACTTAATATGAAAATACCGGATTGAGGGCAGAGACTTGGCATCTCCTTTAGATTTGGCTGAACAAATGCGTTTCAGGCAGCATAATTACCGGTGAAATGGAAAAGAATGATGCTGGCTAACTCGACGTTTAATGCAATATTATCCGACACTTAGGAGAGAAATTATTTAACCAAGATAAAAGGAAACATACAACTTTTGGCCAATAGATGGCGTACGTGTATAAGAGGGCAGTATAGCTTAATGGTTCAGACAGTGGATTAAGACATGCAAGGTCCTCGGTTCCATCCCTGGTGCGGCCACAATAAAGTTGAATAGTTTCTTTACGCCAATGGTTTTATTTTGAGTGCATATTTATAACCGAATGACTTCTCAAGCGTAAATTGTGCCTCCCGCTGTAAAATCTATTGAAATTAATTCATCTCTGCTCTCCATACAGGACTGGTGCATATTATTACAATGTGCAAGCAAGAAGTAATTTTTGTTTCATTCTACATTGTCTGATGTGGCAGAAACTTCACACATGTTCATTTTTGGAGTGTAATCTCATCCATTTTCCAATAAAGGCTCAATGGCAAAGCGCCACCCGCTGGCAACAGGAAGTGAGCCTTATATTGCATTCTTAAGCATTATTTTTCAATGGGTTCATGACATTCACGGTAAATGTGGTCAGCATGATGCTAGGATGGTCCTGACAAAACAGATTTTTGATTTACTGGGATGATATAGCTATGGTCAGGCACATAAAAAACACATCATGCCAGACAAACAGGAAGTGGTCATACTTAAATTCTCCAATGTCTGATGTGACTGCAACTTTACACAGATGCTCAGTGTTGGAGTGGAATCAAATCCATATTCCAAAAACGACTCAATGTTAAAGCAGCATCATCTGGAAACAGGAATTGACCTTAATTTCGCTCAACGTCTTCCGATGTGGCTGAAAATGTACAAATATGTTTATTTCTGGAGTGTAATCAAATTCAAAAACCATACATGGCTCAATAATATAGCGCCACCATCTGGCAATAGGAAGTGAGGCTTTTATCATTGATGCGTTCCAATAGCAGCGCCAACATCTTCATTGATAAAAAGGGAATTCCTGTGCACACTATACGTTGTCCAGGAAGGTGATTATTTCCAAAGTGTGTACATGTTGTGAAACATGTCATTGGCAGAACTATGCCACCAAGGCGGTTGCCCCCATGGTGCTTGGGCCCGTTCATTGCTGCTTGCAGCTATATTTATTATTATTATTCTTTTTTTTTCAATGTTTTGTGCATTTTTGAGGTGCTTGCCATGAATGAAAACTCACAGAATTTTGCAGACACATCAGAAGTGGTGGCTGTCAGGATCTCTCAGATGCTCAGACCTGGGCGTCGCTGAGGGACTCCACAGCGCCCCCTATTGCATTGTCTTCTATTGTGGGCAGGCACTTTGAGCTACCTGCACCTCATTTAGCATGCATATAGCACTCCTCAGGCCAAACACATTTCTCATTCGGATCTAATCAAATATCCAAACAGGAAGTCAGCCATTTTGGATTTTGTGCGTTTTACACGTACTACACTTTTAAGTACTCCTCCTAGGGGGTTCATCGCATTCACACCAACTGTGGTCAGAATGGTCTCAGGATAGTCATGATGCTAAATTGCCAGGATATTTTTGATACCTCAAACGGGACAGTCACGGGGAGGATTACAATTTTTATGTCACGCCACGCCAACAGGAAGTGGCCAAAATTTCATGGTCTACATTGTCTGATCTGGCTGATATTTTAGAAATTTGTTTATTGTTGGAGTGTAATCACATCCATATCCCAAGAACAGGTCAGTGTTATAGCGCCACCATCTGGCAATAGGAAGTGAGGTCTTTAACATATTTGTATGCCTTCCTGCTAGGGCATTCAGCACATTCACACCAAATGCGGTCAGCATGATCGTAAGATAGTCCTTACGCTAAGGTGTGAAGGGATTTTTGATATCTCAAACGGTATGGAAATGGCGAGTCGTACAGTACACATATTGCGTGCAAAAAAATGACTTTTTTTTCGACATCGTCCGATCTGGCTGATATTTTACAAATATGTTCATTGTAGCAGTACAATATCAGATATATACATATCAATCGGGGCGTGGCTAGACAGCGCCCCCTATAATTATTATTCTCTTTTTTTCAATGTATTTTGCATTTTTGAGGTGCTTGCCATTGATGGAAACTCACAGAATTTTGCACACACATGAGAAGTGTTGGCTGTCAGGATGTATCAGATGCTCAGACCTGGGCGTGGCCAAGGGACTCCACAGCGCCCCCTAATGCTTTGTCTTCTATTGTGGACAGGCACTTTGAGCTACCTTCACCTAATTTGGTATGCATGTGGGACTCCTCTGGACAAACACATTTCTCATTCGCATCGAATCAAATATGTAAACAGGAAGTCAGCCATTTTGAATTTTGTGCATTTTACACGTACTACACTTTTAAGTACTCCTCCTAGGGGGTTCATTGCATTCACACGAAATATGGTGAAATTGGTCTCAGGATAGTCATGATACTAATTCCAAAGGATATTTTTGATATCTCAAACGGTATGGTCATGGCGAGGCGTACAATTTTCATGTCACGCCGCGCCAACAGGAAGTTGCCATAAATTCATGGTCTACATTGTCTGATCTGGCTGATATTTTACAAATATGTTCACTTTTAGAGTGTAATCACATCCAAATACCAAGAAGAAATCAATGTTATAGCGCCACCATCTGGCAACGGATGTGAGGTTTTTATCATGTTTGTATGCGTTCCTGCTCAGGTATTCATCACATTCACACCAAATGTAGTCATCATGATCTTAGAATAGTCCTGACCCTAAATGACGAAAGGATTTTTGATATCTCAAACGGTTTGGCAATGGCGAGGCGTATAATACACACGTTACGCCCAAAAACAGGAAGTGGGCTTAATTCCGTTCTACATCATCTGATCAGGCTGATATTTTACAAATATATTCACTTTTGGAGTGCAATCACATCCATATCCACATTCATCTGGGCGTGGCTACACAGCGCCCCCTATGGCTTTTTTCTAATATTGTGGACATATACTTTCACGTAAATGCACCACGTCTGGTAGGCATAAGGGTCTCCTCAAGACACACACATTTCTCATTTGCATCCCTTAACTTTTCCCAACAGGAAGTGAGCTATTTTGGATTTTGTGTGTTTTTAAGTGTTTTTTCACGTACCAAACTTTGAAATACTCTTCCTAGGAGGTTCATCACATTCACACAAAATGTGGTCAGCATGATATTATAGCCCTGACACACAACTATGAACTGATTTTTAATATCTTGGAATGGTATGGCTATGGTCAGCCTTAAAATTAACTTGTAATGCTGCCCAAATAGGAAAATTATATATTAAATAATTTCAAAAAGGTATTAAATTCTACATTGCCTGATTTTGAGGCTACATCTTTTCACATATGTTCATTGTTGGAGTGTCATCACATCCATTAAGCAATAATAGTTTACTATTTTCGCTGGAGACTCATTATCTCCAGTCTTAAAACTTCAACTCAAGTCGCAACTGACTCTCCCATTTCTAATACGCGACTGCCATCTAGTGGCAAAGGTTAGTATTCTTTCTAATTTTCGGTATTGTTTCTCTTTTTCTTGGATAAAGTGATTTCTCAACGACAAGTTTTGTTTCTTTTTGCGAGCCAGTAACCATAACGATGTATAAGTAACAGCGGCAGCCTACATGACAAAATGTACTGAAAACACCCAGCCCACAGCAACGTTTTTTCTCATCTATCTTAATTAACTCGATTGAATAACTAAAATAAAAAACAGGCTTTTACTGGCAGGAAAGTATCATATATTTAAAAGATTAACACATATAATGCATATATTGCTTTGACGTTCAATGTTATTTGTATTTTTAAAAAACCGTATTGTTGCATTTTAAGGACTCAATACAAAACAGCTGTTCGGAAAGTTGGCTTGAAAACCAAGAAGCCTTATTAAGGAATTCGAGCCGTTTCTATTTGACTTCATTCGATTGAAGTGAATGCCGTAACCCAATTAAATGTAATTCGCGTCGGAATACACATAATAGCCTACACTGTCAACGTGAAATAAAAATATATAGAGGTTTAAATCGATCCTGTATTGGGACATTTGTTATGATGGCTGGTGCAACGGGCATTTTCGGTACTGTTGACCATAATCGAATGCTAGCATTTATATCATTACACTGACCAAGTCCTGTTAAAAAGCACATCACCTTTGTGGAAACAGTGAAGTTGTCTACACAATCTATTCTACTCACAGACTAACTGCGTCGCTGTAACTTCCCCCCATTTCTGATACGGGGATTCCATTTATTGGCAGAAAGTGGAACTTTTATATTTTTCTTCCTTCAAGTGATTTTTCAACGATAGGTTTTTTTTTTTTTTCTAGCGAGCCAGTAGGCATAACGATGTATGATTTACAGCTGCAGCCTACGTGACAAAATGTATTGACAACACCCAGCCCGACGTTTCTTTGCATCTATTTTCATTTTTGAATAGAATATCTGAAATAAATATTAAAGACATTTAATGACTGTCTTTAACTGGCAGGAGAGTAGCATATATTTAAAAGAGTCAAAAGTCAAAAAGAAACGTTAACGTTTGAGATGGCTCTGGTCGAACTCTGTGTTAACATGAGACCGTTATGTTCAACAAAGGTATGGCATGCAGGTCGTTGCGAGATGACGCGCATTGGCTAACAGCAGCCAGCCTGTCCACTGTCTGTGTGAGTCAAAAAAACTGGTCAGCTACGTTTGTTTACATGAATAGAAAACTTTCAGTTAAATCGCCAGATATGTTAGTTTATTTTGCTTGTCATTAAACACGAATTAAGAGAACATACAATTTCACTAGGAATTTTTGACTTAATATGAAAATACCGGATTGAGGGCAGAGACTTGGCATCTCCTTTAGATTTGACTGAACAAATGCGTTTCAGGCAGCATAATTACCGGTGAAATGGAAAAGAATGATGCTGGCTAACTAGACATTTAATGCAATATTATCCGACACTTAGGAGAGAAATTATTTAACCAAGATAAAAGGAAACATACAACTTTTGGCCAATAGATGGCGTACGTGTATAAGAGGGCAGTATAGCTTAATGGTTCAGACAGTGGATTAAGACATGCAAGGTCCGCAGTTCCATCCCCGGTGCGGCCACAATAAAGTAGAATAGTTTCTTTACGCCAATGGTTTTATTTTGAGTGCATATTTATAACCGAATGACTTCTCAAGCGTAAATTGTGCCTCCCGCTGTAAAATCTATTGAAATTAATTCATCTCTGCTCTCAATACAGGACTGGAGCATATTATTACAATGTGCAAGCAAGAAGTAATTTTTGTTTCATTCTACATTGTCTGATGTGGCAGAAACTTCACACATGTTCATTTTTGGAGTGTAATCTCATCCATATACCAAGAAAGGCTCAATGGCATAGCACCACCATCTGGGAACAGGAAGTGGCTTTAATTTTACTTGACATCTTCCAATTTGGCTGAAAATGTACAAATATGTTAATTATTGGAGTGTAATCAAATCCATAAACCATACACGGCTCAATATTATACCGCCACCATCTGGCAACAGGAAGTGGCTTAAATTTTACTTGACATCTTCCAATTTGGCTGAAAATGTACAAATATGTTCATTATTGGAGTGTAATCAAATCCATGAACCATACCTGACAAAACAGATTTTTGATTTACTGGGATGATATAGCAATGGTCAGGCACATAAAAAACCCATCATGCCAGAAAAACAGGAAGTGGTCATACTTAAATTCTTCAATGTCTGATGTGACTGCAACTTTACAAAGATGCTCAGTGTTTGAGTCTAATCAAATCCATATTCCAAAAATGACTCAATGTTATAGCAGCATCATCTGGAAACAGGAATTAAACTTAATTTCGCTCAACATCTTCCGATGTGGCTGAAAACGTACAAATATGTTTATTTCAGGAATGTAATCAAATTCAAAAACCATACATGGCTCAATATTATAGCGCCACCATCTGGCAATAGGAAGTGAGGCTTATATCATTGATGCATTCCAATAGCAGCAGCAACATCTTCATTGATCAAAGGGGAATTCCTGTGCACACTATACGTTGTCCAGGAAGGTGATTATTTCCAAAGTGTGTACATATTGTGAAACATGTCATTGGCACAACTATGCCACCAAGGCGGTTGCGCCCATGGTGCTTGGGCCCGTTCATTGCTGCTTGCAGCTATATTTATTATTATTATTCTTTTTCTTCAGGCAAATGGGCTTTTTTGAGAGCCTTGCCATGCGTAAAAAGTCTTGACATTTTGCACACACATCAGAAGTGGTTGCTGTCAGGAGCTCTCAGATGCTCAGACCTGGGCGTGGCCGAGGGACTCCACAGCGCCCCCTATCGCATTGTCTTCTATTGTGGACAGGCACTTTGAGCTACCTTCACCTAATTTGGTGGCCATATAGCGCTCCTCGGTCCAAACACATTTCTTATTCGGATCTAATCAAATATCCAAACAGGAAGTCAGCCATTTTGGATTTTCTGCGTTTTACACGTACTACACTTTTAAGTACTCCTCCTAGGGGGTTCATCGCATTCACACCAACTGTGGTCAGAATGGTCTCAGGATATTCATGATGCTAAATTGCCAGGATATTTTTGATAGCTCAAACGGGACGGTCATGGGGAGGAGTACAATTTTTATGTCACGCCGCGCCAACAGGAAGTGGCCATAATTTCATGGTCTACATTGTCTGATCTGGCTGATATTTTAGAAATTTGTTTATTGTTGGAGTGTAATCACATCCATATCCCAAGAACGGGTCAATGTTATAGCGCCACCATCTGGCAATAGGAAGTGAGGTCTTTAACATATTTGTATGCATTCCTGCTAGGGCATTCAGCACATTCACACCAAATGCGGTCAGCATGATCTTAAGATAGTCCTTACACTAAATTGTGAAGGGATTTTTGATATCTCAAACGGTATAAAAATGGCGAGTCGTACAGTACACATATTGCGTGCAAAAAAATGACTTTTTTTTCGACATCGTCCGATCTGGCTGATATTTTACAAATATGTTCACTGTAGCAGTACAATATCAGATATATACATATCAATCGGGGCGTGGCTAGACAGCGCCCCCTATAATTATTATTCTCTTTTTTTTCAATGTATTTTGCATTTTTGAGGTGCTTGCCATGGATGGAAACTCACAGAATTTTGCAAACACATGAGAAGTGTTGGCTGTCAGGATGTATCAGATGCTCAGACCTGGGCGTGGCCAAGGGACTCCACAGCGCCCCCTAATGCTTTGTCTTCTATTGTGGACAGGCACTTTGAGCTACCTTCACCTAATTTGGTATGCATGTGGGGCTCCTCTGTACAAACACATTTCTCATTCGCTTCGAATCAAATATGTAAACAGGAAGTCAGCCATTTTGAATTTTGTGCATTTTACACGTACTACACTTTTAAGTACTCCTCCTAGGGGGTTCATTGTATTCACACGAAATGTGGTCAAACTGGTCTCAGGATAGTCATGATACTAATTCCAAAGGATATTTTTGATATCTCAAACGGTATGGTCATGGCGAGGCGTACAATTTTCATGTCACGCCGCGCCAACAGGAAGTTGCCATAAATTCATGGTCTACATTGTCTGATCTGGCTGATATTTTACAAATATGTTCACTGTTAGAGTGTAATCACATCCAAATACCAACAAGAAATCAATGTTATAGCGCCACCATCTGGCAACGGACGTGAGGTTTTTATCATGTTTGTATGCGTTCCTGCTAAGATATTCATCACATTCACACCAAATGTAGTCATCATGATCTTAGAATAGTCCTGACCGTAAATGACGAAAGGATTTTTGATATCTCAAACGGTTTGGCAATGGCGAGGCGTATAATACACACGTTACGCGCAAAAACAGGAAGTGGGCTTAATTCCGTTCTACATCATCTGATCGGGCTGATATTTTACAAATATATTCACTTTTGGAGTGCAATCACATCCATATCCACATTCATCTGGGCGTGGCTACACAGCGCCCCCTATGGCTTTTTTCTAATATTGTGGACATATACTTTCACGTAAATGCACCACGTCTGGTAGGCATAAGGGTCTCCTCAAGACACACACATTTCTCATTTGCATCCCTTAACTTTTCCCAACAGGAAGTGAGCAATTTTGGATTTTGTGTGTTTTTAAGTGTTTTTTCACGTACCAAACTTTGAAATACTTTTCCTACGGGGTTCATCACATTCACACAAAATGTGGTCAGCATGATATTATAGCCCTGACACACAACTATGAACTGATATTTAATATCTTGGAATGGTATGGCTATGGTCAGCCTTAAAATTAACTTGTAATGCTGCCCAAATAGGAAAATTATATATTAAATAATTTCGAAAAGGTATTAAATTCTACATTGCCTGATTTTGAGGCTACATCTTTTCACATATGTTCATTGTTGGAGTGTCATCACATCCATTAAGCAATAATAGTTTACTATTTTCGCTGGAGACTCATTATCTCCAGTCTTAAAACTTCAACTCAAGTCGCAACTGACTCTCTCATTTCTTATACGCGACTGCCATCTAGTGGCAAAGGTTAGTATTCTTTCTAATTTTCGGTATTGTTTCTCTTTTTCTTGGATAAAGTGATTTCTCAACGACAAGTTTTGTTTCTTTTTGCGAGCCAGTAACCATAACGATGTATGAGTAACAGCGGCAGCCTACATGACAAAATGTACTGAAAACACCCAGCCCACAGCAACGTTTTTTCTCATCTATCTTAATTAACTCGATTGAATAACTAAAATAAAAAACAGGCTTTTACTGGCAGGAAAGTATCATATATTTAAAAGATTAACACATATAATGCATATATTGCTTTGACGTTCAATGTTATTTGGATTTTAAAAAAACCGTATTGTAGCATTTTAAGGACTCAATACAAAACAGCTGTTCGGAAAGTTGGCTTGAAAACCAAGAAGCCTTATTAAGGAATTCGAGCCGTTTCTATTTGACTTCATTCGATTGAAGTGAATGCCGTAACCCAATTAAATGTAATTCGCGTCGGAATACACATAACAGCCTACACTGTCAACGTGAAATAAAAATATATAGAGGTTTAAATCGATCCTGTATTGGGACATTTGTTATGATGGCTGGTGCAACGGGCATTTTCGGTACCGTTGACCATAATCGAATGCTAGCATTTATATCATTACACTGACCAAGTCCTGTTAAAAAGCACATTTTTGGTTCCTTTGTGGAAACAGTGAAGTTGTCTACACAATCTGTTCTACTCACAGACTAACTGCGTCGCTGTAACTTCCCCCCATTTCTGATACGGCGATTCAATTTATTGGCAGAAAGTGGTACTTTCATTTTTTTCTTCCTTCAAGTGATTTTTCAACGATAGGTTTTTGTTTTTTTCTAGCGAGCCAGTAGGCATAACGATGTATGATTTACAGCTGCAGCCTACGTGACAAAATGTATTGACAACACCCAGCCCGACGTTTCTTTGCATCTATTTTCATTACATGAATTGAATAACTAAAATAAATATTAAAGACATTTAAAGACTTAAAGACAGGCTTTAACTGGCAGGAGAGTATCATATTTTTAAAAGATTAACACATGAAGTCAAAAAGAAACTTTAGCGTCTGAGGTGGCTCTGCTCGAACGCTGTGTTAACATGAGACCGTTTTGTTCAACAAAGGTATCACATGCAGGTCGTTGCGAGATGACACGCACGGGCTAACAGCAGCCAGCCAGTCCACTGTCTGTGTGAGTCAAAAAACAGGTCAGCTACGTTGGTTTACATGAATAGAAAACTTTCAGTTAAATCGCCAGCTATGTTTGTTTATTAGGCTTGTCATTAAACATGAATTAAGAGAACATACAATTTCGCTAGGAATGGTAAATTAATATGAAAATACTGTATTGAGGGCAGAGAGTTGGCATCTCTTTTAGATTTGGCTGAACAAATGCGTTTCAGGCAGCATAATTACCAGTGAAATGGAAAAGAATGATGCTGGTTAACTAGACGTTTCGTGCAATATTATCCGACACTTCGTAGAGAAATTATTAAACCAAGATAAAAGGAGACATTTGGCCAATAGATGGCACCCGTGTATAAGCGGGCAGTATAGCGTAATGGTTAGGGCGGTGGATTAAGGCACGCAAATTCAGCCGTTCGATCCCCGCTGCAGCCACAATGAATTTGAATAGTTTCTTGAAGCCAATTGTTTTCATTTTGAGTGCATGTTTATGGCCTAATGACTTTTCAAGCATAAATTGTGCCTCCCCGTGTAAAAACTATGGAAATTAATTAATCTCTGCTCTCCATACAGGACTGTAGCATGTTATCACAATGTGCAAGCAAGACGTTATTTTTATTTCATTCTACATTGTCTGATGTGGCTGAAACTTCACACGTTCATTTTTGGAGTGTAATCTCATCCATTTTCCAATAAAGGCTAAATGGCAAAGCGCCACCCGCTGGCAACAGGAAGTGAGCCTTATATTGCATTCTTAAGCATTATTTTTCAATGGGTTCATGACATTCACGGTAAATGTGGTCAGCATGATGCTAGGATGGTCCTGACAAAACAGATTTTTGATTTACTGGGATGATATAGCTATGGTCAGGCACATAAAAAACACATCATGCCAGACAAACAGGAAGTGGTCATACTTAAATTCTCCAATGTCTGATGTGACTGCAACTTTACACAGATGCTCAGTGTTGGAGTGTAATCAAATCCATATTCCAAAAACGACTCAATGTTATAGCAGCATCATCTGGAAACAGGAATTGACCTTAATTTCGCTGAACATCTTCCGATGTGGCTGAAAATGTACAAATATGTTTATTTCTGGAGTGTAATCAAATTCAAAAAACATACACGGATCAATAATATAGCGCCACCATCTGGCAACAGGAAGTGAGGCTTATATCATTGATGCATTCCAATAGCAGCGCCAACATCTTCATTGATCAAAGGGAAATTCCTGTGCACACTATACGTTGTCCAGGAAGGTGATTATTTCCAAAGTGTGTACATGTTGTGAAACATGTCATTGGCAGAACTATGCCACCAAGGCGGTTGCCCCCATGGGGCTTGGGCCCGTTCATTGCTGCTTGCAGCTATATTTAGGGCCCAAGCACCGTAGGGTGCGAAGGACCCTATTGTTATTGTAAAGATTATTATTATTATTATTATTATTATTATTAGGGCCCAAGCACCGTAGGGTGCGAAGGACCCTATTGTTATTGTAAAGATTATTATTATTATTATTATTATTATTCTTTTTTCTATATGCAAATGGGCCTTTTTGAGGTGCTTGCCATGCATAAAAAGTCTCAGAATTTTGCACACACATCAGAAATGAGGACCTTCAGGATCTATTAGATGCTCAGACCTGGGCGTTGCCGAGGGACTCCACAGCGCCCCCTATCGCATTGTCATCTATTGTGGGCAGGCACTTTGAGCTACCTTCACCAAATTTTATATGCATATAGCACTCCTCGGACCAAACACATTTCTCATTCGCATCTAATCAAATATACAAACAGGAAGTCAGCTATTTTGGATTTTGTGCGTTTTACATGTACTGCACTTTTAAGTACTCCTCCTAGGGGGTTCATCACATTCACACCACCTGTGGTCAGAATGGTCTCAGGATATTCATGATGCTAAATTGACAGGATATTTTTGATAGCTCAAACGGGACGGTCCTAGGGAGGCGTAGAATTTTTATGTCACGCCGCGCCAACAGGAAGTGGCCGTAATTTCATGGTCTGCATTGTCTGATCTGGCTGATATTTTAGAAATACGTTTATTGTTGGAGTATAATCACATCCATATCCAAAGAACGGGTCAATGTTATAGCGCCACCATCTGGCAACAGGAAGTGAGGTCTTTATCATATTTCTATGCCTTCCTGCTAGGGCATTCATCACATTCACACGAAATGTAGTCAGCATGATCTTAGGATACTCATGACCATAAGCTGTGAAGGGATTTTTGATATCTCAAACGGTATGGAAATGGCGAGTCGTACAGTACACATATTGCGTGCAAAAAAAAGACTTTTTTTTCGACATCGTCCGATCTGGCTGATATTTTCCAAATATGTTCACTGTTGGAGTACAATATGAAATATATACATATCAATCGGGGCGTGGCTAGACAGCGCCCCCTATAATTATTATTCTCTTTTTTTTCAATGTATTTTGCATTTTTGAGGTGCTTGCCATGGATGGAAACTCATGGAATTTTGCACACACATGAGAAGTGTTGGCTGTCAGGATGTGTCAGATGCACAGACCTGGGCGTGGCCGAGGGACTCCACAGCGCCCCCTAATGCTTTGTCTTCTATTGTGGACAGGCACTTTGAGCTACCTTCACCTAATTTGGTAGGCATGTGGGACTCCTCTGGACAACCACATTTCTCATTCGTATCGAATCAAATATGTGAACAGGAAGTCAGCCATTTTGAATTTTGTGCATTTTACATGTACTACACTTTTAAGTACTCCTCCTAGGGGGTTCATTGCATTCACACAAAATGTGGTCAAACTGGTCTCAGGATAGTCATGATACTAATTCCAAAGGATATTTTTGATATCTCAAACGGTATGGTCATGGCGAGGCATACAATTTTCATGTCACGCCGCGCCAACAGGAAGTAGCCATAAATTCATGGTCCACATTGTCTGATCTTGCTGATATTTTACAAATATGTTCACTGTTAGAGTGTAATCACATCCAAATACCAAGAAGAAATCAATGTTATAGCGCCACCATCTGGCAACGGAAGTGAGGTTTTTATCATGTTTGTATGCGTTCCTGCTAGGGTATTGATCACATTCACACCAAATGTAGGCATCATGATCTTAGAATAGTCCTGACCCTAAATGACGAAAGGATTTTTGATATCTCAAACGGTTTGGCAATGGCGAGGCGTATAATACACACGTTACGCCCAAAAACAGGAAGTGGTCTTAATTCCGTTCTACATCATCTGATCGGGCTGATATTTTACAAATATATTCACTTTTGGAGTGCAATCACATCCATATCCACATTCATCTGGGCGTGGCTACACAGCGCCCCCTATGGCTTTTTTCTAATATTGTGGACATATACTTTCACGTAAATGCACCACGTCTGGTAAGCATAAGCGTCTCCTCAAGACACACACATTTCTCATTTGCATCCCTTAACTTTTCCCAACAGGAAGTGAGCTATTTTGGATTTTGTGTGTTTTTAAGTGTTTTTTCACATACTAAACTTTGAAATACTCTTCCTAGGGGGTTCATCACATTCACACAAAATGTGGTCAGCATGATATTATAGCCCTGACACACAACTATGAACTGATTTTTAATATCTTGGAATGGTATGGCTCTGGTCAGCCTTAAAATTAACTTGTAATGCTGCTCAAACAGTTCATGTTTTAATACAATTATGTATTAAATAATTTCAAAAAGGTATTCAATTCTACATTGCCTGATTTTGAGGCTACAACTTTTCACATATGTTCATTGTTGGAGTGTCATCACATCCATTAAGCAATAATAGTTCACTATTTTCGCTGGAGACTCATTATATCCAATAGTAAAACTTCAACGCAAGTCGCAAATGACTCTCCCATTTCTAATACGCGACTGCCATCTACTGGCAAAAGTTGGTATTGCATATCTTGCAATGACGTTCAATGTTATTTGGTTTAAACAAAAACGTGTTGTAGCATTTTAAGGACTCAATACAAAACGGCTGTTCGGAAAGTTAGCTTGAAAACCAAGAAGCCTTATTAAGGAATTCGAGCCGTTTCTATTTGACTTCATTCGGTTGAAGTGAATGCCGTAACCCAATTAAATGTAATTCGCGTCGGAATACACATAATAGCCTACACTGTCAACGTGAAATAAAAATATATAGAGGTTTAAATCGATCCTGTATTGGGACATTTGTTATGATGGCTGGTGCAACGGGAATTTTCGGTACCGTTGACCATAATCGAATGCTAGCATTTATATCATTACACTGACCAAGTCCTGTTAAAAAGCACATTTTTGGTTCCTTTGTGGAAACAGTGAAGTTGTCTACACAATCTGTTCTACTCACAGACTAACTGCGTCGCTGTAACTTCCCCCCATTTCTGATACGGCGATTCAATTTATTGGCAGAAAGTGGTACTTTCATTTTTTTCTTCCTTCAAGTGATTTTTCAACTATAGGTTTTTGTTTTTTTCTAGCGAGCCAGTAGGCATAACGATGTATGATTTACAGCTGCAGCCTACGTGACAAAATGTATTGACAACACCCAGCCCGACGTTTCTTTGCATCTATTTTCATTACATGAATTGAATAACTAAAATAAATATTAAAGACATTTAAAGACTTAAAGACAGGCTTTAACTGGCAGGAGAGTATCATATTTTTAAAAGATTAACACATGAAGTCAAAAAGAAACTTTAGCGTCTGAGGTGGCTCTGCTCGAACGCTGTGTTAACATGAGACCGTTTTGTTCAACAAAGCTATCACATGCAGGTCGTTGCGAGATGACACGCACGGGCTAACAGCAGCCAGCCAGTCCACTGTCTGTGTGAGTCAAAAAACAGGTCAGCTACGTTGGTTTACATGAATAGAAAACTTTCAGTTAAATCGCCAGCTATGTTAGTTTATTAGGCTTGTCATTAAACACGAATTAAGAGAACATACAATTTCGCTAGGAATGGTAAATTAATATGAAAATACTGTATTGAGGGCAGAGAGTTGGCATCTCTTTTAGATTTGGCTGAACAAATGCGTTTCAGGCAGCATAATTACCAGTGAAATGGAAAAGAATGATGCAGGTTAACTAGACGTTTCGTGCAATATTATCCGACACTTCGTAGAGAAATTATTAAACCAAGATAAAAGGAAACATTTGGCCAATAGATGGCACCCGTGTATAAGCGGGCAGTATAGCGTAATGGTTAGGGCGGTGGATTAAGGCACGCAAATTCAGCCGTTCGATCCCCGCTGCAGCCACAATGAATTTGAATAGTTTCTTGAAGCCAATTGTTTTCATTTTGAGTGCATGTTTATGGCCTAATGACTTTTCAAGCATAAATTGTGCCTCCCCGTGTAAAAACTATGGAAATTAATTAATCTCTGCTCTCCATACAGGACTGTAGCATGTTATCACAATGTGCAAGCAAGACGTTATTTTTATTTCATTCTACATTGTCTGATGTGGCTGAAACTTCACACGTTCATTTTTGGAGTGTAATCTCATCCATTTTCCAATAAAGGCTAAATGGCAAAGCGCCACCCGCTGGCAACAGGAAGTGAGCCTTATATTGCATTCTTAAGCATTATTTTTCAATGGGTTCATGACATTCACGGTAAATGTGGTCAGCATGATGCTAGGATGGTCCTGACAAAACAGATTTTTGATTTACTGGGATGATATAGCTATGGTCAGGCACATAAAAAACACATCATTCCAGACAAACAGGAAGTGGTCATACTTAAATTCTCCAATGTCTGATGTGACTGCAACTTTACACAGATGCTCAGTGTTGGAGTGTAATCAAATCCATATTCCAAAAACGACTCAATGTTATAGCAGCATCATCTGGAAACAGGAATTGACCTTAATTTCGCTGAACATCTTCCGATGTGGCTGAAAATGTACAAATATGTTTATTTCTGGAGTGTAATCAAATTAAAAAAACATACACGGATCAATAATATAGCGCCACCATCTGGCAACAGGAAGTGAGGCTTATATCATTGATGCATTCCAATAGCAGCGCCAACATCTTCATTGATCAAAGGGAAAATCCTGTGCACACTATACGTTGTCCAGGAAGGTGATTATTTCCAAAGTGTGTACATGTTGTGAAACATGTCATTGGCAGAACTATGCCACCAAGGCGGTTGCCCCCATGGGGCTTGGGCCCGTTCATTGCTGCTTGCAGCTATATTTAGGGCCCAAGCACCGTAGGGTGCGAAGGACCCTATTGTTATTGTAAAGATTATTATTATTATTATTATTATTATTCTTTTTTCTATATGCAAATGGGCCTTTTTGAGGTGCTTGCCATGCATAAAAAGTCTGGGAATTTTGCACACACATCAGAAATGAGGACCTTCAGGATCGATTAGATGCTCAGACCTGGGCGTGGCCGAGGGACTCCACAGCGCCCCCTATCGCATTGTCATCTATTGTGGGCAGGCCCTTTGAGCTAGCGTCACCAAATTTAGTACACATATAGCACTCCTCGGACCAAACACATTTCTAATTCGCATCTAATCAAATATACAAACAGGAAGTCAGCCATTTTGGATTTTGTGCGTTTTACACGTACTACACTTTTAAGTACTCCTCCTAGGGGGTTCATCACATTCACACCACCTGTGGTCAGAATGGTCTCAGGATATTCATGATGCTAAATTGCCAGGATATTTTTGATAGCTCAAACGGGACGGTCCTGGGGAGGCGTATAATTTTTATGTCACGCCACGCCAACAGGAAGTGGCCGTAATTTCATGGTCTACATCGTCTGATCTGGCTGGTATTTTAGAAATACGTTTACTGTAGGAGTTTAATCACATCCATTTCCCAAGAACGAGTCAATGTTATAGCGCCACCATCTGGCAACAGGAAGTGAGGTCTTTATCATATTTGTATGCCTTCCTGCTAGGGCATTCATCACATTCACACGAAATGTGGTCAGCATGATCTTAGGATAGTTATGACCATAAGCTGTGAAGGGATTTTTGATATCTCAAACGGTATGGAAATGGCGAATCGTACAGTACACATATTGCGTGCAAAAAAATGACTTTTTTTTCGACATCGTCCGATCTGGCTGATATTTTATAAATATGTTCAATGTTGGAGTACAATATGAAATATATACATATCAATCGGGGCGTGGCTAGACAGCGCCCCCTATAATTATTATTCTCTTTTTTTTCAATGTATTTTGCATTTTTGAGGTGCTTGCCATGGATGAAAACTCACGGAATTTTGCACACATATGAGAAGTGTTGGCTCTCAGGATGTGTCAGATGCTCAGACCTGGGCGTGGCCGAGGAACTCCACAGCGCCCCCTAATGCTTTGTCTTCTATTGTGGACAGGCACTTTGAGCTACCTTCACCTAATTTGGTAGGCATGTGGGCCTCCTCTGGACAAACACATTTGTCATTCGCATCGAATCAAATAAGTGAACAGGAAGTCAGCCATTTTGAATTATGTGCATTTTACACGTACTACACTTTTAAGTACTCCTCCTAGGGGGTTCATTACATTCACACGAAATGTGGTGAAAGCGGTCTCAGGATAGTCCTGATAGTAATTCCAAAGGATATTTTTGATATCTCAAACGGTATGGTCATGGCGAGGCGTACAATTTTCATGTCACGCCGCGCCAACAGGAAGTAGCCATAAATTCATGCTCTACATTGTCTGATCTGGCTGATATTTTACAAATATGTTCACTGTTAGAGTGTAATCACATCCATATACCAAGAAAAAATCAATGTTATAGCGCCACCATCTGGCAACGGAAGTGAGGTTTTTATCATGTTTGTATGCGTTCCTGCTAGGGTATTCATCACATTCACACCAAATGAAGTCATCATGATCTTAGAATAGTCCTGACCCTAAATGACAAAAGGATTTTTGATATCTCAAACGGTTCGGCAATGGCGAGGCGTATAATACACACGTTACGCCCAAAAACAGGAAGTGGGCTTAATTCCGTTCTACATCATCTGATCGGGCTGATATTTTACAAATATATTCACTTTTGGAGTGCAATCACATCCATATCCACATTCATCTGGGCGTGGCTACACAGCGCCCCCTATGGCTTTTTTCTAATATTGTGGACATATACTTTCACGTAAATGCACCACGTCTGGTAGGCATAAGGGTCTCCTCAAGACACACACATTTCTCATTTGCATCCCTTAACTTTTCCCAACAGGAAGTGAGCTATTTTGGATTTTGTGTGTTTTTAAGTGTTTTTTCACATACCAAACTTTGAAATACTCTTCCTAGGGGGTTCATCACATTCACACAAAATGTGGTCAGCATGATATTATAGCCCTGACACACAACTATGAACTGATTTTTAATATCTTGGAATGGTATGGCTCTGGTCAGCCTTAAAATTAACTTGTAATGCTGCTCAAACAGTTCATGTTTTAATACAATTATGTATTAAATAATTTCAAAAAGGTATTCAATTCTACATTGCCTGATTTTGAGGCTACAACTTTTCACATATGTTCATTGTTGGAGTGTCATCACATCCATTAAGCAATAATAGTTCACTATTTTCGCTGGAGACTCATTATATCCAGTCTTAAAACTTCAACGCAAGTCGCAAATGACTCTCCCATTTCTAATACGCGACTGCCATCTACTGGCAAAAGTTGGTATTGCATATCTTGCAATGACGTTCAATGTTATTTGGTTAAAAAAAAAACGTGTTGTAGCATTTTAAGGACTCAATACAAAACGGCTGTTCGGAAAGTTAGCTTGAAAACCAAGAAGCCTTATTAAGGAATTCGAGCCGTTTCTATTTGACTTCATTCGGTTGAAGTGAATGCCGTCACCCAATTAAATGTAATTCGCGTCGGAATACACATAATAGCCTACACTGTCAACGTGAAATAAAAATATATAGAGGTTTAAATCGATCCTATATTGGGACATTTGTTATGATGGCTGGTGCAACGGGCATTTTCGGTACCGTTGACCATAATCGAATGCTAGCATTTATATCATTACACTGACCAAGTCCTGTTAAAAAGCACATCACCTTTGTGGAAACAGTGAAGTTGTCTACACAATCTATTCTACTCAGAGACTAACTGCGTCGCTGTAACTTCCCCCCATTTCTGATACGGGGATTCCATTTATTGGCAGAAAGTGGAACTTTTATATTTTTCTTCCTTCAACTGATTTTTCAACGATAGGTTTTTGTTTTTTTTCTAGCGAGCCAGTAGGCATAACGATGTATGATTTACAGCTGCAGCCTACGTGACAAAATGTATTGACAACACCCAGCCCGTCGTTTCTTTGCATCTATTTTCATTTTTGAATAGAGTATCTGAAATAAATATTAAAGACATTTAATGACTGTCTTTAACTGGCAGGAGAGTAGCATATATTTAAAAGAGTCAAAAGTCAAAAAGAAACGTTAACGTTTGAGATGGCTCTGGTCGAACTCTGTGTTAACATGAGACCGTTATGTTCAACAAAGGTATGGCATGCAGGTCGTTGCGAGATGACGCGCATTGGCTAACAGCAGCCAGCCTGTCCACTGTGTGTGTGAGTCAAAAAAACAAGTCAGCTACGTTTGTTTACATGAATAGAAAACTTTCAGTTAAATCGCCAGATATGTTAGTTTATTTTGCTTGTCATTAAACACGAATTAAGAGAACATACAATTTCGCTAGGAATTTTTGACTTAATATGAAAATACCGGATTGAGGGCAGAGTCTTGGCATCTCCTTTAGATTTGGCTGAACAAATGCGTTTCAGGCAGCATAATTACCGGTGAAATGGAAAAGAATGATGCTGGCTAACTAGACGTTTAATGCAATATTATCCGACACTTAGGAGAGAAATTATTTAACCAAGATAAAAGGAAACATACAACTTTTGGCCAATAGATGGCGGACGTGTATAAGAGGGCAGTATAGCTTAATGGTTCAGACAGTGGATTAAGACATGCAAGGTCCGCAGTTCCATCCCCGGTGCGCCCACAATAAAGTTGAATAGTTTCTTTACGCCAATGGTTTTATTTTGAGTGCATATTTATAACCGAATGACTATTCAAGCATAAATTGTGCCTCCCGCTGTAAAATCTATGGAAATTAATTCATCTCTGCTCTCCAGATAGGACTGTAGCATCTTATCACAATGTGCAAGCAAGAAGTTGTTTTTATTTCATTCTGCATTGTCTGATGAGGCTGAAACTTCACACATGTTCATTTTTGGAGTGTAATCTCATCCATATACCAATAAAGGCTCAATGGCATAGCGCCACCATCTGGCAAAAGGAACTGGCCTTAATTTCACTCGACATCTTCCGATGTGGCTGAAAATGTAGAAATATTTTTATTATTGGAGTGTAATTAAATCCATATACCAAAAATTGCTTAATGTTATAGTGCCACCATCTGGCAACAGGAGGTGGCTCTAATTTTACTCGACATCTTCCAATTTGGCTGAAAATGTACAAATATGTTAATTTTTGGAGTGAAATCGAATACATAAACCATAACCCGCTCAATATTAGAGCGCCACCATCTGGAAATAGGAAGTGAGGCTTATATCATTGATGCATTCCAATAGCAGCAGCAACATCTTCATTGATCAAAGGGGAATTCCTGTGCACACTATACGTTGTCCAGGAAGGTGTGTACATATTGTGAAACATGTCATTGGCACAACTATGCCACCAAGGCGGTTGCGCCCATGGTGCTTGGGCCCGTTCATTGCTGCTTGCAGCTATATTTATTATTATTATTCTTTTTTCTATATGCAAATGGGCCTTTTTGAGGTGCTTGCCATGCATAAAAAGTCTGGAAATTTTGCACACACATCAGAAATGAGGACCTTCAGGATCGATTAGATGCTCAGACCTGGGCGTGGCCGAGGGACTCCACAGCGCCCCCTATCGCATTGTCATCTATTGTGGGCAGGCACTTTGAGCTACCTTCACAAAATTTTGTCCGCATATAGCACTCCTCGGACCAAACACATTTCAAATTCGCATCTAATCAAATATACAAACAGGAAGTCAGCCATTTTGGATTTTGTGCGTTTTACACGTACTGCACTTTTAAGTACTCCTCCTAGGGGGTTCATCACATTCACACCACCTGTGGTCAGAATGGTCTTCGGATATTCATGATGCTAAATTGCCAGGATATTTTTAATAGCTCAAACGGCACGGTCATGGGGAGGCGTAGAATTTTTATGTCACGCCGCGCCAACAGGAAGTGGCCGTAATTTCATGGTCTACATTGTCTGATCTGGCTGATATTTTAGAAATATGTTTATTGTTGGAGTATAATCACATCCATATCCCAAGAAAGAGTCAATGTTATAGCGCCACCATCTGGCAACAGGAAGTGAGGTCTTTATCATATTTGTATGCCTTCCTGCTAGGGCATTCATCACATTCACACGAAATGTGGTCAGCATGATCGTAGGATAGTTTTGACCATAAGCTGTGAAGGGATTTTTGATATCTCAAACGGTATGGAAATGGCGAGTCGTAGAGTACACATATTGCGTGCAAAAAAATGACTTTTTTTTCGACATCGTCCGATCTGGCTGATATTTTATAAATATGTTCACTGTTGGAGTACAATATGAAATATATACATATCAATCGGGGCGTGGCTAGACAGCGCCCCCTATAATTATTATTCTCTTTTTTTTCAATGTATTTTGCATTTTTGAGGTGCTTGCCATGGATGAAAACTCACGGAATTTTGCACACACATGAGAAGTGTTGGCTCTCAAGTCCTATCAGATGCTCAGACCTGGGCGTGGCCGAGGGACTCCACAGCGCCCCCTAATGCTTTGTCTTCTATTGTCGACAGGCACTTTGAGCGACCTTCACCTAATTTGGTATGCATGTGGGCCTCCTCTGGGAAAACACATTTCTCATTCGCATCGAATCAAATATGTGAACAGGAAGTCAGCCATTTTGAATTTTGTGCATTTTACACGTACTACACTTTTAAGTACTCCTCCTAGGGGGTTCATTACATTCACACGAAATGTGGTGAAAGCGGTCTCAGGATAGTCATGATACTTATTCCAAAGGATATTTTTGATATCTCAAACGGTATGGTCATGGCGAGGCGTACAATTTTCATGTCACGCCGCGCCAACAGGAAGTAGCCATAAATTCATGGTCTACATTGTCTGATCTGGCTGATATTTTACAAATATGTTCACTGTTAGAGTGTAATCACATCCATATAGCAAGAAGAAATCAATGTTATAGCGCCACCATCTGGCAACGGAAGTGAGGTTTTTATCATGTTTGTATGTGTTCCTGCTAGGGTATTCATCACATTCACACCAAATGTAGTCATCATGATCTTAGAATAGTCCTGACCCTAAATGACGAAAGGATTTTTGATATCTCAAACGGTTTGGCAATGGCGAGGCGTATAATACACACGTTACGCCCAGAAACAGGAAGTGGGCTTAATTCCGTTCTACATCATCTGATCGGGCTGATATTTTACAAATATATTCACTTTTGGAGTGCAATCACATCCATATCCACATTCATCTGGGCGTGGCTACACAGCGCCCCCTATGGCTTTTTTCGAATCTTGTGGACATATACTTTCACGTAAATGCACCACGTCTGGTAGGCATAAGGGTCTCCTCAAGACACACACATTTCTCATTTGCATCCCTTAACTTTTCCCAACAGGAAGTGAGCTATTTTGGATTTTGTGTGTTTTTAAGTGTTTTTTCACGTACCAAACTTTGAAATACTCTTCCTAGGGGGTTCATCACATTCACACAAAATGTGGTCAGCATGATATTATAGCCCTGACACACAACTATGAACTGATTTTTAATATCTTGGAATGGTATGGCTATGGTCAGCCTTAAAATTAACTTGTAATGCTGCCCAAACAGTTCATGTTTTAATACAATTATGTATTAAATAATTTCAAAAAGGTATTAAATTCTACATTGCCTGATTTTGAGGCTACAGCTTTTCACATATGTTCATTGTTGGAGTGTCATCACATCCATTAAGCAATAATAGTTTACTATTTTCGCTGGAGACTCATTATATCCAGTCTTAAAACTTCAACGCAAGTCGCAAATGACTCTCCCATTTCTAATACGCGACTGCCATCTACTGGCAAAAGTTGGTATTGCATATATCTTGCAATGACGTTCAATGTTATTTGGTTTAAAAAAAACCGTGTTGTAGCATTTTAAGGACTCAATACAAAACAGCTGTTCGGAAAGTTAGCTTGAAAACCAAGAAGCCTTATTAAGGAATTCGAGCCGTTTCTATTTGACTTCATTCGGTTGAAGTGAATGCCGTAACCCAATTAAATGTAATTCGCGTCGGAATACACATAATAGCCTACACTGTCAACGTGAAATAAAAATATATAGAAGTTTAAATCGATCCTATATTGGGACATTTGTTATGATGGCTGGTGCAACGGGCATTTTCGGTACCGTTGACCATAATCGAATGCTAGCATTTATATCATTACACTGACCAAGGCCTGTTAAAAAGCACATCACCTTTGTGGAAACAGTGAAGTTGTCTACACAATCTATTCTACTCAGAGACTAACTGCGTCGCTGTAACTTCCCCCCATTTCTGATACGGGGATTCCATTCATTGGCAGAAAGTGGAACTTTTATATTTTTCTTCCTTCAACTGATTTTTCAACGATAGGTTTTTGTTTTTTTTCTAGCGAGCCAGTAGGCATAACGATGTATGATTTACAGCTGCAGCCTACGTGACAAAATGTATTGACAACACCCAGCCCGACGTTTCTTTACATCTATTTTCATTTTTTAATAGAGTATCTGAAATAAATATTAAAGACATTTAATGACTGTCTTTAACTGGCAGGAGAGTAGCATATATTTAAAAGAGTCAAAAGTCAAAAAGAAACGTTAACGTTTGAGATGGCTCTGGTCGAACTCTGTGTTAACATGAGACCGTTATGTTCAACAAAGGTATGGCATGCAGGTCGTTGCGAGATGACGCGCATTGGCTAACAGCAGCCAGCCTGTCCACTGCCTGTGTGAGTCAAAAAAACAAGTCAGCTACGTTTGTTTACATGAATAGAAAACTTTCAGTTAAATCGCCAGATATGTTAGTTTATTTTGCTTGTCATTAAACACGAATTAAGAGAACATACAATTTCGCTAGGAATTTTTGACTTAATATGAAAATACCGGATTGAGGGCAGAGACTTGGCATCTCCTTTAGATTTGGCTGAACAAATGCGTTTCAGGCAGCATAATTACCGGTGAAATGGAAAAGAATGATGCTGGCTAACTAGACGTTTAATGCAATATTATCCGACACTTAGGAGAGAAATTATTTAACCAAGATAAAAGGAAACATACAACTTTTGGCCAATAGATAGCGTACGTGTATAAGAGGGCAGTATAGTTCAATGGTTCAGACAGTGGATTAAGACATGCAAGGTCCGCAGTTCCATCCCCGGTGCGGCCACAATAAAGTTGAATAGTTTCTTTACGCCAATGGTTTCATCTTGAGTGCATATTTATAACCGAATGACTTCTCAAGCGTAAATTGTGCCTCCCGCTGTAAAATCTATTGAAATTAATTCATCTCTGCTCTCCATACAGGACTGGAGCATATTATTACAATGTGCAAGCAAGAAGTAATTTTTGTTTCATTCTACATTGTCTGATGTGGCTGAAACTTCACACATGTTCATTTTTGGAGTGTAATCTCATCCATATACCAAGAAAGGCTCAATGGAATAGCGCCACCATCTGGCAACAGGAAGTGGCTTTAATTTTACTTGACATCTTCCAATTTGGCTGAAAATGTACAAATATGTTAATTATTGGAGTGTAATCAAATCCATGAACCATACACGGCTCAATATTATAGCGCCACCATCTGGCAATAGGAAGTGAGGCTTATATCATTGATGCATTCCAATAGCAGCAGCAACATCTTCATTGATCAAAGGGGAATTCCTGTGCACACTATACGTTGTCCAGGAAGGTGATTATTTCCAAAGTGTGTACATATTGTGAAACATGTCATTGGCACAACTATGCCACCAAGGCGGTTGCGCCCATGGTGCTTGGGCCCGTTCATTGCTGCTTGCAGCTATATTTATTATTATTATTCTTTTTTCTATATGCAAATGGGCCTTTTTGAGGTGCTTGCCATGCATAAAAAGTCTGGGAATTTTGCACACACATCAGAAATGAGGACCTTCAGGATTGATTAGATGCTCAGACCTGGGCGTGGCCGAGAGACTCCACAGCGCCCCCTATCGCATTGTCATCTATTGTGGGCAGGCACTTTGAGCTACCTTCACAAAATTTAGTACGCATATAGCACTCCTCGGACCAAAAACATTTATAATTTGCATCTAATCAAATATACAAACAGGAAGTCAGCAATTTTGGATTTTGTGCGTTTTACATGTACTGCACTTTTAAGTACTCCTCCTAGGGGGTTCATCACATTCACACGACCTGTGGTCAGAATGGTCTCAGGATATTCATGATGCTAAATTGCCAGGATATTTTTGATAGCTCAAACGGGACGGTCCTGGGGAGGCGTAGAATTTTTATGTCACGCCGCGCCAACAGGAAGTGGCCGTAATTTCATGGTCTACATTGTCTGATCTGGCTGATATTTTAGAAATACGTTTACTGTTGGAGTATAATCACATCCATATCCCAAGAACGGGTCAATATTATAGCGCCACCATCTGGCAACAGGAAGTGAGGTCTTTATCATATTTGTATGCCTTCCTGCTAGGGCATTCATCACATTCACACGAAATGTGGTCAGCATGATCTTAGGATAGTCATGACCATAAGCTGTGAAGGGATTTTTGATATCTCAAACGGTATGGAAATGGCGAGTCGTACAGTACACATATTGCGTGCAAAAAAATGACTTTTTTTTTGACATCGTCCGATCTGGCTGATATTTTACAAATATGTTCACTGTTGGAGTACAATATGAAATATATACATATCAATCGGGGCGTGGCTAGACAGCGCCCCCTATAATTATTATTCTCTTTTTTTTCAATGTATTTTGCATTTTTGAGGTGCTTGCCATGGATGAAAACTCACGGAATTTTGCACACACATGAGAATTGTTGGCTGTCAGGATGTATCAGATGCTCAGACCTGGGCGTGGCCGAGGGACTCCACAGCGCCCCCTAATGCTTTGTCTTCTATTGTGGACAGGCACTTTGAGCTACCTTCACCTAATTTGGTATGCATGTGGGCCTCCTCTGGTCAAACACATTTCTCATTCGTATCGAATCAAATATGTGAACAGGAAGTCAGCCATTTAGAATTTTGTGCATTTTACACGTACTACACTTTTAAGTACTCCTCCTAGGGGGTTCATTGCATTCACAGGAAATGTGGTCAAAGTGGTCTCAGGATAGTCATGATACTAATTCCAAAGGATATTTTTGATATCTCAAACGGTATGGTCATGGCGAGGCGTACAATTTTCATGTCACGCCGCGCCAACAGGAAGTAGCCATAAATTCATGGTCTACATTGTCTGATCTGGCTGATATTTTACAAATATGTTCACTGTTAGAGTGTAATCACATCCCTATACCAAGAAGTAGTCAATGTTATAGCGCCACCATCTGGCAACGGAAGTGAGGTTTTTATCATGTTTGTATGCGTTCCTGCTAGGGTATTCATCACATTCACACCAAATGTAGTCATCATGATCTTAGAATAGTCCTGACCCTAAATGACGAAAGGATTTTTGATATCTCAAACGGTTTGGCAATGGCGAGGCGTATAATACACACGTTACACCCAAAAACAGGAAGTGGGCTTAATTCCGTTCTACATCATCTGATCGGGCTGATATTTTACAAATATATTCACTTTTGGAGTGCAATCACATCCATATCCACATTCATCTGGGCGTGGCTACACAGCGCCCCCTATGGCTTTTTTCTAATATTGTGGACACATACTTTCACGTAAATGCACCACGTCTGGTAGACATAAGGGTCTCCTCAAGACACACACATTTCTCATTTGCATCCCTTAACTTTTCCCAACAGGAAGTGAGCTATTTTGGATTTTGTGTGTTTTTAAGTGTTTTTTCACGTACCAAACTTTGAAATACTCTTCCTAGGGGGTTCATCACATTCACACAAAATGTGGTCAGCATGGTATTATAGCCCTGACACACAACTATGAACTGATTTTTAAAATCTTGGAATGGTATGGCTATGGTCAGCCTTAAAATTAACTTGTAATGCTGCCCAAACAGTTCATGTTTTAATACAATTATGTATTAAATAATTTTAAAAAGGTATTCAATTCTACATTGCCTGATTTTGAGGCTAACACTTTTCACATATGTTCATTGTTAGAGTGTCATCACATCCATTAAGCAATAATAGTTCACTATTTTCGCTGGAGACTCATTATATCCAGTCTTAAAACTTCAACGCAAGTCGCAAATGACTCTCCCATTTCTAATACGCGACTGCCATCTACTGGCAAAAGTTGGTATTGTTTCTCAAGTAATTCGTCAATGACAAGTTTTGTTTCTTTTTGCGAGCCAGTAACCATAACGATGTATGAGTAACAGCGGCAGCCTACGTAACAAAATGTACTGACAACACCCAGCCCACAGCAACGTTTTTTCTCATCTACCTTAATTATATGGATTGAATAACTAAAATAAAAGACAGGCTTTTACTGGCAGGAAAGTAGCATATATTTCAAAGATTAACACATATAATGCATATCTTGCAATGACGTTCAATGTTATTTGGTTTAAAAAAAATCGTGTTGTAGCATTTTAAGGACTCAATACAAAACAGCTGTTCGGAAAGTTAGCTTGAAAACCAAGAAGCCTTATTAAGGAATTCGAGCCGTTTCTATTTGACTTCATTCGATTGAAGTGAATGCCGTAACCCAATTAAATGTAATTCGCGTCGGAATACACATAATAGCCTACACTTTCAACGTGAAATAAAAATATATAGAGGTTTAAATCGATCCTATATTGGGACATTTGTTATGATGGCTGGTGCAACGCGCATTTTCGGTACCGTTGACCATAATCGAATGCTAGCATTTATATCATTAGACTGACCAAGTCCTGTTAAAAAGCACATTTTTGGTTCCTTTGTGGAAACAGTGAAGTTGTCTACACAATCTATTCTACTCACAGACTAACTGCGTCGCTGTAACTTCCCCCCATTTCTGATACGGGGATTCCATTTATTGGCAGAAAGTGGAACTTTTATATTTTTCTTCCTTCAAGTGATTTTTCAACGATAGGTTTTTTTTTTTTTTTCTAGCGAGCCAGTA
Source organism: Conger conger (assembly GCF_963514075.1). Lineage (NCBI taxonomy): Eukaryota > Metazoa > Chordata > Actinopteri > Anguilliformes > Congridae > Conger > Conger conger. The sequence continues at coordinate 33,225,821 of NC_083764.1, forward strand.
GGCATAACGATGTATGATTTACAGCTGCAGCCTACGTGACAAAATGTATTGACAACACCCAGCCCGACGTTTCTTTGCATCTATTTTCATTTTTGAATAGAATATCTGAAATAAATATTAAAGACATTTAATGACTGTCTTTAACTGGCAGGAGAGTAGCATATATTTAAAAGAGTCAAAAGTCAAAAAGAAACGTTAACGTTTGAGATGGCTCTGGTCGAACTCTGTGTTAACATGAGACCGTTATGTTCAACAAAGGTATGGCATGCAGGTCGTTGCGAGATGACGCGCATTGGCTAACAGCAGCCAGCCTGTCCACTGTCTGTGTGAGTCAAAAAACAGGTCAGCTACGTTTGTTTACATGAATAGAAAACTTTCAGTTAAATCGCCAGATATGTTAGTTTATTTTGCTTGTCATTAAACACGAATTAAGAGAACATACAATTTCGCTAGGAATTTTTGACTTAATATGAAAATACCGGATTGAGGGCAGAGACTTGGCATCTCCTTTTGATTTGGCTGAACAAATGCATTTCAGGCAGCATAATTACCGGTGAAATGGAAAAGAATGATGCTGGCTAACTCGACGTTTAATGCAATATTATCCGACACTTCGGAGAGAAATTATTTAACCAGGATAAAAGGAAACATACAACTTTTGGCCAATAGATGGCGTACGTGTATAAGAGGGCAGTATAACTTAATGGTTCAGACAGTGGATTAAGACATGCAAGGTCCGCAGTTCCATCCCCGGTGCGGCCACAATGAAGTTGAATAGTTTCTTTACGCCAATGGTTTTATTTTGAGTGCATATTTATAACCGAATGACTTCTCAAGCGTAAATTGTGCCTCCCGCTGTAAAATCTATTGAAATTAATTCATCTCTGCTCTCCATACAGGACTGGAGCATATTATTACACTGTGCAAGCAAGAAGTCATTTTTGTTTCATTCTACATTGTCTGATGTGGCTGAAACTTCACACATGTTCATTTTTGGAGTGTAATCTCATCCATATACCAAGAAAGGCTCAATGGCATAGCGCCACCATCTGGGAACAGGAAGTGGCTTTAATTTTACTTGACATCTTCCAATTTGGCTGAAAATGTACAAATATGTTAATTATTGGAGTGTAATCAAATCCATGAACCATACACGGCTCAATATTATAGCGCCACCATCTGGCAATAGGAAGTGAGGCTTATATCATTGATGCATTCCAATAGCAGCAGCAACATCTTCATTGATCAAAGGGGAATTCCTGTGCACACTATACGTTGTCCAGGAAGGTGATTATTTCCAAAGTGTGTACATATTGTGAAACATGTCATTGGCGCAACTATGCCACCAAGGCGGTTGCGCCCATGGTGCTTGGGCCCGTTCATTGCTGCTTGCAGCTATATTTATTATTATTATTCTTTTTTCTATATGCAAATGGGCCTTTTTGAGGTGCTTGCCATGCATAAAAAGTCTGGGAATTTTGCACACACATCAGAAATGAGGACCTTCAGGATCGATTAGATGCTCAGACCTGGGCGTGGCCGAGAGACTCCACAGCGCCCCCTATCGCATTGTCATCTATTGTGGGCAGGCACTTTGAGCTACCATCACAAAATTTAGTACGCTTATAGCACTCCTCGGTCCAAACACATTTCTCATTCGCATCTAATCAAATATACAAACAGGAAGTCAGCCATTTTGGATTTTGTGCGTTTTACACGTACTGCACTTTTAAGTACTCCTCCTAGGGGGTTCATCGCATTCACACCAACTGTGGTCAGAATGGTCTCAGGATATTCATGATGCTAAATTGCCAGGATATTTTTGATAGCTCAAACGGGACGGTCCTGGGGAGGCGTATAATTTTTATGTCACGCCACGCCAACAGGAAGTGGCCGTAATTTCATGGTCTACATCGTCTGATCTGGCTGATATTTTAGAAATACGTTTATTGTTGGAGTATAATCACATCCATATCCCAAGAACGGGTCAATGTTATAGCGCCACCATCTGGCAACAGGAAGTGAGGTCTTTATCATATTTGTATGCCTTCCTGCTAGGGCTTTCATCACATTCACACGAAATGTGGTCAGCATGATCTTAGGATAGTCAGGACCATAAGCTGTGAAGGGATTTTTGATATCTCAAACGGTATGGAAATGGCGAGTCGTACAGTACACATATTGCGTGCAAAAAAATGACTTTTTTTTTGACATCGTCCGATCTGGCTGATATTTTACAAATATGTTCACTGTTGGAGTACAATATGGAATATATACATATCAATCGGGGCGTGGCTAGACAGCGCCCCCTATAATTATTATTCTCTTTTTTTTCAATGTATTTTGCATTTTTGAGGTGCTTGCCATGGATGAAAATGCACAGAATTTTGCACACACATGAGAAGTGTTGGCTGTCAGAAAGTATCAGATGCTCAGACCTGGGCGTGGCCGAGGGACTCCACAGCGCCCCCTAATGCTTTTTCTTCTATTGTGGACAGGCACTTAGAGCAACCTTCACCTAATTTGGTATGCATGTGGGGCTCCTCTGGACAAACACATTTCTCTTTCGCATCCAATCAAATATGTGAACAGGAAGTCAGCCATTTTGAATTTTGTGCATTTTACACGTACTACACTTTTAAGTACTCCTCCGAGGGGGTTCATTGCATTCACACGAAATGTGGTGAAAGCGGTCTCAGGATAGTCATGATACTAATTCCAAAGGATATTTTTGATATCTCAAACGGTATGGTCATAGCGAGGCGTACAATTTTCATGTCACGCCGCGCCAACAGGAAGTTGCCATAAATTCATGGTCTACATTGTCTGATCTGGCTGATATTTTACAAATATGTTCACTGTTAGAGTGTAATCACATCCATATACCAAGAAGAAGTCAATGTTATAGCGCCACCATCTGGCAACAGGAAGTGAGGTTTTTATCATGTTTGTATTCGTTCCTGCTAGGGTATTCATCACATTCACACCAAATGTAGTCAGCATGATCTTAGAATAGTCCTGACCCTAAATGACAAAAGGATTTTTGATATCTCAAACGGTTTGGCAATGGCGAGGCGTATAATACACAAGTTAGACCCAAAAACAGGAAGTGGGTTTAATTCCGTTCTACATCATCTGATCGGGCTGATATTTTGCAAATATATTCACTTTTGGAGTGCAATCACATCCATATCCACATTCATCTGGGCGTGGCTACACAGCGCCCCCTATGGCTTTTTTCTAATATTGTGGACACATACTTTCACTTAAATGCACCACGTCTGGTAGGCATAAGGGTCTCCTCAAGACACACACATTTCTCATTTGCATCCCTTAACTTTTCCCAACAGGAAGTGAGCTATTTTGGATTTTGTGTGTTTTAAAGTGTTTTTTTTCATGTACCAAACTTTGAAATACTCTTCCTAGGGGGTTCATCACATTCACACAAAATGTGGTCAGCATGATATTATAGCCCTGACACACAACTATGAACTGATTTTTAATATCTTGGAATGGTATGGCTATGGTCAGCCTTAAAATTAACTTGTAATGCTGCCCAAATAGGAAAATTATATATTAAATAATTTCAAAAAGGTATTAAATTCTACATTGCCGGATTTTGAGGCAACAACTTTTCACATATGTTCATTGTTGGAGTGTCATCACATCCATTAAGCAATAATAGTTCACTATTTTCGCTGGAGACTCATTATATCCAGTCTTAAAACTTCAACGCAAGTCGCAAATGACTCTCCCATTTCTAATACGCGACTGCCATCTACTGGCAAAAGTTGGTATTGTATATATCTTGCAATGACGTTCAGTGTTATTTGGTTTAAAAAAACCGTGTTGTCGCATTTTAAGGACTCAATACAAAACAGCTGATCGGAAAGTTAGCTTGAAAATCAAGAAGCCTTATTAAGGAATTCGAGCCGTTTCTATTTGACTTCATTCGATTGAAGTGAATGCCGTAACCCAATTAAATGTAATTCGCGTCGGAATACACATAATTGCCTACACTGTCAACGTGAAATAAAAATATATAGAGGTTTAAATCGATCCTATATTGGGACATTTGTTATGATGGCTGGTGCAACGGGCATTTTCGGTACCGTTGACCATAATCGAAGGCTAGCATTTATATCATTACACTGACCAAGTCCTGTTAAAAAGCACATTTTTGGTTCCTTTGTGGAAACAGTGAAGTTGTCTACACAATCTATTCTACTCACAGACTAACTGCGTCGCTGTAACTTCCCCCCATTTCTGATACGGGGATTCCATTTATTGGCAGAAAGTGGAACTTTTATTTTTTTCTTCCTTCAACTGATTTTTCAACGATAGGTTTTTTTTTTTTTCTAGCAGCAGTAGGCATAACGATGTATGATTTACAGCTGCAGCCTACGTGACAAAATGTATTGACAACACCCAGCCCGACGTTTCTTTGCATCTATTTTCATTATATGAATAGAATATCTGAAATAAATATTAAAGACATTTAATGACTGTCTTTAACTGGCAGGAGAGTAGCATATATTTAATAGAGTCAAAAGTCAAAAAGAAACGTTAACGTTTGAGATGGCTCTGGTCGAACTCCGTTATGTTCAACAAAGGTATGGCATGCAGGTCGTTGCGAGATGACGCGCATTGGCTAACAGCAGCCAGCCTGTCCACTGTCTGTGTGAGTCAAAAAACAGGTCAGCTACGTTTGTTTACATGAATAGAAAACTTTCAGTTAAATCGCCAGATATGTTAGTTTATTATGCTTGTCATTAAACACGAATTAAGAGAACATACAATTTCGCTAGGAATTTTTGACTTAATATGAAAATACCGGATTGAGGGCAGAGACTTGGCATCTCCTTTAGATTTGGCTGAACAAATGCGTTTCAGGCAGCATAATTACCGGTGAAATGGAAAAGAATGATGCTGGCTAACTAGACGTTTAATGCAATATTATCCGACACTTCGGAGAGAAATTATTTAACCAAGATAAAAGGAAACATACAACTTTTGGCCAATAGATGGCGCCCGTGTATAAGAGGGCAGTATAGCTTAATGGTTCAGACAGTGGATTAAGACATGCAAGGTCCGTGGTTCCATCCCCGGTGTGGCCACAATAAAGTTGAATAGTTTCTTTACGCCAATGGTTTTATTTTGAGTGCATATTTATAACCGAATGACTTCTCAAGCGTAAATTGTGCCTCCCGCTGTAAAATCTATTGAAATTAATTAATCTCTGCTCTCCATACAGAACTGGAGCATATTATTACACTGTGCAAGCAAGAAGTAATTTTTGTTTCATTCTACATTGTCTGATGTGGCTGAAACTTCACACATGTTCATTTTTGGAGTGAAATCTCATCCATATACCAAGAAAGGCTCAATGGCATAGCGCCACCATCTGGCAACAGGAAGTGGCTTTAATTTTACTTGACATCTTCCAATTTGGCTGAAAATGTACAAATATGTTAATTATTGGAGTGTAATCAAATCCATGAACCATACACGGCTCAATATTATACCGCCACCATCTGGCAACAGGAAGTGGCTTAAATTTTACTTGACATCTTCCAATTTGGCTGAAAATGTACAAATATGTTAATTATTAGAGTGAAATCAAATCCATAAACCATACATGGCTCAATATTATAGTGCCACCATCTGGCAATAGGAAGTGAGGCTTATATCATTGATGCATTCCAATAGCAGCAGAAACATCTTCATTGATCAAAGGGGAATTCCTGTGCACACTATACGTTGTCCAGGAAGGTGATTATTTCCAAAGTGTGTACATATTGTGAAACATGTCATTGGCACAACTATGCCACCAAGGCGGTTGCGCCCATGGTGCTTGGGCCCGTTCATTGCTGCTTGCAGCTATATTTAGGGCCCAAGCACCGTAGGGTGCGAAGGACCCTATTGTTATTGTAAAGATTATTATTATTATTATTATTCTTTTTCTTCAGGCAAATGGGCTTTTTTGAGGGCCTTGCCATGCGTAAAAAGTCTTGACATTTTGCACACACATCAGAAGTGGTTGCTGTCAGGAGCTCTCAGATGCTCAGACCTGGGCGTGGCCGAGGGACACCACAGCGCCCCCTATCGCATTGTCTTCTATTGTGGGCAGGCACTTTGAGCTACCTGCACTTAATTTGGTGGCCATATAGAGCTCCTCGGTCCAAACACATTTCTCATTCGGATCTAATCAAATATCCAAACAGGAAGTCAGCCATTTTGGATTTTCTGAGTTTTACACGTACTACACTTTTAAGTACTCCTCCTAGGGGGTTCATCGCATTCACACCACCTGTGGTCAGAATGGTCTCAGGATAGTCATGATGCTAAATTGCCAGGATATTTTTGATAGCTCAAACGGGACGGTCATGGGGAGGAGTACAATTTTTATGTCACGCCGCGCCAACAGGAAGTGGCCATAATTTCATGGTCTACATTGTCTGATCTGGCTGATATTTTAGAACTTTGTTTATTGTTGGACTACAATCACATCCATATCCCAAGAACAGGTCAATGTTATAGCGCCACCATCTGGCAACAGGAAGTGTGGTCTTTAACATATTTGTATGCATTCCTGCTAGGGCATTCAGCACATTCACACCAAATGCGGTCAGCATGATCTTAAGATAGTCCTTACGCTAAGTTGTGAAGGGATTTTTGAAATCTCAAACGGTATGGAAATGGCGAGTCGTACAGTACACATATTGCGTGCAAAAAAATGACTTTTTTTTCGACATCGTCCGATCTGGCTGATATTTTACAAATATGTTCACTGTAGCACTACAATATCAGATATATACATATCAATCAGGGCGTGGCTAGACAGCGCCCCCTATAATTATTATTCTCTTTTTTTCCAATGTATTTTGCATTTTTCAGGTGCTTGCCATGGATGGAAACTCACAGAATTTTGCACACACATGAGAAGTGTTGGCTGTCAGGATGTATCAGATGCTCAGACCTGGGCGTGGCCAAGGGACTCCACAGCGCCCCCTAATGCTTTGTCTTCTATTGTGGACAGGCACTTTGAGCTACCTTCACCTAATTTGGTACGCATGTGGGGCTCCTCTGGACAAACACATTTCTCATTCGTATCGAATCAAATATGTGAACAGGAAGTCAGCCATTTTGAATCTTGTGCATTTTACACGTACTACACTTTTAAGTACTCCTCCTAGGGAGTTCATTGCATTCACACGAAATGTGGTCAAAGTGGTCTCAGGATAGTCATGATACTAATTCCAAAGGATATTTTTGATATCTCAAACGGTATGGTCATGGCGAGGCGTAAAATTTTCATGTCACGCCGCGCCAACAGGAAGTAGCTATAAATTCATGGTCTACATTGTCTGATCTGGCTGATATTTTACAAATATGTTCACTGTTAGAGTGTAATCACATCCATATACCAAGAAGAAATCAATGTTATAGCGCCACCATCTGGCAACGGAAGTGAGGTTTTTATCATGTTTGTATGCGTTCCTGCTAGGGTATTCATCACATTCACACCAAATGTAGTCATCATGATCTTAGAATAGTCCTGACCCTAAATTACGAAAGGATTTTTGATATCTCAAACGGTTTGGCAATGGCGAGGCGTATAATACACACGTTACGCCCAAAAACAAGAAGTGGGCTTAATTCCGTTCTACATCATCTGATCGGGCTGATATTTTACAAATATATTCACTTTTGGAGTGCAATCACATCCATATCCACATTCATCTGGGCGTGGCTACACAGCGCCCCCTATGGCTTTTTTCTAATATTGTGGACATATACTTTCACGTAAATGCACCACGTCTGGTAGGCATAAGGGTCTCCTCAAGACACACACATTTCTCATTTGCATCCCTTAACTTTTCCCAACAGGAAGTGAGCTATTTTGGATTTTGTGTGTTTTTAAGTGTTTTTTCACGTACCAAACTTTGAAATACTCTTCCTAGGGGGTTCATCACATTCACACAAAATGTGGTCAGCATGATATTATAGCCCTGACACACAACTATGAACTGATTTTTAATATCTTGGAATGGTATGGCTATGGTCAGCCTTAAAATTAACTTGTAATGCTGCCCAAATAGGAAAATTATATATTAAATAATTTCAAAAAGGTATTAAATTCTACATTGCCTGATTTTGAGGCTACATCTTTTCACATATGTTCATTGTTGGAGTGTCATCACATCCATTAAGCAATAATAGTTTACTATTTTCGCTGGAGACTCATTATCTCCAGTCTTAAAACTTCAACTCAAGTCGCAACTGACTCTCCCATTTCTAATACGCGACTGCCATCTAGTGGCAAAGGTTAGTATTCTTTCTAATTTTCGGTATGGTTTCTCTTTCTTGGATGAAGTGATTTCTCAACGACAAGTTTTGTTTCTTTTTGCGAGCCAGTAACCATAACGATGTATGAGTAACAGCGGCAGCCTACATGACAAAATGTACTGAAAACACCCAGCCCACAGCAACGTTTTTTCTCATCTATCTTAATTAACTCGATTGAATAACTAAAATAAAAAACAGGCTTTTACTGGCAGGAAAGTATCATATATTTAAAAGATTCATACATATAATGCATATATTGCTTTGACGTTCAATGTTATTTGGATTTTTAAAAAACCGTATTGTAGAATTTTAAGGACTCAATACAAAACAGCTGTTCGGAAAGTTGGCTTGAAAACCAAGAAGCCTTATTAAGGAATTCGAGCCGTTTCTATTTGACTTCATTCGATTGAAGTGAATGCCGTAACCCAATTAAATGTAATTCGCGTCGGAATACACATAATAGCCTACACTGTCAACGTGAAATAAAAATATATAGAGGTTTAAATCGATCCTGTATTGGGACATTTGTTATGATGGCTGGTGCAACGGGCATTTTCGGTACCGTTGACCATAATCGAATGCTAGCATTTATATAATTACACTGACCAAGTCCTGTTAAAAAGCACATTTTTGGTTCCTTTGTGGAAACAGTGAAGTTGTCTACACAATCTGTTCTACTCACAGACTAACTGCGTCGCTGTAACTTCCCCCCATTTCTGATACGGCGATTCAATTAATTGGCAGAAAGTGGTACATTCATTTTTTTCTTCCTTCAAGTGATTTTTCAACGATAGGTTTTTGTTTTTTTCTAGCGAGCCAGTAGGCATAACGATGTATGATTTACAGCTGCAGCCTACGTGACAAAATGTATTGACAACACCCAGCCCGACGTTTCTTTGCATCTATTTTCATTACATGAATTGAATAACTAAAAGAAATATGAAAGACATTTAAAGACTTAAAGACAGGCAGGAGAGTATCATATTTTTAAAAGATTAACACATGAAGTCAAAAAGAAACTTTAGCGTCTGAGGTGGCTCTGCTCGAACGCTGTGTTAACATGAGACCGTTTTGTTCAACAAAGGTATCACATGCAGGTCGTTGCGAGATGACACGCACGGGCTAACAGCAGCCAGCCAGTCCACTGTCTGTGTGAGTCAAAAAACAGGTCAGCTACGTTGGTTTACATGAATAGAAAACTTTCAGTTAAATCGCCAGCTATGTTAGTTTATTAGGCTTGTCATTAAACACGAATTAAGAGAACATACAATTTCGCTAGGAATGGTAAATTAATATGAAAATACTGTATTGAGGGCAGAGAGTTGGCATCTCTTTTAGATTTGGCTGAACAAATGCGTTTCAGGCAGCATAATTACCAGTGAAATGGAAAAGAATGATGCAGGTTAACTAGACGTTTCGTGCAATATTATCCGACACTTCGTAGAGAAATTATTAAACCAAGATAAAAGGAGACATTTGGCCAATAGATGGCACCCGTGTATAAGCGGGCAGTATAGCGTAATGGTTAGGGCGGTGGATTAAGGCACGCAAATTCAGCCGTTCGATCCCCGCTGCAGCCACAATGAATTTGAATAGGTTCTTGAAGCCAATTGTTTTCATTTTGAGTGCATATTTATGGCCGAATGACTTCTCAAGCGTAAATTGTGCCTCCCCGTGTAAAAACTATGGAAATTAATTAATCTCTGCTCTCCATACAGGACTGTAGCATGTTATCACAATGTGCAAGCAAGAAGTAATTTTTGTTTCATTCTACATTGTCTCATGTGGCAAAAACTTCACACATGTTCATTTTTGGAGTGTAATCTCATCAATATACCAAGACAGGCTCAATGGCATAGCGCCACCATCTGGCAACAGGAAGTGGCTTTAATTTTACTTGACATCTTCCAATTTGGCTGAAAATGTACAAATATGTTAATTATCAGAGTGTAATCAAATCCATAAACCATACACGGCTCAATATTATAGCGCCAGCATCTGGCAACAGGAAGTGGCTTTAATTTTACTCGACATCTTCCAATTTGGCTGAAAATGTACAAATATGTTCATTTTTGGAGTGAAATCAAGTCCATAAACCATACACAGCTCAATATTATAGCGCCACCATCTGGCAATAGGAAGTGAGGCTTATATCATTGATGCATTCCAATAGCAGCAGCAACATCTTCATTGATCAAAGGGGAATTCCTGTGCACACTATTCGTTGTCCAGGAAGGTGATTATTTCCAACGTGTGTACATATTGTGAAAAATGTCATTGGCACAACTGTGCCACCAAGGCGGTTGCGCCCATGGTGCTTGGGCCCGTTCATTGCTGCTTGCAGCTATATTTAGGGCCCAAGCACCGTAGGGTGCGAAGGACCCTATTGTTATTGGAAGGATTATTATTATTATTATTATTATTATTATTATTATTATTATTATTCTTTTTTTTTCAATGTTTTGTGCATTTTTGAGGTGCTTGCCATGAATGAAAACTCACGGAATTTTTCACACACATCAGAAGTGGTGGCTGTCAGGATCTCTCAGATGCTCAGACCTGGGCGTCGCTGAGGGACTCCACAGCGCCCCCTGTCGCATTGTTTTCTATTGTGGGCAGGCACTTTGAGCTACCTGCACCATATTTAGTATGCATATAGCACTCCTCAGGCTAAACACATTTCTAATTTGCATCTAATCAAATATGCGAACAGGAAGTCAGCCATTTTGGATTTTGTGCGTTTTACACGTACTACACTTTTAAGTACTCCTCCTAGGGGGTTGATCGCATTCACACCAACTGTGGTCAGAATGGTCTCAGGATAGTTATGATACTAAATTGGCAGGATATTTTTGATAGCTAAAACGGGACAGTCACGGGGAGGATTACAATTTTTATGTCACGCCACGCCAACAGGAAGTGGCCGTAATTTCATGGTCGACATCGTTTGATCTGGCTGATATTTTAGAAATACGTTTATTGTTGGAGTATAATCACATCCATATCCCAAGAACGGGTCAATCTTATAGCGCCACCATCTGGCAACAGGAAGTGTGGTCTACATCATATTTGTATGCCTTCCTGCTAGGGAATTCATCACATTCACACCAAATGTGGTCAGCATGATCTTAAGATAGTCTTTACACTAATTTGCGAAGGGATTTTTGATATCTCAAACGGTATGGAAATGGCGAGTCGTAGAGTAGACATAGTGCGTGCAAAAAAATGACTTTTTTTTTGATATCGTCCGATCTGGCTGATATTTTAGAAATATGTTCACTGTTGGAATACAATATCAAATATATACATATCAATCGGGGCGTGGCTAGACAGCGCCCCCTATAATTATTATAATCTTTTTTTTCTATGTTTTGTGCATTTTTGAGGTGCTTGCCATGGATGAAAACTCACGGAATTTTGCACACACATGAGAAGTGGTGTCTCTCAGGAACTGTCAGATGCTCAGACCTGGGCGTGGCCAAGGGACTCCACAGCGCCCCCTATTGCTTTGTCTTCTATTGTGGACAGGCACTTTGAGCTACCTTCACCTAATTTTGTAGGGTTGTGGGGCTCTTCTGCTCAAACACATTTCTCATTCGCATCGAATCAAATATGTGAACAGGAAGTCAGCCATTTTGAATTTTGT